>NW_023339785.1:26785665-26790987 GCF_004916995.1 Morone saxatilis | reverse complement strand
CTGCCACCCCGGGGTCCCCCTCCCTAAAACCTAACCTGGGCGAGAGAGCATCCTGGGAACATCACAGTCCAGTTTTCCCCATTGTGAACAACGGGCCCCGGAGCTCTTCTCCTCACCCTTAACCTGGTTGGGGAGGGGCCCCTGGGGACCTGACCGAAATAACCCACCAATGGGTCAGTAGTGCAGAGATACATGGGAGTGGTCTGGGAGGGGCAGGAACAGGGAGATCTGACGGGGAAAATTTCTTGGATGAGGAGGGAGGGGAAACATTATTTAGTAATTGCAGTTCCCCCGATGTCGGGTAGGATTCTCAGACTCCCCGAGGGGGCCGGGGACTTTGTGGGCTGTCGAACTGGTGGACTGGTACTGTAGGGTGTGGGGCCCCAGCTAGTGGTGGTTGGCCCATTTGCGCTGGTTCCCCGTCTCTGGGAGGGCTTAAGCCTCAGGATGGGGCCCCAGAGAACCAAGATGGGACCAATCCGCCACCCAGCCACCCCTCAGAAGATCAAAAAATGGGTTTTGAGAGTGATGAGCCGGTGGTGATATTGGGGACCAAACTTGTCCAGAATCCCTAAACACAGTTACCCATCAGTCCAATTGGACAGCTTTCCCGGGCCCAGATTCACCACCCCAGGGGATCTGAATAAGCTGAATTCTCACTAAGACTCAGCGATGTGATACTGTCAGTGGGATTGAATAATTGTTTGAGACAAAATCTTGATGGAGACTATGAAAAAAAACAGTACAACAACTAATGGCAATGACACGAAAAAAACTTCCCAAATGCCCAAATATTTTCCCACAGATACATTTTTTCCAAACAACCTCCCACGGACAGTGCAATCACTAATTGAGGAAATGAATAATCACATCAGAAAAAAACTTATAGAACACTCAATTGCTGGATTGGACATGTCTTTTAAGGTCCACTCACATGAATCCGGTTCACTGGACATCGGAAACTATCTCTCTTCTGCCCAAAAGCAACCAAATTTGCGAGATGACTAAAGCCCAGCAAACTTCACATACAATACATAAGATCAGGAACTTCACAAAACCTTATGAACTAAGAAATAAAAAATTTAAAAAGATTATTATGAAAACTTATATCCCAACCTACTGCAAAGAAATGGAAATGAAGATATTCCTTACTCATTGAATTTACCAGCTTAGAGAAAACACTGAATCACGAAAGAAATAGCACAGATGAAGGAACTAGATGCCCAATAGTAGATTAAAATACAAAAACGGCCTAAGCAAAGGTATATAAACTCTTCCCAGGGATTCCACTACATCCTGAACTCTTCCAGTGAACCCCCTCTGGAAAGGCCATCATTTCAGTTATACCAAAGAGGGAAAATAAAGAAAACTGCGAATCCTACAGACAGTATCATTAAAATGTGGATTAAAGATTGTTACCCTCAATAATTATAAAAAGTTGAAAAGTTTTGTCTGACTTAATAGATAAAGACGTCAGTCAGCTTCATAACAGGTAAGCAGACTCAGAAATATTAGGCATATCCTACCACATAATAGCATCGAATGAAGAGAAAAATGCCATTAGAGTAGCCTTAACATGTATTACATTCAAAAACAGACCAACTATAAAGTGTGGGAACTATTAACTAATAGCCGTGCTCTTAATATCATGGCCAAGGATGTCTTGACTGCCTCAGCACGAGTATACGTAACTTAAAGTATATTATATGGACTGAGTAGGTGTTTGGTTTTTATTTTCTTGTTTTGTTACTTGTTTTTTTGCTTTTTATTCTGAACCATCATTGTGTTAACCATCCCTTTACTTGTAAAAGTGAAAAATTAATAAAAATATTGTTTAAAAAAAAAGCAAACTATCTGAACCATGGGAAGAGTGCTGGAGGCGGTGCAGAAATATGAATGCCAATCACTCCCGTATCTTTCAGTTATGCCCAAAAATTCAGCCTTTTTGGGAAAATATGTCTAACTGTGGGAAAGATTTTGGGATATAAGATTCCTAATAATGTTCTGGTCCTGTATTTTTGTGTTCTGAATGATGATGTAATTAGAAAGAAAGACTGGTATCTATAAAACGAAATCCCCAAGAATCAATCAGTGGAGGGACAGAGTTAAAGAAATCGCTGACATGGAGAGGATGACTTCCAACCTGAGATCCAGAGGAGCATTCTTCCCCAGGAAATGGGAGAAATGGGCTAAAAATGAAACAGGACATTCTTTTTTGTCTATCTGACTTCTTTTGTAGTTTGTTGTTGTCTTGTTTCACCTTAACTTGAAAACACTTAATAAAAAGTCTAAAAAACTATTTAAATAAAAAGCAGAGCAGAATGACAATGATGGCTGGCAGCTTGTGAGCTGATTCCTGCACACCTGACTCCACTCCTGTAATCAGACATACACATACACAGTTAACCAAGACTGGAGGGCTTGACAAATAAATCACCTCATCAATTTGGGACACAAACAACATTTAAAAAAAATCTAATTTGCAAATTTTAATGCCTGTTCCATCTTATTATCCGAATATAACTTTTGGCAAATTAGTCCTCTTTTAGAGAGCTAATACTATGAAAACCATTTAGTTGGAAAATGGCAGTATGGAGTGCATGACGTCATTTTCAGTAAAGAAATTCTGAAACTTTATGACAGACTTGATAATTAATTTGTTCTACTAAGCACCCTCTAAGGTGTATGCACACAAAATTTGGGACTTTAAATTGATGGAATGACTCACATTTACCCACAGAAGTGCAAGGTGACAAATAGTCTGAAATATGCCTCTAGTTTCTCAAAAAAAAGAAACCATGTGGGCCTCCAAACATAGGCAAATATCATGATTCCAAAATCAACATTCCAAATTCCAGGTATGACTGTATGACTTAATAGTAGTAGTAGTAGTAATGTGGAAATACCTTCTGGAAAAGACCATTTGAGTCTCCACAGATTAGCAAACATCATGATTCCACATTCCACATTCACGTTTATGGCCAGTACAATAGAGGGGAAATTGGAATTATTGGGTCTCTCTATCTACCAGCTTCCATTGGAACTTGGAATCAACCAACTCTAATACCAAAAATTAATTCCAGATTATATTCGCATCTATGGTCTTCTACACAGATGATTATTTGGAAGTACTTTGGACTTGGATAACTCATCAGTACATGTATGTAGAAAAATCAGAACATCAATTTAGGAGGCTGACACAAACATGTCAATTGTTTAAAATGTTTACTTTTTTGAACATTGTTTTTAACAATTGTGCTGTAGGGGAGTCACGTGGGTACGCCGAGCAAGATGGCGGCGCGGTAGACAAGCTCCGCTCACCCACCGATATTTACATTATTTTACTGTATGACAACCCACAAACTTTTAGCAAAATAGTCTCCCCTGAAGTCCTTGACTTATACCTGAGTAGGCTGGAGTGTTTTTCGGACCCCAATGGCGACCACGTCGAAATATTTTAAAGACACGGCCGCATGGCTACCAGGAAAAATCCCCCACCGACTAAAGAAAAGGTAACTTCAAACTCGCCGCCACCTGCGCAGCTAGAAAAGCAACCTGCGGGAAAAGTTGCAAGCCTGGAGAATATGTTTGCCGAAATTTCCAAGATGAGCACCACGTTGCAGGGAGTGGCTGCAGACATACTAACTATTAGAGAAACAACTAATGAGCTAAAAAACACGGTGAACGGCATACAAGAAAGGCTGGAGGAGGCGGAGGGCTGGATTTCCCACCTGGAGGACACCACTGAGTGGCTTGTGAGCAACGGAGAACACGGTGAAAGGAGGATGGAAATTTTATGGGACCGTATTCAAATGCTTGAAAACCACAGCAAGAAAAATAACGTGAGGCAACTGGGGCTGAAGGAAACCTACGGGATGAATGGCACAATGGATGGCTGTGTGAAGAAAATACTGAGCGACGGGCTTGGAGTTGATGTCGGGGGTGAGTTTGAAGTGGAGAGGGCTCACCGAGCACTAGCTCCCATCCCCAATGAGGACCAACTGCCCAGACCGGTGCTGATCAGATTTCTATGGCAGTCAGCGAGGGAGAAAGTTTTGAAAGCTGTCAGAGAAAAACAAGGGCAGGGGAAGGACTGAGACTCTCCGTGTTTCCAGACATGTCGAAGGAATTGGCCGAGAAGAGGAAAACTTCACATCCGTGAAGAAAACTCTACAGCAGTTAAATGTGAGATACACGCTGGCCCACCCGGCAACTCTGCGGTTTACTTGGAAGGGGAAAAACCGGAGCTTCACGAGCGCCAAGGAGGCAGAAAAATTCATCAAAATGAACTGCAAGGCAGAATGTATGAATGCTGTGTCTAAAAGCAGGAGTATTGCACAATAAAGGGTGACATGGACAATGACAATCAGACTGATTTAAAAGTGGAAAATGTGTAACAGACATTGGTGGGGTCTGGGTTCGATCCTGCATCGTCTGAGCGGAAAGCCAGAGAGAGTTGGCTAGAGGTGTAATACCCCACGGACCAAAACGTCCGTTATTTTTCTTTCTTGTTTTGTTTTTCTTTTGTTCTAGCATGGCTGGAGAAAAGCCAGGGGCCTCAGCTAACGTTTTGTGGGGCTTGTTTAAGTTTAGTCTTTTGTATTTTTTTTCTTATTATAAAAGTGTTAAAGTTTACAACACTGTTCATAAGCTGGTTTTCGTAGAGTTGTTCTTGGTGATGACAGACAAAACTAATGAGGCATGTGAGATGTTTAGATTACATGAAGCACTAGTAAGGGACATAGCCAATATTGATTTAAACAGACTGTCACAAGGCATTTTTCTCTTCTTCTTTCATACGTAGAATATGACTAGGAATTATGTCACATGCATAAGCTGGAATATTAATGGATGCGGAAACCCTGCAAAAAGAGGGAAGGTATTGACTTATCTGAAGCATAATAAGGCTGACATTGCTTTCATACAAGAAACACACTTTGTAAAAGAAGAAGCAGCCAAACTGAAGCGAGGTTGGGTTGGACATATTTTTCATAGTTCCTTCTCTAGCAAACAGAACTTTGAGTTTTATCTTACTTAAGGAGATTAAAGATGATGAGGGCAGAATGGTATGCATACAGGCGCCGATAAATGGGACTAAGATGATACTGTGCAACATTTATGCACCGAACAAGGGAGACCCAAATTTTTTCCATGAAGCAAATAAGACATTGGATGAAATGGAGGGTCAGATAATACTGGCTGGAGATTTTAATCAAGTTTCAGATCCCTTTTTAGATAGGAGCAAATTTAGTGGCCCAATAACATCTAAGGATAGAGCTGCAATACATATGATCAGTGAGGATATTCAATTCAATTCAATTC
>NW_023339785.1:26778363-26785640 GCF_004916995.1 Morone saxatilis | reverse complement strand
GGCTAATTAATTGGAAACTCTTATAGGTTGAATATGTAATGGTGCTTATCTATGTGATCTGGCTAAAAATGTAACCCCATCAGAGGGAATATGGGCGTACCCATTTTTCTCCCTAAAGAAACCCTTCAATTTTGATATTGATTGCAAGACTTGCAAGACTGTCGCCATCTCTCATTTGCTGCACATGGTTAGTCTTTCTAAAGGCGTTTGTCCCAAGCTAATAGGCGAGTAATGCGTAGGTTCGTAGATTGTAAGATTTCAAAATACACCAGACCATCGCTGGAGGGTAAGAATAGAAAAGGCGTTATTCCCACAAGGCGCAGGTGAGAATTCACATAGGGTGGCTTATACTTTATAGCATGGGAGCATTAAGGATGGATTATGACTGAGCATTAGTTCACCATTTTTGGATTGATATTAACAGGTTTAGAAGCGCAGCGGCGATTTGGACTGACAATTGGAGCGGCGTTTGCACAATGTGACGATGCCCATAATGACTGACCAGGGCCGCATTTGAAGGCATAAACAAAGAAGGGGTGAAATGCTTCGGGTGGGTGGAGGATCGTCAGTGGGGTGGTGGTGTTAGTTGGTCTGCCTTAGCTGGGTGGCTGAGTGGAAGAGGCTCTGCACCGTTGATGTCACGGAAGCCGAGGTGCCACGCACAAAAGTAGGATAGGCGGCTTCGTCGCGTTGATCTTGAATGGTGATGCTACATTCCGTTCATTGCACGCTATACAATGGTAGTGGGTGTTGAGAAATTGTACACGGCGTTTAGCGTTTGTCGCTGGTCGCAGTGTGGGTGGGGGATGGTCTGCAAATATTGAACTTAGGACGTGATTACTGGATCAAACATGACAAGTTGTTCACCTTCGAGTTGGAATAATGGGGCGGGGTGGGGGGGCACTTCCGTTTTGCTGGCGTCTCTGAGATGGCCGATGAATTAGTGGTATTAAACCGGGGATACAGTCTACTTTTCAGTCCACGTGATAATGCGGTGTTATCAAGCTGGTTAGGGGAGTAAGGCTTAGAAGGCGTTAAGGACAGTACGAGCGCGCTTTAGAGTAATATGCGCCATAGTCAGCATAGATACGTTCTGCATGCGGTATTCGGTGCTTGGTCAATGTGCATTTTTTTAGGCTTGAAGGTATGGAGGAATGAACCAGGCAATGCCGGGACATGGGACAGTTTTAGGCGTGCACTTTTTTTTTAGCACCAACTGGTCAGCTGTTTGCTAAAATGCTTTCGGTAAGCGGCTGCTACAGCTCTTAGAAATGGCTACCATAGGCGCCCTCTCAAGTAATAGACGCAGTTGGCTGAGAATAGGCTAACCGCTTACTGGTCGTTGTGTGATCCTATTGGTGAGGTGAGGGCCGCGGTGACATTAATCCATCGCCTTCGAACAAAAGATTAAGGCGTTTGTTAGCATTGGTGGGAGTCCTAAACAGGGAGGGCTAGGGATAAAGCTGTTTTAAGTCAGGAAGGCTGTTTTCGTGCTCAGGAGTGCAAGTTCACACGTCAGTTCAGGTTGGCCAGGTGTTTTCGCCCCCCCGATGAGTTGATGTTCGTACAGGCGTTTTGGGGAGATCTCCGCAAAATTCTTGATCCGTTTGACGGCAATAGCGCGTACGTAAACCTAGGAATTAAACATTAGTTTTTGTGGTTTATGTGGTTCTTGGGACATCCAAGGGGGCCTTGAATGCGATTCGTGGACCTAATTTGCGCCCTTCTTGGCAGTGATTTATTTATGGCGCCCAGAACGCACTAGGATTGTGACACCCAGTTGCCGCCGGTTATCCTTTGTGACTTTATGACCATTTTTCTGCAGGAAACAAAACAATGACCTGGTGTCCATTTGGCAAGCTCCTTTCTGTAGCTGAACAAACAAGTGGTCATCAAATATTTGCCCAACGTCTTCCACAAAAGCGTGGGCTGCCAATGTGACAGGTTTTCAGCACAGTTATTTAGAAACAATGTTGGAGGCTTGAAGCATAACCCTGTGGCATGCGTTTCCATGTATAACCTCTTTGCATTGAAAGTGAAAAGAAACAGAAATGTGAGTCCAGGTAGATGGACAGGAATCTGAAATATGCATTTGCTACAATCAATTTACTTGAAAACCAACAGGCCCTGATTGGAACTTGTGACATACAGTGTTTGTACATTGGGTTCAGTTGGTTGCAAATGTTCACAGCTGGTTCATTTATTTCCCTAAGGATCTTGAACTGGTTCAGGACCCCCATTCTCTTTTCAGATTGGACCACGTGATGGGGGAGTTGCATGGTGAGTTTAAGAGACTTCCTAATGGACCTCGATTATCAGTGCCTGAATGACCGGCAGCAGATGCCCTTTTGGGCTAAGTGGACTATTGTCTATTCTATATTGGTCCAAAAGTCCGAATTTCGCTTGTAGGCAAACAGGGTGCCCCCGCTTAAAGTTTCCAAAATCAATTTACTCCCTTTTAGCCCACAACATTCTTGGTACTGTTGACGACAATGCTTCCCTCCTCAGGACTGTCAGAGGCCATTTAGTGTAAAAACCCCTGGTGTATGAACCAGGTTCCAAGGTGGACACATGCGTAAGATAAATGAACATGGTACATGAGGTAATGGAACCTGTACTGTGCATTTATAGCGCCTTTCCTTAGTGCTATCCATTTCTGAGGCCGGTTCAGTATCTGCTCAAGGATACTTCTACAACGTGGCAGCAGGAGCAGGGGGCAATCACCAAAGACCACTTCTGAATTGGGGGATGGGACCGGCTCTTTCCTCCTGAGCCACAGCCCGGCCAGGCACACCTAAGATCCAGGCTCCCCGCAGAAGGTTTACTGCATACATCAGAAAGGCCTAGAAATTGTGTGGTTGTTCTCCCCGCTAAAAATCCCCTTGACTGATCAAAGCCATAGAAATAAGGTCATGCATCTGATTCAACTCGCTGGTATACCTGATGCACGTATTGTTTTTTAGGACAATTGTGTCCTAGGTATGACTCATCGGTAGCTACGGTGTTTTAAATTTGTCATATTACCATCATCACCTCTGTCTGAGGTCTTCAAGAATGTCAATTTATCACTCTATGCTCTGTAATGGATCTCCATAACCGTGAGGGAGGCGCTTTGTGTGTTTTATCTCGTTGCATGTACGATTAAACTAGTGATTGATAATGATATAAACATCAAGAGTTGTAATACATGTCTCTGATTTGTCTTCTAATGTGGAATGATGCTTTGTGTGTTGTAATTTTTTGTCTGGACGAATACATCCCATAAATGATTAAAGGTGTCTGTGTCAATTCTGCGGCCTGCTCCGCTGTCCTGTCTCGTATGTTGCTCTGCTGAATCTCTTGGGAGATAGCACAGAATGGGGAATGGTCCTCTTCGGGTATGAGTGCATGTGGCCATGTCTCCTTCCGGCAGTAGTTTGTGGCCTCTAGGTTGTGTGACATTTGTGAGACACGCTGATTCGCCATGTGTCTGAATAGTATTCTCTTACTGTGTTGGGGTGGTGGCGTCCACTTCCCTCCCAGTACGTCTGTTGTTTAGTGAAGGTTGCCAGTGCGTGTCCCTGGTTTTGGCGCGCTGCTGCGACGGTACAGAGGACGAGGCTGAGCGGAGATTGGATTGGCTTCGGTCTGTTCGGGAGATCGCAGCGGACGCGTTGGTTGTGTGGCAGGTGGGCAGTGTGGACGCGGTGGGGGTGGCGCAGTTCGCAGCGACAGGAGTGGTAGGGCCGCGTACGTGGACGATTCGTTTAGACGTTGGATGCGAGGCATATTACCAAGTGCCGTCTTTGGAAGAGAGGGGGTGCTGTAACGCTGCAGTGTTATGAGAGATGGATTTGTGGTGGAAGCTGCCAAAAACCAGGTGTGAAGTGGAGTGTGGAGTGTCAGCCGAGCGCGCCCCTCCCTTTGTGGTGGGCGTGCTTATGTGGAGGAGTTGTTGGGAATACTCCTCAGTCCTAAACCTCCTCCTCCTGGGGACGCGATTTGTACCGCCAGTGCGTGGCGATGACAGGGTTAATGGGTAGTGAGGTGCTTGTACTCCCGGTTGTTAAAATGGCGTGTAGGCAGGTGGGTGCCTGCGCGTGCCTGGGTGTGGATGTTGTGTACCAGTTTTGAGCATGAGAGAAGAGTGTGCACTCGTGAGAAGGTTAGGTGCTCCGTCCGGTGATACAATCAAGAATAATCCAGCTATGATATGGAGTGCTTGCCGTGCGTCGATCCAGAGAAGCTGTTGAGGGCATTGCTCCGGTCATTCAGGCACTGATAAAGCAGGGTGCCATTGTGGAATGCCCTAACTCACCATGCAACTCCCCCATCTTACCTGTAAAGAAACCAAATGGGTCCTGGAGACCAGTTCAAGATCTTAGGGGAATAAATGAAGCTGTGCAACATTTGGCACCAACTGTACCCAATGTTACAACACTTATGTCACAAGTTCCATCAGGGGCTTGTTGGTTTTCAGTAATTGATTTGGCAAATGCATATTTCAGTATTCCTGTCCATCCTGACTCACAGTTCTGGTTTGCTTTCACCTTCAATGGCAAGAGGTATACATGGACACGCATGCCACAGGGTTATGCTTCGAGTCCAACATTGTTTTCTATAACTGTGGCTGAGAACCTGTCACATTGGCAGCCACCATGTGGAAGTACGCTTGTGCAGTATGTTGATGATCTGCTTGTTTGTTCAGCTACAAAGAAGGATTGCCAAATGGACACAGTGTCATTGTTTTGTTTCCTGGCAGAAAATGGTCATAAAGTTTCAAAAGATAAGGTGCAACTGGTGTCACAATCAGTGCGGTATCTGGGTCATATAATCACTCCAGAGGGTCGCAAATTAGGTCCAGATCGCATTCAAGCTGTCTTGGATGTCCCAAAACCACTAAACAAAAAACTAATGATGTCATTCTTAGGTTTAGTAGGCTATTGCCGTCCATGGATTCAGAATTTTGCGGAGATCTCCCAACCCCTGTATGACATAACTCATGGGGGAAAACATCTGGCCATGACTGACTGTGTGACTTGGACTTCTGAGGCAGAAACAGCCTTCACTGACTTAAAACAAGCTTTATCTAGCCCTCCCTGTTTAGGACTCCCAGACGCTACAAAGCCTTAATCTTTTTGTTTCTGAGAGGGATGGATTTATGTCAGCGGCCCTCACTCAGCCCCATAGGGACAGACAACGACCAGTAGGTTACTATTCTAAGCAACTGTCTATTACTGAGAGGGCTATGGTAGCATGTCTAAGAGCTGTAGCAGCCGCTACCGAAGCAGTTTTAGCAACAGCTGACATTGTTGCTATGTGCACCCTAACTGTTCATGTTCCGCATGCTGTCCATTCTCTCATACTTCAAGCTAAAACTGCACATCTGACTCCAGCACGAATACTGCATTGGCAGAACGTTCTACTGACTATGGCGCATGTTACTCTAAAGCGCTGTACTGTCCTTAACCCTTCTACCTTACTCCCTACAGCTTGATAACAGCAATTATCAAGTGGATGAAAAGTAGACTGTATGGGTTTAATACCACTATTATGGCCATTCAGAGACCTCCAGCAAACTGGAAGTCCTTATTCCAACTCGAGGTGAAACATTGTCCATGTTTGGATCCAGTAATCAGTCTAGTTCAATATTTTGCAGACCATCCACACATGGACGAGGACAAACGTAAGCGGTGTAAATTTTCACACCATACATTGTATAGTGCAATGAAGGAGATGTATAGTCATACATTAGATCAAGAGAAGGCCTATCTATTTTGTGTGGACTGGTTCTGTGAACATATGGTGCCAGAGCCTTTCCCATCAGAGTCAGCTAAGGCAGAACCTACTGAGATCCTCACACGAAGCATTTCACACCCTTTTTGTTTATGTTCAAATGGGGCTGGTCAGTTTATGGGAGTGTCACATTGTGCAAACCCTATTGTCAGTCTAAATCCACCTGGGTTTAAACCTGTTAATATCACATTTCCAAATGGTGAAACTATGTCAGTCAATAATCATCTTAATGCTCATGCATATAAAGGTATACCACCTATTGGAAATTTCTATTGGCTTTGTGGGAATAAGGCATTTCTATTCTTACCTCCAGGATGGTCTGGGTGTTATTTTGTAAATCTTACAATTACGAACCTAGCATTACTGCCTATTAGTTTGGGACAACCTTTAGAAGATAACCATGTGCACAAATGAGAGATGGCACAGTTTGCTAGTCTTGCATCATATCATTGGAGGGTTTCTTTAGGGGAAAAATGGGGTATCGGCATATTTCCTTGGTATGGGGTTACATTTTTAGCAGATCACATAGATAACATTACATATTCAACTATAAGAGGTTTCCAATATTTGGCTGCAAATGACAAATCCCACAGATTACTCTGCTAAAACATGAAATGGCTCTTGATTATATTCAAGCAAAAACAGGTGGTCTCTGTATGACTTTGAATATAACAGGTGACGCATGTGTTACAATTATCCCAGATAATGCAGATAACATCACTAGTGTGATCACAGCACTTGAGAAGATTCGTGATGCATTTGGTCCCTCTGAATCAGCAGGTTTTAGCATGAATAAATGGTTAACTGACCAATTTGGTCCCTGGGGAACAATGATCATTCATGTACTCATCCCTGTGATGATCGTCTTAGGTATGATGTTATGCTTTTGCACTCACATGTATGCGAGCCCTCCTGTATAGATGGATAGGTGGAATAATTGGAGGAGGAACTACACCAGTATATGTAAAAATACCTTTGGAACCAAGTAATGATAGCAAAGAGTGTTATACTCAGATTGGGCCCCAGGAAACCCATATAGTGAAAGTGATGAAGATGAGGTATTGGTATAGTCAGAGTGGTAGAGTGTGTTTGTTCTTGATTTTCTTTGTGTTTTTCTTTGTTTTTGATTCTCAATAATGTTTCATATTAACTTGTAGTTTTTACTATTAGGTGGTATGTTAAGGTGTTTAAATGGAATAATGTGTTTATGTTGACACGTGTCAAAGGGGGGAATGTGGCTGTCTGTGTTCATTTTTCTACTCTGGTCCTACTCTATGCATTGTTGACCTATTTATAGAAATATGTATTGAGATTATTGTCATGTTTCCCTGCACATCTCCTGAGCTGCACCTGTGACGCCTGGAACACAAACCCAGACCAACACACATACTTATTGATTGTTTTTGCTGCTTTCTTCAACCTTTGTATATTAATATTGTTTTTTCTTACAATAATTTTATGCTTTAATCTTAATTTCATTTCCAGAGAGGTGGGGTCAGTGC
>NW_023339785.1:26778061-26778317 GCF_004916995.1 Morone saxatilis | reverse complement strand
CGCCCCCAGGCCAGTGCACCGGAACCTAAATCAGGCTTTCCAAATACATTCCAATAAACCTAACCCTGTCCCAGTCTGTTGTTGGGGAAGGGGGTGGGGGGTTGGTTCCACCACCTCAATCTGCTCCAATACCCCGGCCGGTTATTCAGGGGAGGTGGCAGGTCCCTCGGATCCGGATAGGGAGTGGAGGGACCTAGCAAAGTTTATGGTAGATCCACCAGAAACTGCGCTTTATGAGCGGCTTGAACATGGGGGG
>NW_023339785.1:26777673-26777961 GCF_004916995.1 Morone saxatilis | reverse complement strand
TTGAGAAACAAGACACCCGTGCAAACCAATGTGGATGCGGTGATTTTGTGTTTCGGACTGAGTGACAGGGGCACGGGGAATCTGGCAGTTTTGAAGGGGAGGGTGGGTCGACTTTTGGCGACGGCCCAATATACTTTTCCTTTTGCAAGGGTGGTCATGCCCTTGATTAATTTTTCGGATGGTCTTACACAGTTTACTAAAAGGAATTTGCGGAACCTGAATAAGGTCATTAGGGGAACTAGGCAGTTTATCCCTTGCCTTCTGGGGGAGTTGTTTCAGACTGGGGGG
>NW_023339785.1:26775073-26777655 GCF_004916995.1 Morone saxatilis | reverse complement strand
GGGGGGGGGGGATCTGATTCATAGGACCCCCAGGACAGGGCAGGCCATATGGGAACATTGGCGACGAGCCTTGGGGTAGTGGCCCTGGAAAAATGGTCGTCACCCATTTATCCCGTAGGTTGCCCCGGTACCCTTGATTCGGAGAAGTCCATCGTTAATTTGGTGTCCTCTTAATTTTTCGTCTTCGCATTTTCAGTTGTTGCGGAAGAGGCTTTTTATACCCATGGCCACCGCGTTTAAGGATGTTCGGCAGTCATTTGCGGGCCATGTGCAACAGTATCACAAGAGGTTGAAGTGGGCGACCTATTTGCGAATCCTAGGGAGCGGACGCCCTTCTATCTTAAATCTGATTGGGAACCGCGGGAGGATTTGTTGCCTGGGGAGGTCCTCACGCTAATTTCTAAGGACAAGGAGGATTTGGCTAGGTTAGCGAGGACTCAGAATGAGCCTAATCTTAGTGGGGAGGAGATGGAGGCCCTGAAGGAGTTGAGAGCGGTGAAATCCATAGTTATTAAACCGGCAGATAAGGGAGTGGCAGCGGTTATTATGGATAGGAAGGACTATGTCCGGGAGGCGATGAGGCAGCGTTTCATATTACTGTATCCACAAACGGCAGTACGGGTGGGGGAGATCTTGGAGCGGCTAGTGAGGGAGAAACACTTATCCAAGTCACAGTTTTTGTACATTAAGGGAGAGACTATGCCCCCTCGCCCGAGATATTTATTTAAGATTTATAAGACCCCAGATTCATGGCTGGTACCTTATAAGATCCCCCGAGGACGTCCTATAATTTCAGATTGTGGGAGTGAATCTTACGGGACGGTGGAATTTATTCACTATTTTTTAACCCCGCCCTCAAATAAACATGCTAGTTTTGTTAAGGACACAAATGGTTTCATCCAGAAGGTTAAGCTGTTGGCCTTACCGCAACAATGCTTTTTCTTTTCCATGGATGTAGATAATCTTTACACCAATATTGATACGGAGATGGGGATGACGGCCATTCAAAACATTTTGGAGAGGTTCCCAGATCCTAGGCGCCCGGACGAGTCCATCTTAGAGCTCTTGTACATCAATCTTACGTGCAATGATTTTGAGTTTAACAGATGTTTCCTTCAGGTCAAGGGTACAGCTATGGGCAAACGGTTTTCACCGGCGTATGCTAATATCTATATGGCGGAGTGGGAGGAGACAGCGTTGCAGAAATGCGCGGAAAAGCCATTAGTCTATTTGCGGTACCTTGATGATATTTGGGTGGTATGGATGGAGTCGAGGGAGAGCTTTGATCGGTTTGTGACCACACTGAATGATCATCATCCGTCTATTAAACTGAAATCGGTTTCCCACGAACAGGAGATGAACTTTCTGGACACAATTACTTTTAAAGGGCCTGATTTCGCCCTTATGGGGAAACTAGATCTCCGAGTGTATTTCAAGCCGACGGATTCTCACGCTCTGCTACACAAACAGTTTCCACCCTAGGTACACTTTCCGGGGCATTGTCCACTCCCAAATCCTGCACTTTCGGAAAATTTGTACGAGGGAGGAGGATTTCATAGGTGCAATCAAAATACTTTTCCAAGCCCTACGCCGTAGGGGGTACTCTGTCTTTTTTACGTAGCATCAGGGATAAGGCGTTGGGTGACAGGGCCCATGTGGGCTGGGGGGAGGGGGACGTTGAAAAGGTTCCTATTCCGATGGTATCAATCTTTTCTGCATACGGGATGCGGGCGAACTGGGTTCTTAAGAACAATTTCAGGGGGATAATGGCCGGGACTAGGCTGGGGGAGGGGTATAGAGTGATCTCGGCCTACAAAAAGAATCCGAATCTCCAGGATCTATTGGTTAGGGCTTGGCTACCACCCATGAGACCACAAGCCTCCCTTGCACCCGGAGCGGGGTCTTTTCAAAACCATCAGAATCGAACGCAGTACTTGGCACAGCAGGGTCTAACACTTTCATCTGCCAACGTGGTTTATTTGCTCTTTTGTCAGAAGTGTGGTAAGCAGTATGTGGGGGAAACCAAAAATCCCCTTCGGGTGAGGATGTATGCGCATCGGCATAACATCATCTGGGGCAGGAAACTGGGGACGCACTTAGTACAACACTTCCGTGAGCATGGGATTCGCAATCTTGGGGTTATGGGTTTGGAGAGTAAAGGTCGTTGGTCATGGCGTGATCGTCAGCTGGCGGAGCATAGGTGGATCCGTAGGCTAGGTTGTCTGTTCCCCAGGGGGTTAAATGATTTTTAGTTCTCCGGCAGGGATGGGGAAGGCGGATGAGCTTTGAGTTCGTGATCAGTTGTTCGGGTGGTTTTACCTGGTCCTCGTTTGGTTCCGTGGGAGCCTGGGGGAGTTTTGGTTTGGTCTTTGGGATAGTATACCTGTGGGACTGTTTCTTCTTTTCTTTAGCTCCCCTCCCTCTCTGTCCCCCTTTGGGGATATGATGGGGAGGAGGGAGTAGGATAGCCGGTTTCAGCAGGTTGTGGTTGAGGTGTGTCTCACTTCCCATGGCTGTTCCTACTTCCTTTTCTGGCTCATGGTTTTTTTTTCCTCTGCCTTCGGGATTTTGGAAGAGAGGTG
>NW_023339785.1:26774630-26775063 GCF_004916995.1 Morone saxatilis | reverse complement strand
TATGGAGGGGAGAGGAGGAGAGGGGGAGAGGATGGAGATCCCGGGAGCGTCGCTTCAGGGGGAACCCCACAGAACTGTTTTCCAGAAACTTGTCCGGGGGTTCTTCCAGCTGATGAGAACTCAGCACCATCTAGGGAAGGTCCGCCGGTCAGGAGGTAACCTAGGTACCCCCAGGGTCTTTCGGCAGATGGAAGCCTGGTTGGGCGCAGCCATCTGTCCTGCGGTCCCCTCGGCGGAGACGGGATTGTGGCTACAGGGGAATAATAGAAACTGGTCTCACACTAGTCTCCAAATTTTGGAGGAACACTATGTGGGAGTAATTAATGAATTGCGGGGAACCCTGTCCGCACTCCCGAAGGAGGGAGGGGTGGCCTGGGAGGTGGCACTGAGGTGGGCTCGGCAGAGGAATAGGAACCTCAGTCAGGAGGCCATA
>NW_023339785.1:26761833-26774605 GCF_004916995.1 Morone saxatilis | reverse complement strand
GATCGGTGGAGATCCTCGGGGTTTGGGTTTTCCTTGGGCCCGTTTCCCAGTACCCAAGGCTCCAATTTTTCCAGAGGGAGCCCGGCTAGTTAGACTCTCTCGGGGGGGTCCCGGGGAGCGGTTCCCCGGTGGCGAAACATCTGCAGGTTTGGCCCATTCAGGAAGGTTCCTGTTAGACCGGGAGGAGAAGGGTCAGGAAACGGCGGCCTGGGGTCAGTGGGGGGCCCGGAGGGCGGTCGGAGCTTAACATGTACCGTGGGGGCTGGACCGGTCAGCCGGACGCAGGTGTGGGGTTAGGGCACAGTCGGTGGGGCTAGGCAGAGGAGGGGGAGCGTTGGTTAAGGGGTTGTGATGTTGTGGCTTTGTCCTTAACTTGAGTCCTCAGGTGGGAAGTCCCAACCTACAGGGGAGGTTTTAGCAGGACTGTAGGCGGGTACACATGGGGAGGACAGTAGGTGATTATTAGAAGTTTGCTTTAGTTGCAGCTGTGATGGTGTGGGGGTCTGGGCTACGTTCTCAGTTTGGGGACTCAGTTTTAATTTGTAGTCCTATTTGTTTCCTTGTAATTCGTATTGTATGACTACTGTTTGGTTGTCTTCATTTATTTCTGGATACTGGTAACCGCAAATTTGTATTATTGATTAATATAATCTATAATAATAAGATAGTTGAAAGGGAATTGGCCTTGTTGTTTTTGTTTTCTGGTCCCGGCGTTGGTCGGTTTGATGTTATGGAGGGGTAGGAGTAGTATGCCAGGAGAACTTACACTTGACCGGCAATTGCTGGTATTATGAGCGCAGAATTGTTGACATGCTCCACAATTCCCTATTGATCATCATCATCATCATTCGATTTCATTCATCATCCATCAATCATCATCATCATCATCCATCGTCGGGTTATGTCCTGGGTTTGTGTTGTCCTTCTTCCCAGGCTCGGTGTTGTTCCATGGTGCTTTGGCCTGATTTAGTGTTGGATTTGTTCCTGTTGGCTTCTCGTTCCTGATCTGCATGGTGCCTTCCTTGGCACTGTTGAGCGTGGTGGGAGTTTAGAGCCCTTTTTTTTGGGGGGTCTATTTACAGTGAGCCCTGACCCTGATTTTCTTATCCTAACGCTTACCCTTGCATTGGTCTGGTACCCTCCCTGTTAGGATTATCCGCAGTCCTTGCGGTTTAGTATCGGTTTTCATTTCTGGCAGGTCTAAATGATGTCTCTTCCTGGCCTAGTGGTTCATGGTTTGTGGCCCCAGGGGAGTGGAGTTAGGCACCTTCCCCCTGAACCGTTGCCGTTAATCCTAACACCTTTGGTAGGTTGAGGTTGGGAACTGTCCATTTTGTGGCGGTGTTAGGTTTTTTGTTTCGTTTTATTTATGCTTTTATTCTATTCTTTTATTTATTTTTATCCTTTATCCTAATTTTTATATTCATTTAATTTCCATTTATTTTTTAACCATTTAATAGTCTTTCCAAACATAAACCTCTCCCCTATCTTGCACCATTATTTAATAGCTTTTGAAATTTCTATTATATAGATTCAGCACAGCCATTAAGCCCAAAACCTCCTAAAGCAAGATGCGACGGCGCTGTAGCTAAATTTAAGGAGGAAGATTCCATCCAGTCTTTTAAATTCAATGCCATCGGCTGAATATAGACAGTCAGTCCTGTTGGAACTTCCCAACAGGCCAAGTTCACTCCGCCCAATTGATAACCTCCGTTTGTTAATAGTCGCAGGTTCTTTCCTGCGAACAAGCCATTAGATTCGAGTCACTCCTAGAAACAACAGAAAAGCTAAATGAACCATAGGAAGACTAATGCACTGTGGTCAGAACTACGCAACCATTCGTCCATTAAAACAAGACAACAAGGAAATCAGAAAGGAGAATCGGCCCGGCGCTTCGAAATTGAGTAATGCTCGCTTAATTCTGGCAAAATTTTTTATTTTAAAATTATAGTTGAAAAGCCCTCCATGAATGACCCAGAACGAGCCTTTCTTACGGCGCTCACTAATAGACAGGAAAATTCCAAGAACAAACCCTAGGTTCCTCTTTCCGCACTGTAGCCAGACTGCCAGAGCTCCGAGCTCTTATTGACGGCCATGTATCTCAATCAAACACTTAAGTAGGGCAATGACTTCCATGAACTTTTTTTTTTTTTTTTTTTTACCATACCCAAAAATTACTAGTTGGAGAGAAAATTAGTCAGCCAACATACCCTCCAAGTACGGTTTCGCAGGCTCAAAGATCAGAACACCTTTAATGCAAACTCCAGATTCTTAGGTCGTTTCCAGGTAGTCCCTGAACGCATCTCCGAGTTATGGCTGGGCTATAGGCCTATTCGAGGGATTCCGCATGGTGGCACCGGAAGTGACGTCTCTCTCCTCCTCTCTCGCTCCAATTAATGCATGTTAACTAACTCACTTCTTCCCCCGGGAGTTTCCTTCTGCTTTCCTGCGTCCTCACCAGGTCCTCCATGGAATCTGGTGGGCTCCTCCATTGCGTCCTGTTGACCAGCCAATTGCTAAAATCCACCTGATAATTATTGTTACTCTACTCCCCAGTCATCAATTCAAGTATTATTTCAATTGCTACAGTTACTGTTGTGCACTGCGCTGCCTGTCCCCCCATTGTTGCTGCTGTCATCGTTTCTTTTTCCCATGTTCGTCCATCCGGTCACCAGCTACTTATTTATCGTAAGTTGTCGCTCACCTGCCTGTTGCCTGTACATCTCTCCCCTGAAATGGATAATACGCGCTTTGAATATGGTTTTCAGCCTTACATTTAGCATAAATACCTCACCTAGGCTCTAATTCCACAATTTAGGGAACCCCAAATGGCAACCCTAATACCAACACTACGGGCAATAACCCCCCCCACATGTCAAACCCAAAAAGAGTACGCACAACGAGTCGCAAGAACAGCCTGAGAAGAGATGGATTCAATTCGCTTTTTATTTGTATATGCGCCAAATTCATACACCCAGAAGTTCTCCACTTGTTTTCAGGAATAGAGGCAGGTCTAGACTTGGAAGCTTCCTTATATCATTTACAGAGATTCGCCAACAGTACCACCCATCGAGCAATTAGGCCACTTGGTGACGGGGCAAGGAAGAAAGTGCCTTTTAAACAGGGCAGAAACCTCGACAGAGCCCTTCGGAGCGATGTGCGCGAGAGCAGATGATTGGCGAAGCGCGAGAGGAGCCGAGAGAGAGAGAGATGAGAGAGAGACGAGATCTGAGAGAGAGAGAGAGAGAGAGATTGAGAGTGGAGAGGAGGAGATTATCCCAAAGAGGAGATGATGATGGAAGGAGAGAGAGAGGGAAGCAGAGGAGCTCCAGTGACCATGGGAAATCCGATTAATCTGTTCTGAGGCCATAGCGAGCATAATATAAGAGATGCGCTTCAGGCACTCCACCTGATCCAGCCTTAAGACTTAATACAGCTTTTCATCAAAGAGAAATCTGTTCTTAAGTATCTTACAAATTGTTGGAGAGGGTGTCTGGTCGAACCACAACGCTGGAAGTCTGGTTCCCGAAGCGAGATGTGCAGTTGGTAATCTGAAGCGCTCTGGCCTCTGCTTCTACCGTTTAGCAGCCATATGGAATCACAAGGCTCAGTCAACCAGCCATTCAGAGAACGTAGTGTTCTAGGAGGTAATACAATGGTGACTTATGAGCTCTTCCAAGATTACGATAGGGGCCCTGACCATGAAGAGCTTTTATCAGGTGAGGAGGAGGATTTCTTTAAATTCCACTTTCTAACATTTAGAAAGGGAGCCCACATGCAGAGAAGCCTAGGAACACGGAGAGATGTTGATGCTCTTTTCCTAGTTCCTGTCAGTACTCGTGCTGGCAGCGTTCTGAATTAATTGGAGGGCGTTTTACATGGACCTTATTAGGCGCAACCTCATAAAAAAAACAAAAAAAAAAGTTTGCAGTAATCCAGCCTACGGAAGTAACAATATGGCATAGGATTAAGTTTTTCTGCCCTATCGGTCCTGTGAGCAAGGAATGCTTCTATTTTTGTACAAATTACCGTAAAATGCATACACAAGGAGTCTAGAAGATGCTCTTTATATGGGACCGTTAATCGCACGTCCTGATCAAAGATAACTCCCAAGATCTGACCAGTGGCACTAGAGGGTGCCAATGTAATGTCCATCCCTATGAGTAAGACTATCGTCGTTTAGAGAAGTGAGTCTGAGGGTTCTTTTGGGGCCAAGTATATAGAATTGGGTGCGGGTTTTTTCGGGAGTTTAACATCGAAAAATTTGCCAAGCTCATCCAGGCATTCGTTTTACTGTCCTTAAGACATGTTTGTACATTAGATAATGATTTAATTCTCATGCAGGGCTTGTATTGATAGATATAGTACCTGGGCGTATCATCTACATGACCATGGAAGTTAACTGGATGCGATTCCTAATAGATGTTGCCGGTAAAGGGAGCCAATCCACAAAAAGTTAAAAAGCATAAACAAGTGTATAACAGAAATAATACGATCTAGAAATAAGGGACTCACCATAGGTCGAAGATGGGTAAATAATAAGAAGGGTTTATTTCAGAGATACTTTAGGACTGTGGTATACACAAATAAAATCATTATCCATAAAGATTAGCACATTAAGGACAGTATAACCACACTAAACTATTATATATAGCAGCTAGTATAAGGAATTAAGAGAATCTAACAGACGGGAGATAATGCTTCGATGAAAAAAAAGAAAAATATAGTCATTATAACACGTCAACCGCAGCCAAAACATACTTAAATAAATAAAAAGTCTTGAGGTAGCATTAGTTTAAAATTTCTGATCCGTGGAGAGCCTGCAAAAGTTAAAGGGCAATATTGTGAACTTATAAAAATTTGTCATAATAGAATAAAAATCTTTAATTAATTATAAAAAAAAAAAGTAAGTTCAAATCAAAAAAGTCATATGCTACTTTAAATTTAATGGTGAGAGAGGATACATGGACTCAATAGAAAAGCATTGCTAAACAATGTCAAGGACCCCCTGTGCTACAGTTCCGCTGAAGAAAGGAATCCTAGAAAGGAGAGTAATGATATCTTTAAATTTCTTCCTATTAGTCATTCAATTTATTTATGTATACGGCGCCAATATTCATTACAAGAATTATCAATCAGACAACCTATTATAAATAGAACAGAATTCTACCTGAACTCCGTTATAAGCATCTTACAGAGACTGCCCAAAACAGTACCACATTGAGCAAGCACTTGGCCGACGGGTGCTGAGTTTATTTAGGCCTCCTGGTGCGTTAGCGGGAAGACTTTCTAATAGGTTTTAAGATTATCTTGCGCCAAATTGAGTGAGTATCCTCTGAGTTGTTTCCTGAGCCGAGTTTTATCTAGCCCTTTTGGCTTTAATTGGGCGGGTTTATTGGTGGTTGCGTACCTACGGTGCTGAGTTTCCATGTTATTAATAATCGTTACTTTTTATACGGAGAGCTATAGAGTCCTAATGTTCTTTGGTAGTGAGCCTCGCAGCTACTAACAAACAATGATTATCCAATTATTTCGGAGGAACCTAGAAGTTAAATGAAGAGTAATTCAGACCTGGCACTTTTGGAATTGAACACTGAAGGAATGCTCCCTCCTTAAATTTGCTACAGCACTGTCAGAAGACATCTGGCTGTACGGAAGTTTTGCCTAATGGTAGCTTATATATCTAATAGTATTTTTGAATTAAAAATTCATTTAATGAATGGTTTCATGATAGGAAAGGATTTATGTGGGAAGACTAATTAAATGTTCATATCAAATATGCATTATATAGAACGAGGTCAGGAGTGTCGATTAAAACCAATTGAGTTGGTTTCATTTTAGGCACTCCTGAGCGAAGCCCCCAATTGAGTCTCAATTAATGAAGAATAAATGCATTACTAAGGGCTGTCATATTTTCAACCATCACATGCAAAAATTTAAATATACGTCACCTACCATTAATAGTAGCTTTCCCTGATTGTAAGTTGACCTAAACTTGATTAAAAACCCTGCAGAATTCAGATTATAGGGGGATTTGAGATGCAGAGTGAACGGGTCCGCAGGAGCCGGCGGTAGCAGCTATTACTACAAATAGAACTGGCTGCAGAGTTTTGCTCAGTTTGGATGGAGGAAAGGCATAAGAGCATAGGCTTTCAATTAATATACATTTAGGCGTTATAGGGTCCATTAAAACCGCTCGAATCATATATGGCTGTCTAACCTCTACCCTCTCGCTGTGCTCGGGGATAGTGGGTATTTAATGGTGACTACGTGGGGGGGGGGTGGATTTCAATTTAGGACTAAGCATTACCTCCTCGTTGGGAAAAACGCAGGTCTCAGTAAGACAACTATATATCAATATGATCAATCTGATAATTTTTTCAGTCACTAAAGACAGGCTTTTAAGGAGACCGCTCGATATATTAACCCGTCCACATTCCAAAATTCATTCTTTATGTTGTGGCTAGCTGAGGAGTTAGTTTTTAATTTTTATTAGATTTTTCCATGTTTACTTATTTCTTTAAATTATTTAGGCTGGTCGGGGAGCAGACAGACAGACAGACCAGACAGACTCTGGGCTTTTGGGTGGGTGACCCTGTACTTTAGTGGATGGCCCAGATGAAGTGGTTGTAATGACCAGCAGCTCTGCTCTCCTGGTCCCAATGCCTGGACTGTCGAGTTTTGTTTTTAGAAATAATTCTCGCCATACGTTCCTGGATAAGAGAGCCGCTCCCATCCCAAAGTGGGATGCGAGGTTCGCGTCCCCTGCAACCCTAAATCACGAACCAGCGTTTTTCCCAAATACGGCCGGGTGAAGGCTGCCCAATTAACATCAACTGAAGCCCACATTTGTTTTCTGGACACCACCATCGACCCAGCCCAGCGGTGGAATCGACGAAAGATGCCAATGACCATGTCATCGCTGTCCACCATTGGGCAGATTGGGTTCCAGAGAAAACTAAGCGGTGTCCTGACATCCTTGTTCCTTGGGCATAATTAGTCACAATGACCGACTACACACCATTAATCTTAGTGACCTCTGATTGGCCGTAGCGGGTGTTTCATGTACCGCCGACGTGAACAACCAATACTTCATTGTATTTAGGCGTTTATCTTGTAGCCAGAGCCAGTTTTAAATATGATCTCTAACCATCACCCATCATTAGCCGCAAGTATCTTTGGTAAAAATAGATCCCGCCTGTGACTGACTCCTTAGGAGTATCTCCTGAAAAAGTTGAGCGAGTCTCAATTATGCGGCTCTGTAGGCGGGTAGTGGACGCTTAGTAATTGTGAAATTAATCTATCCCCCCAGATTAACATCGCATTGGCTGAAATTGTATTTAGAGGTGTAATTTCTGACTGTGGAACCACAGTATTGTAAACAGGTGGCGCTTCACGAGGGAATCGGCATTTGTAATACTCTGGTGAAAACACTTTGCCTGTAAAACTGTTTCATATTTTTTTTAAAAATCCAAACACCACTCTCCCACGTTTTTGACTATTGCTGGGCCCTTTTTAACAATCAATCATATTTTAATTTCCCCCAAACTTCTGAGTGTGCAGAGGAAAAGTGCTACCTGTACCAGCCATTTATTGAAACACTTGGAAGGCGCATTCTGACGGTCACCTGCCAATAGGCTTCATTTTAATAAGCTGCTGTGATGACGCTGTGATTATATCTTTTCAAAAGTCTTGTAGAACATCCCGAAGGTACCGCATTGATTGTTTGCCCGTAAAGGTCATCGGCGTCCACAGGTTCGTACTTTTATTACAAGTACGATTAAATCTTTCAATCAACCAGAGGCCTAGAGCGTCTGTTGTGGAGAAATGTTGGATGCATGTGTTTTTTCATCAAAGCCTTTAAAAGCCTTGTTAAAAAATTCCCCCGCATCAGTTCTGTATTTTTACAAGCGTCCTGACCTTTTTCAAAAAATTATTTCAAAAGCCTTTACCCCTAACGGCCCCGTCTACTCTTTAGAGCTTCTTAGCATAAGGCCTTCCTTAGAAAACACGTTCATGACCGTTTATCAGAATAATTTAATATTGCATCATTCATATTCTGACAAAGCTTGCATATCACAGCAGAATCATGCTTGAAATTGTTTAAGGGGGTGTACAAAAACTCCTGTTTCTAATAAAATGTATCTGGCTGGTTTGTGTAAGGGCCAAGCCATGCCTGTAGATAAGTCTGACATTTTCCATAACCCTCCTACTCTCTACGTGTTGCATCCCTTGAACATTTCTCAGACAGGTTGAAACGGAATTGAGAGAACAAATAGGATAGTACTTAAGTTATTTTATATAGAGAGATACAAAACACATGTTATTATAGCTTTTTCAGTTCTAATAACTAGGATGAAATAATTAGAAAGATCTATCTATCCTTGTGACCTGTAACAATTCTTTGAGACACAATATAGATGTGCTTGTCTCAACTCCAGCGCACTTTTAGCATACCAGTCCCTAGCCAGGCAGGGTGTCTGGGGTTTGGTATGTACGCACAGATGGTTGGGTTTAAAACATGGTAAGGGGATATTTGTAGTCATGTTTGCATTTGTGTCTACATTGATCTGGAAGAGTTGTGTCGAAGCTAAGATATATTTGTTTTTACATTTTCCCATTTGAGTGGAATGTGTGGGTTTCTTCCCAACCTCCCCTCTAGATTGCACCCCAGGAATGGGCAAAGCATCGCCCCGGCCCCAGGTTGATATTCCTTTTAGTGGTTAGCGTTCCCATGGGTAATGTGCACAAGTGTATATAGATGGGGGGAAATATAGGTAGCGTGTGGGAGATTTGTTACTTTTCGAGCCAGTTGGGGATCTATTTTACTGTCTTTTGCTATACTGTAGTGAGGTTCTTGTCTACCGCATGTCATACCTATAAAATGTTGTTGTTACAGACCTGTGGTAGGAGGAATGTCTGCCAGGGCCCAAGCTTAAAGGGGCTATTGGGAAAAAAAATAAAGACACCATGGAGAGAGTTAGATTACTTAATATATGACACATTACTTGTATGGAAAAACTTTGTGTTTTTGGCCCTAGTTGTTTCCATTCTGTTTCTCATTTTTATTTTGTTTGTCATTTTCTCTTCCCCAGTTTGGGCCAAGGCTGATCCTCGACTATCAAATACCTGGTAAGCTGCCCTGATCCACGGGCTTTGGGGGAAAGAAAAAAAAAAAAGGAAAAAAAAACATTATTTCGGAGTGACTGAACAGATTAAAAGGTCGCTTCTTGCCCTTCCTGCGCCTTCACCCTTTAAATATGTTTACATGTTTCTAATGTAGGAGTTAGATCAGTTTCCGAGCTCCCGGTCATTTTGAAAGTAGCTCAACGAAAAAAGTGTGGGCACCCCTGCCCCTCGGATCCACCAAATGGAATCAGACTATCGACGTCTAGGAACCAGACAAGATTCGCTTCCATTGTGTTGGGAAGTGTAATGAGTTTCTATATTTGTAGCCTAGTTTTGTTTACATTGCCCTGTTTCTGTGTGTGGGTATACTGATGTTTGCATTTTGTCTCCGTTTTTCTAATATGAGTGATGCAGTGTAATAATGTGAGAATAGCATCTTTGAATGTGAGATTGGCTTAGGGGGTTTGGGTGTTTTCCACAATTTAAGTATTGTCCTGGCAGCCGTTGTAATCCCTGCCATGATTATAGCGAATTCTCCATTTGTTATGTTGTGTATTTGGCTTTTGTCCCCTAGGAGGCATAATCTGGGAGATAATGGTATGGCACTTCCCAGCCAGTTGTTCAAATTGTCCACAACAGTTTTCCAGAAAGGTTGAATGACAGGGCACTGCAACTGCAGTGTAACAGAGTTCCGATGTCCTTCTGACATTTCCAACACAGGTCATTATTTGTTATACCTGCTCTGTTGAGTCTTTGTGGTGTCCAGTAATACCTGTGTGTTATTTTGCATTGTGTAATTTTACCTTTAGCTTCCCTAATGTCATTCCCATTATTAGATATAATTCTCAGCCATTCCTCGTCAGTCATCAGACATCCCAGGTCTTTCTCCCATATTGCTTTCAGGCCCTGACAGCCATCGCTGAGCAGTTGGTTGTTCTATAAAATATAGAGGCTTGGTGGCACTCAGTAGGTAATGTGAGATAATCCATGATGTGGTTTCCATCCTTGTACTGAATCTTGGAGGTAATACAGTCCCTGATCTGCAGATATTTCCAGAAATGTTCCTTTCCCTCAAGATTGTATTTTATTTTTACATCGAAAATGACATGAACACCCCTTTTTCATATAGGTCAGCAACATGACATAGTCCATTAAGGTGCCATTCCTTCCAGTATACTGGAAATGTATAAATGTCTTTCCAATGCGGATCATAGGGTTATGCCACAGAGAAGAATATATCTGTTTACATTGTGATAATTTATGCATTTTATGTATTTCAGTCCAGATCTCTTATAATAGGACATAATAGGATTCAGTACATTATGTGAGGACTGGGATAGTCTATCAATAGGAGTAAAAGGAGATGACAGATTATTTTCAATGTTAACCCACTCTAGCTGGTTATCTTTGGATAGTTTGGTCCATTTCAAAGGAGAGCGTATAAATCTTGGGGTCTGCGCAACCCCAGACCTCCCTTGTCCAGGAGAGCACATTTTACTGGATTTAATTCTGGGTCTTTTCCTGTCCCATAAAAATTCTTTAATTATTGTATCATACTATTTAAAGATTTGAGGAGATATAATTATTGGCAGCATCATGAGCACATAATTAAATTGCGGTGCAACCACCATTTTTATCACATTGACCTTCCCCCATTATGTAAGCCTAAGTTTCCCCCATTTATCCAAATTAGTTTTAATATTTTGCAGCAATGGTTCTAAATTTAATGTAGGTATTTCCTCCACTTGACTGCTTAATTTGATTCCCAAGTATGTCATACCTTTTGATATCCATTTGAAGCCGCAATTTGTCAGTTTGAATTGCATAGTCCAGATATAGGCATAGCTTCTGACTTTGTCCAGTTTATTTTGTATACTGTATAGTTTGGAGGAAGATTGTATCGTGTTCATCAGATGTGGTATCGAATTTAATGGGTCTTTTATCAGCACCAAAATATCATCCGCGTATAGTAATAATTTGTGCTCTTTCCCTCCTCCTTCCACCCCCCTAATTGCTGTATTTGCTCTGATGGCAATAGCCAATGGTTCTAGTACAATATTAAACAGTAATGGTGACAGAGCG
This sequence comes from Morone saxatilis, assembly GCF_004916995.1. Lineage (NCBI taxonomy): Eukaryota > Metazoa > Chordata > Actinopteri > Moronidae > Morone > Morone saxatilis. The sequence continues at coordinate 26,763,394 of NW_023339785.1, read as the reverse complement.
CAGCCCTGTCGAGTAGCTCTGGTGAGGTTAAAGGAAGGTGAGATTACACAGTTATCACCGCTGCCTTAGGATTCTTGTATATAGTTTTAATCCATTTAATAAAGTTTGTTCCAAATCCAAAATGTGATAAGGCTGCAAATAAAAATTCCCACTGAACTCGGTCGAATGCCTACTCAGCATCGAGTGAGAGGGCAACGACTGGATCTTTTTCTCTCCGATTCAGCCAGAGCAGGTGTAGTAATCTTCTCATGTTGTTCGTCGAAGACCTATTTTTCATGAATCCGACTTGGTCATTGTGTATAACACTCAACAAGGCCTTCTCCAGGCGTGTAGCCAGGATCTTAGTTAATATTTTACAATCCAGGTTTATCAGACTTAGAGGTTGGTAGTTAGCAGGATTAGTGGTATCTCTATCTTTTTTGGGTATCACCGATATTAAGGCCTCATTAAATGTTGGGGGGAGGGTTCCTAATGTAAAAGCTTCATTGTATATATTTAGTAATATTGGTGCCAGGGTATCTATATACTGTTTGTAATATTCCACAGGAAATCCATCAAGGCCCGGTGACTTCCCTGATTTCATACTTGAAACCGCAGTCCTGATTTCATTCTCTGTTATTAAGTTATCTAATAATTCCACTTGATCGGGTGCCAATCTAGGCAGATTAATATTAGAGAAAAATTCTGTCAATTCTTCTTGTTTGGGATTGATGTCTGATGTATATAGTTCTTTGTAGAACTGTTGTAAGACCTCATTTATTTCCTTTGTCGAAGAGACTATTTCATCACCTTTCTTAATTGCTGGTATTACACTGTAGGAATTTTGTTGCTTCAGTTGCCTGGCAAGCAACTTGCCTGTCTTCTCTCCCCCTTCATAGAAATTTGTCCCCAGCCTAAATAGAGCATATTCCACTTTTTTATTATAAATTTCTTGCAGTTGAAACTTAAGCTTACATATATCTCGATACAATTTATCTGAGAAATTTTTTGATAGTGGTTTCAGATTCCAATTCCTTTATTCTCTTCATGTAATCTTTTTTCTATTTAGACGAATGTGCTATAATTTTCCCCCTGATGTATTCTTTTGATGCTTCCCATTCCATCGCTTTTGAGCTTGCACTGCCAGCATTAATTTAAAAAAAAAGATATAAGGTCTTCCTTCAGCAGTCAGCTGTAGGATTCATCCTGTAATAATGATATATTCATTCTCTATCTAACTTTTTTCTCAGTGTCAGTATTTATGTCAATACTAAGCTCTACTGCTGCATGATCTGAGAGAGCCATTGCATTCATTTTACAATTTACAACTTGTTTTATTATTGTGTTTGATATCAAAAACATATCAATCCTGGAATAGGATTGGTGGCAGTGAGAGAAAAAAGTATATTCCCTGTCACTGTGATTTATCAACCGCCATATGTCCACCAGTCCCATATACTTTGTGACGTGCTACGGTAAGCGTACTGACTCATTTCCGGTTTACTTCCTGCTCTGTGTACACTGTTTGGTGTTGTAACTGTCAGTTAACGCTAAATATAAACTTAATTTACTCGTTACAGCG
>NW_023339785.1:26752705-26761808 GCF_004916995.1 Morone saxatilis | reverse complement strand
AAAAACCCGGTTAGTTTACGCCGCTTATAGCATTAAACGGTAGACTAGTTCTACCTAAACACTCGATAGCTACTATTTGTTCTTTCAGCCGACTTTCTCACTATTTTTCAAAAGTTTTTCAGGCACCACGCTACGTTACATTAACACTAAGCAGTTAGCCTCCACTGGCTCTCTCCCTCTCTCTCATGCTCTGTCCTGGTCAGTGTGCCAAACTGTTTGACCCTAGGTCCTCTGCCTCTTTACTGCGATAATGGTACGACTGTATTAGAGTGTAGCTTTATTCACATGCGCTGGAGGCGAGGATCTAGTAAGTCTCAGAGGCAGCAGCAGCCGCCACCACCGAGTTATCATTAGGCCACCCCACTAGTAGCCAGCCACAGGTAGGCCGGTGCAGTCCCGACCCGAAAGGTAGCTTCAGGTAGCTGTCCCTCCGGTAGTCCGCGCTGGTAGTTCCCCGGTCAGGTTCCCGGAGCAGCCGGTGAACGACAGGGGAGGCGGTGACTGAAGCGGAGAAGCATCCGAACACGGCCGAAGCCGCACAGTTCTACCCCAACCCGTCTTCACCAGTTTCTAATAGTTTGGTTCCCCCCCTCCAGCGCACACCCGCTGAGGAACAGACTCCCTGATTAATTGGCTCTTCCATAGTCGAACCGGCTGAAGTCTAGGCGAGCCGCGGCCCAGCCCAGTTAAATGTATCACCTGGGCCCAGAGCGGGCGAATGTTGAAAAAATATTCTAAAACTGCTGGCTAAAAGAAGAATGTAGAATAGCATGTAAGCATTGTTATTCACGTCCGGCGCTAAATTGACCACGCGCGGGGCGCCCAAACCACACACACACCCCCGATCACGCCAATCGAACGGTCACCTAAGATCTAATGTGGAGTCGGCTGTGTTAATTATGCAAAACACAATGTCGGATCACCGTATTTTTTTCTGCGGCCCCCTGCCCAATGTGACCAGTGATGACATGTATAGCCGCATGTCGGTCCATTCACCCGCTGGCTGTCAAGAGGTGGTGTCCAGAAAAACGAATGTGCGGCCTTCAATAGACCACTTGGCGGCCTTCTTTGGGGAAAACCCTGGTCTGATTAGAAGAGACGGCATCCGTCCCACCCCCACCAACTTTGGACTGGAGCCTCTCTCGTTATCCAGGAATATGGCGAGTTTTTTCTAAATCCTGACAATGCAGCGCAGGCTGGAAACCCAGGAAGCACGCAGCTGCTGTCTTATCCAACTGCCAACTGCCAATCCACTTGTTCATTTATATAGGCAACCATTCAACAAACACAAGGTTTCCAAAGCTGCGCCAAAAAGATCATACAAGAATAAATAGAAACACAATAGAAGCACAGCAATAAAAGATAGGTACACAGTAAAGATAAAAGCAATAAAATAAAATAGAAATAAAATGAATAAAAATCAAATAAATATAAATAAAATAAAAAAAAGCACGCCCGCACCAAAGAATAAAAATATGCATGATATTACACATAAAATCACGCTCTAGCAATGGGTCAAAGGCCCCGAAGAAAAGAGGTGGGTTTAAGAAAGAATTTTAAAATGAGACCAGAGAGGTGGCCCCTGTCTAAATGTGCAGTGGCCAATCCCATTCCAAATGGAGCTGCAACGACAAACGCTCGATCCCCCTATGCCAGGCTTAAGGCCTAGCTTTAGGCCAGCTGTCAGGGAGCCAGCTGGTCCAGCTGAGAGATGCGGCTGGAGTCGTAGGGGTGCAGCAGCTCAGAGGGTAAAGTGGGGGCCAGGCTTCAAGGCTTTAAAGTACCTAAAAGAATTTTAAAATGAATCCATAAGAGGAAAACTTTGCACATTCTACTGGTGTTAAGAATAAAGCTGATTTTTGTTGAAACTAAATCTTCTCCTATCGCTTCATTAAAGAACACGCGAGGATAAGGGTTTAAAGAGATCCCTTTTCTCAACAACATGCATGCACGTGAATAAGAGGCTGTGTAAGGCACTTAGGAATGTTCCTAAGTGAGAGACATGAGCCAGAAGTATCTAAGTGAGAGAGATGATAATGAATATGTATATCTCAGTTGTATGGAAAAATAAGACATTACCATTGTAAAATAAATGTGACAATATGGTTGACTCTTAGCTCACATTGAATGGTGACAACTGGGAGTGCAAAGTGCACCTACGTCCCAGAAGGGGATGTGGTGCCTGCTGACACTTGGGTTGACAATTGAAAACACTTATCAAAGTTTCCCAAATGGACAATTGGAGGTGGCAGAAAGGAGTGTTTAAACAAATGGAACCATATTATCCTAAAGTTATAACTCATGCCTATGTTCAATGTTTTGTGGAGTTAACACCTTAAAAATGACAAAATATGCAACAATAACTAAAATGCTTCACACGTGGCCACCAAAATGATGTAGCAAGAATACCATAAAATAGTTTATGTAGCAGTATGACTACCTTTAATATCAAATGTTTGGGTGAACAGAAATAATCAATATTGATATTTAATAATATAATTTAAATTAGCATTAGATTCACCTCAAACCACCTGGTTGTTACTGAATGTGTTCTGGGGAGGGAAGCCCCTTTTTCGGGTTATGGTTGTGCTTGGTGACATTTTTCATGGACAGTCCAACTGTAAGGGACTATATATTACTATATACTAATATGACACTGAGAGCCTGATTTCTCAGATTCTGGTCTCTAGGTTCAGGTTTGATTTACTGAACAGGGAATTACACATTTATGCCACAAACAGAAATCTTTATTGCTGTAAGATTACAATGAAAAATGTCTTTACAGAAATATGAAAATATAAAACACAGCATTATAAAAGAAGTGTGTTGGAATTATATGGCTGCAGTCATGAGTGTGTTTGTGTATTTGCATGTTTTTGTGTGCGTGCGCTACACGCTAACAGCTACATTCAAACAAAAGTCAAAGATGCGTGTGATGATGTCATCGGTTACATAGGAGTCTGATGACTTCATCAGTCAGTGACAAGTGAGATGATGATGTCATCCTCAGCAGGGCCCGTCCTTCACAATCAAAATGTCAGCATTTTTCTCCCTGAACAAACAGAATCAATAATCAATAACTGATCACAAGGTTCAACTGATAATAACTGTTCCTGCCTTTAAAGCCCCAGTGTGTAACATTAATATAATATTCATAGGTATGTTTTCATTAATCAGTTGAAAATAAGAATTGTTGTTTTAGAATGAGATGCTTTTATCTACAATGTTTCTACAGTAGCCCAGCACAGACAAACCAAACACTGTATCTAGATAGAGACTCTACTGTAGTTTATTATATATACTGCCCACTCTCATTCCCAAGTCGTCATATACAGACGCGAGAGGTGTCCAGTGAGCAATCTGCAACTTCACCATTAGATGCCACTAAATCGTACACACTGGTCCTTTAACATTGATGCAGATTCTGTCTTCTGTATATTTACATGTCAGTTCAATAATTCACTTCATTGATCAGTGGTGGGATAATCAATATGTTATTAATACGTGAACTACCAGAGTGAAGAATTAAAGACTCACAGTCTGTGGACACAGAGAGAACATTCGTTGGGGTAAGTGATGCCATTACTGCCACACACCGGAGAGTAGTTCAGAGGACACGCTTGAGTCACGCTCATCCCCACACAGGAGGGCTTCAACAACAACAACAGTTGGTTAAACTACTTAATCATAGAGATGCTCTGCTCCAATCTCAACAACCAAAGGCATTTTAATGCTTTCTATAGGCTACATTAAGCTTTATGTATCTGATCCAACCTTTTGTTTTACGTCAGCATTTCCTCCTGAAGCTTTCCTGCTTTTTCGTGTAAAAAGAATTAAGGAACAACTTTGATATTTTTCTTGATGCAGTGCAGAACTATTCAAATGTAAAGCCCATTGGATTGATTTTAATAACTTTAATGTACCTAAAGTGTGCACTATATTTCCTATTCAGATTAGATCAGGGGCTAAAAAATCAGGACGTCCCTAATTAATGATGTTAAATTGAATTGATCTCAGTTACGATAGTAGTAGTAGTGGTAGTCTTACCCTCCTGTAGAGCCTGGATTTATCCTCAGCATCTGAAACAGAGATTTAAGAGAGATTAAAGTTAATTATAGCTTCTATTAGCTTTTTGTACACTTGACGCTTCTACCTAGACTGTAACACTGTTACCTGGACTGTAAAGTTTTCAGCAGTTACTAACACATTTTAAATGTTTTTAATAAACCAGGTTGCTCCATTAAAAGTGAAGAAATGAAGACTTTATGTATAAAAGTGTTTCCAGGAAACATCATAGTGCTGTCCAATGACAACTTTGTAAACAGGAAATCACGCTCAGTTTTAGGAGGCTAACACAGTTAACTTTCAATCTGATAATGTTTAAATATAAATATAAATAATTTAATGTTAATGTTGTTTACATCTGCCATTGTTTATACACTGTTTATACATTGTACAACCTGACCCTGTGAGGGAGTTGAACCTGCTCAGATTTATGGTTATTTAATGAAAGTCTGGGTTTACACTGCTGTTAAAGCGGTACTACGACGGTGATTAAAGAGAAGACTTTCCAATGAAGAGTTTAATCTGACTGCAGTAACAAAGGCTGCTCATTGTCCTCAGAGTGAATCCATCAGTAATATGAGTTCCTGTCAGAGCTTTTCTATTGTTCTCTCACTGATTCTGCTTTGTCATTTGATTAAATGCAACTGCAGTTCATTTACTTTAAAGTGGTAAATTAACAATAAAAATATCTCAGAAACTGACCCACTAAAGAATTAACCAACAGGGATTAAATCAAGAAAGTGAGTGTGAAAAGTTCTCCAGAGGTTATGGTTCCAATGTACTGAATTAACTATTATATGAATGTAAAACTACTCTTTGTCTAAAATCAGACATGGTGTCTGAATTAAAATCTGCTCCCTAAATCAGCGAGACTGAAGGCTCCCTGTGTGAATGTAATGCTACTGTTAGAATACGTGTACAGTCACCAGTATACACCAGAGGACTGTAGTACAAAGCCAGGTAATCCAGGTAACTTCAGGAATAACTCTGTGATATGTGGTGTAACTTCCAGGAAAACTCCTCTAGTTTACCCTGATGATGTGCAGTATCTGAGCTTCTAGGACCACAATACATCTGTTCTGTTCCCATTTAATCCTTATAAAGATGAGAGAGGCTATTTATGGTTGCAGTAATTCACAAAATAGAAATACTGTTTAATATCCATAGACTAAACCAATATACAGAACACTTTATGTCCAGAAGAATCCAGAGAGAGATTGGTGTGATTGACTGTACTCGTATCCTCATTAGCGCCTCTGGGAGAACAAGAGGAGGATTATGTGAATACAAAGTCATTTCACAGCAACACTGACTTTTGAGGCTCACAAATCTCTCTTGGTTTAATCCTTTATTAACGGGTCAGTCAGTCTGAGAGTATTTTTCTTGTTAATTTACCACTTTAATCTTGTAAATTAACTTTAAAATGACTCCAAGTTAAATCTGAGCAGGTTCAACTTCCTTCATAGAACAGCCTTTTGGCCCCATTCAGTCTTACCTGCACAGAAGAAAACAGCAATACAGATGAGCAAAAGAGTCCTGCCAAACATCCTGAATAAAAACTCCAGCAAAAAACAATGCTGAAATGATCTGAGAGGAGGTTGAATCTCTGGGTTTTCCTGGTGTGTGACTAGCTGCTGATGTGTCTGTGTGCCGGTCCTCTGTGGTTGTGATGTTTGCCGTTGCCGTGCTGTTGTCATATAGAGGATGGGCTCGGTGTTGTCGTCTCAAACAATGAGCTGCTGTTGTTGTGACGGCTGCTGCTCTCTTTTGTTCAGGCTTTAATCTCGGGATCAACATTCTGTCTACACTGAAATATCGCTGACAATGTGAAAACTGTCAGCAAGAGGAACGACTCCAACACAAACACCACAGAGAAAAACAAGTGTGGCTCTGTCACGAGTGGGAGAACATATTTACATGAATGAATTAAAGCAGAAAAACAAGCGCAACATATTTTATAAAAACATTTAAATTATTTCGACAAGCTCAAGTGAAATGTCTTTGCACAAGTTGATAGTTTATAGAATCTTCAATGATAAAAATGCTTTACATTGAATTATGCAGAACATTTAGACAAATACACAGATGAAATGGTGGAAAACAGAGATAATGGAATGTATGGGGTAGAATAATTAATAACAAATCAATAACTGTAATACATTAAAATAATACAAAAGAGTAATTAAAGCAGAGCTAGAGACTACCGAAATGTGATCTGTCTGTCTGTTATGTACTGCCTGTAGACAGTCTGAGACATGGTCTAAGCTTAGACCTCTTGTATTTTTACAACACAGATCCACTCTGATCAACTCTTTGGAGTTCATGTGGTCAGACTTTATGAAGTTCAGGTCTTAAGAGTCTTTTTGGTAGAACAGTAGATGTTTATGAGAATACTGTGGCAGCAGTACCAAACCATCAAACCCTGAAAATGTATCTCATTGTTCCACTGATTCCCTGCAAGCAGAAACCCTTGTGGCTGCAAATGAATCTAACCATGAAGTAGTGAATCCTGCAGAGAGAGGGTTAGAGAAACCCTAACCCTAACCTTTAAATCCACTGTGAAGTTAAAAACAGATCATAAAATGTGCTGTTGTTCTCATAAACTGAGCATTATATTACTTTATACATCTCAGCTGATCAACCGATAAATAAATCACGTCTCACTCCCCACTATCTTTTATTTATTTTCTTATTGAATTGATTTATCTTATATTCTGAGTTGTGGGTACATGTGAAGTTAGTAACATGCATTAATGGCGCATGCATGTGTGCAGAAAGAGAGAGAGAGGAGGAGAGGAGCTCAGTGCATTATGGGAAATCCAGGGAGTTAAATGAGTTAAGTTGTAATTTTATCTCTGTGGTGCAATCACTTTTCAACAGTACAACAGGCTGCAGATTTATAAAACGGTCACATATGAGCAGAACTATCTGATTTATGCCACTTGTACCTGCAGTGTGAATGTAGCCATGAAAGCCTCATCTGACATCACTGGATTAATAAATATTATATTTATTTATTTTAAATAATAAGATATATGATAATACTTACTTCCAGTTAACAGCAGTTAATAACATCCATCAGATCACTGATTCAATGTTATTACACATACAAACACACAGGAGGGCAGCAGAGAGCAGCTCTGCATCCGGTTCACTAAAGAAGAAGAACACCGGAAGTGTCATAATACTTCCGGGGCGCGCTTTTTTTTTGTCACAACGTCGGAGTTTGATTTTAATTTTATCTGAAGATAAAAGATAAAAGATGTACGACCAGGACGAAGGTGAGCTGCTGTTTACAGGATATTACACTGCATCGACAGACTGAGTCATCAACAGACTGTTTAACAGACTGAATTCAATTTTATTTGTATAGCACCAATTTTCATCAGAAGTTATCTCAGGACATTCTTCAAATAGAGCAGGTTCTAGACCGAACTCCTTTTAACAACAATACACAGGACTGTCTGCTACGGTAAGCGGTACTGACTCATTTCCGGTTACTTCCTGCTGTGTGTACACTGTTTCGGTGTGTAACTGTGTCAGTTTAATGCTAAATATAAACTTTGGTTACTCGTAACAGCGGTTATTTAACCCGCTTAACATTTTAAACGTAGAGACTAGTTCTACTAAACACTCGTAGCTAACGTTACTTCTTTCTTTTAGCGGACTTTTCGCTATTTTCAAAGTTTCACACACGCTAGCTTCATTAAGCACTGACAGTCAGCGATGGCTTCTCCTCTTTCTTCCTCTTCCTACTCAGTGGTGTCAGATGTTTAGTTATTCCTCTGCCTCTTTAATGATAATGGTAACATGTATTTAAGTGTAGTTTATTCACTGCGCTGGAGGCGAATGATAGGATAAGTTAGAGGCACGCACCGCACCACGAGATAATCATGCAGCCAACCATAGGTTAGCCAGCACGGGGTAGGCCGGGTGCGGCCGACCGAAGGTAGCTTCAGAGTAGCGTTGCTCCGGTAGTTCTCACGGTAAGTTTTCCCGGTAGTTCCCGGGTAAGTCAATCACACTCTTGTGACCTCAGTTTAGTCATATGGCATTGATATTGAACATTTAATAGTTCGTTTCCACATAAATCCTTTCCTATCTGGGACCATGAATTTAATAACTTTTGAATTCATACTATTAGATATAAACCATTAGGCAAACTTGCTTACAGCAAGATGTCTATTTGACAGTGCGTGAGCTAAATTTAGGAGAGAGATTTTCATTCAGATGTTCAACCAATGCCATATTCGAATAGTACAAACAGAGTCTTATAGTAAACTTTGATCACTCCAATTAGTGATAATCGTTGTTAAATAGTGCTGCAGGCTCTCGTGCGATCAAGCATTAGTGATTCTATCGTCCTAGAAAACAGAAAGTGATAATAGGAATAGGAAGTAAGAGTGTAAACAGCACCGGAGACTCCGTGATTGAAAAGCGCAAGAAGAGAACAAGGAAATAGAAAGGGGGGAAATGGCGCGCTTGAAATTAGCTGTAGGGTGTGCGCTTTGACTTGGCAAAGAATGGATCTTAAGGTAATCTAGAAAGGCCGTCGAATGCAGGGGAGAGCCGGTATTGACTCAGCACTAAAGAGAAAAAGTAAGAAACAAGCCCTAGTGTTCCTCTTCAGCACTGTAAGCCAGGTGGACAGGAGAGTCAGCAGGCTGTATTGGAGATGTATTGCCGAAGAATTTAAGTTGGAGCAATGGACTGTTGATGAGACTTATAATAAAATTAGTACTATGTAAGAGATATATTATCACAGAAAGCTCAACAGTATCAGTGGCTCTCCAAGTCAGGAACTTAAGATGCCACCTTCAGAGTGATGTTATTGATAGGAATGTGTTTTGCTATCAATCATCAGTTAACTTCAGATAATTTTCTTCATTGGAGACATGCAACTGTCTGTTAGATCAATCCAGACTAGGCTGTTAAAGAAGTTGTACCTTAATTGGCACTCTACGGATATGATTATCGTCCTTTAGGTAACAGGAGTGTGTACCGCGCGGCCGTTTATGTGTTAAACGCTTCTGTAAAA
>NW_023339785.1:26744253-26752680 GCF_004916995.1 Morone saxatilis | reverse complement strand
GAATTGAATTGAATTGAATTATTGTATTGTATTGCTGTGCAGTGCAATGTGTAGTACAGTGTGTATTTCTGCGTAATGATGTGTATTACCGTGTTTGTAGGTACATGGTCCACAGGTTGCTGCTGGCCGCTCTCGGCAGACGAGAGTTGGACGACAGAGATCACTACGGCAACAAGAGGCTGGACCTCGCCGGGCCGCTATTGGCTTTCCTGTTCAGAGGGTGGGACTTCTTCTACTCACTGTCATCACATATGACCATTGACCTTTAACCACCAGAAAATACACACACACTAATAGATATTAATGTTTTAATATACTGCTGCATATTAAAATGTTTCAGTACATTTACTGCCGGTTCAGTTCAATCAGGTTATAATGTGTCAATAGAAATATTAAGAATTAATAATGTTTTTGTTTTCAGAATGTTCAAGAACCTGCTGAAGGAGATCCGGATTTACGCTCAGAAGTTCATCGACAGAGGAAAAGACTTCAATCTGGAGCTCGCCATCAAGACCCGAATTATCTCAGATGGCCTGAAGTACTCACTGGCTACTGGAAACTGGGGTGATGTGAAGAAGGCTCACCAGGCCCGAGCTGGAGTGTCACAGGTGAGAACAGCTGCCTGCAGAAGTTAAAGCTGTGAGGCGGTCTTAGTCTGTCCCTGTTGGTGAGGATCTGGATGTCCGGAGGTCTAAATCTCGTCCGTTTTTATTGTTCTTCCTGAAGGTGTTGAACCGTCTGACCTTCGCCTCCACTTTGTCCCACCTCCGCCGAGTCAACTCTCCCATCGGCAGAGACGGAAAACTGGCAAAACCCAGACAGCTGCACAACACATTGTGGGGAATGGTGTGTCCGGCTGAGACCCCCGAGGTAAAAACACACAGGACAGCACAAATGTGTGACAATACAGTTATCTGACAATCTTAATTCAGTTTAATTCAAGAGACGAGTGTTTTATATTATGTGCGGCTGTGTTTTAGGGTCACGCTGTGGGTCTGGTGAAGAATTTGGCCCTCATGGCCTACATCTCTGTGGGCTCTCAGCCGTCCCCCATCCTCGAGTTTCTGGAGGAGTGGAGTATGGAGAACCTGGAGGAGATCTCACCTGCTGCCATTGCAGAGTACTGATTGACTCACATTGTCTTTATTTGAGTGATAAATGTCTCAACGTGACCTGCAGAGGGCAGCATCACTCTTGTCACAATAATAAAAACAGGATCAACCAAACCTCCAGAATGAATACTGCACAGTGTTACATAGAAAATCAATAATCAAACATTTAAATTACATGTGATATTTTATTTGGTTTTATTTGTGTTTTAGTGCCACTAAGATCTTTGTGAACGGCTGCTGGGTCGGAATCCACAAAGATCCCGAACAGCTGATGAACACGCTGAGGAAACTCCGCAGACAGATGGACATCATCGTGTCCGAGGTAACCAGAGCCTATTCATTATTTATAATGGAAAACTATGCGTCTAACCTTAACCTTAGTCATATCTACACTGACAACCAGTCCAGTATTTAGCTAATCCTGGTAAAATATGCCTACAATGGTCCTAACATTGTATCCACAACCAATGGGCACACAGAGTATGTAAGTCAGTGGTGGCTCAGTGTTCCTGCTGCTGCTGAACGTTTCAGGTGTCGATGATCAGAGACATCAGAGAGCGAGAGATCAGAATCTACACAGACGCTGGACGAATCTGTCGACCGCTGCTGATTGTCGAGAAACAGAAACTACTGCTGAAAAGACGACACATTGACCAGCTGAAAGAGAGGGAGTACAACAACTACAGGTGAGACAACTAAAGGAAGTAGAGTATATCAGTTGACAGCCCGACTGATGGTCAGATCCACTGGACGACTTTTCAAAGTGTGAAAATTACAGAAAAGTCATTCAATCCATGCTATATGGTTCCAAAATGAGTCTGAGTAAAACCAGCTGAAGAGACTTAGAATATTTTCATGAATTAACAGTTTATTTTGACTAGTTTGAAGACGGGGAATACAGTTTTAAATTGATTCAAACAAAAGCCGGTTGGGAAATTTGAATTTGCCCAAACCTATGTGAACGAATACATACAGATCCACAGTGATCATTGTAATGACAGCAGACTGACTGAATGTGGAGAAACTGAGACCGATCTCAGGTTGTAGATCATCTGTTCTGTAAACGTTCATTAATGTTTTCAGAATCTACTTCTTTACACTAAAATAAATTCTGTTATTAAAAGGTTATTGTGAACTGGTTTTACTGGTCTTCTGTAGACTGTCAGTTGTTCCTGTAGAGTCTGTTGATTTCTCCAGTTTGTCTTTGTGTGTTTGTTTGTGGTTGTTAGCTGGCAAGACTTGGTGGCGAGTGGTGTGGTGGAGTACATCGACACTTTGGAGGAGGAAACGGTGATGCTCGCCATGACCCCTGATGACCTCCAGGAGAAGGGCGTGGCCTATTGCTCCACCTACACGCACTGTGAGATCCACCCGTCCATGATCCTTGGAGTCTGTGCTTCCATCATTCCCTTCCCCGACCACAACCAGGTACAAACAAACATTTACATCTGTAAGTATGGTTCTAAGAACTCTTCCTGACCGCCAGAGGCACTGCTCATCTATCTTCTGTCCATCTATTCATCCCTCTCAACACTGGATGACTATTACCGATAGGGTTGGTTGAATTTTCCCACTGGCCACCGTCAGTCCAACAATCGCTAATTGTCGATATATTTGTCCATACACCAGTCCTCACTGCCCCAGTAGTTGCAGCAGGGAGAGCCGCTTTACCCTTCTCCTCTCCCGGCTGTACCTGACTGTCATGCAGTCAGAGTTCTGGTTGGAGCCTCTGTGAATCACCTTGTTACTGTTTTTCCTGTTGTCATACTGGTTGAAATAAGATAATTCACTCATTATTTGGCTCGGTGTGAACTGCACCGCTGAACGTCTGCCTCCAAAGAATGAGAGCCGCTCAGTGACAGACGACCGGCGATGCTGGATTACCATTATGTTTGAATTGCAGAGAGAAATTAACATTATGAGGCCCAGACAGATTTAATTTTTTTTTTTATAGTTTAGGTTGAATTTTCTGGAAACAGAAAAAAACAGCATGCACCGCCTAAGGATCGGAGTGCTAGCCTGTAAGGCTGCCCCCAACGAAAGATTTTCAACTAGTAGCACATTTGGGCCCCGCTCTGGTTCTGTGGCTCATTCGGGCCCCGCTCCCCGGCAGTATTCCCCGCTGGGTCCCTCTGCTGCTATGCTAGTAGTATTTAAACTCCCCCTGTCCTTCTAGCTCCTAGTCTGGGTACAGATAGCTAATAGGACCGCTAGCTAGCTAATAGCAGCTAGTACAGNNNNACTTCCTGTGTTACAAGAGAAAGGCCCATGTTGCCACAATCCTCTGATACTTTGGTCCCATTTTTTGGGGTTTTTTCTCTTAATTCACCAGGTAAGAGGGTTTCTTGTACAATTTACAACATTAGTTCTCTGAGAATACTGAACCCAATCAATGTGGGATCAGGAGATCAGTGGTTCTAATGTCTGTCTGTTCTCATTGTTTAGTCTCCCAGGAACACATACCAATCTGCTATGGGTAAACAGGCCATGGGCGTCTACATCACCAACTTCCATGTGCGAATGGACACGCTGGCTCATGTGTTGTACTACCCTCAGAAACCGCTGGTCACAACCCGATCCATGGAGTACCTGCGCTTCAGAGAGCTCCCTGCAGGTAATACTCATCTGTACGGTCGGACAGAAAACACCCACTAGATGATGAGAGTTCAGTCAGAATCAATTCAGTAAGTTTCAGTTATAAAGGTTAAGAGCCATGATGTTCTTCAGGTGTTCAGGTGTATAATATGGTCAGCGTGTTATTTTTTCTAGTTACAGAAACTTTCAGGTGACCTGCTCGCTGACTGTCAGGTAGAGTTCTTCTGTGATTCTCTAACTGAAACGTTGTGTTTCAGGTATTAACTCCATTGTGGCAATTGCCTCATACACTGGATACAACCAGGAGGACTCTGTGATCATGAACAGGTCAGCAGTGGATCGAGGTTTCTTCAGGTCAGTTACTTACTGCTACACCTGAGTAGTAGTTGCTGCTGTAATCTGAGTATTAGTTCCTGTGTATAAAGCTGTTTTTCACCCTGCAGGTCGGTTTTCTATCGGTCCTACAAAGAGCAGGAGTCTAAGAAAGGTTTTGATCAGGAGGAGATCTTTGAGAAGCCGACACGTGAAACCTGCCAGGGTGAGAACCATAAAGACTGTCATCTGACTTCCTGTTTAGTTGTAGTTCACACCTGTCAGCCATCTCAGGTGTGATAACAGCATCCAGTCACAGGTGTTGATATCAATGGTGGGCAGGGCTAACATGCATCAGACTGAGAACAATTTAAAATCGTCCTTAGGTATGAGACACGCCATTTATGACAAGCTGGACGATGATGGGCTCATTGCGCCAGGCGTTCGTGTCTCTGGCGAGGATGTGATTATCGGGAAGACAGTGACGCTGCCGGAGAACGACGACGAGCTGGACAGCACCAACCGACGCTACACCAAGAGAGACTGCAGCACCTTTCTGAGGACCAGTGAGACCGGCATTGTGGACCAGGTGATGGTGACCCTGAACCAGGAGGGCTACAAGTTCTGCAAGATCAGGGTGAGAAGACGCCACACCACACCTGAGACACCTGACAGTAAAACACCTACAGCTCAAGTCTTTATTTCTGATGAGCTTCCTCTTTCATGCAGGTTCGCTCGGTCCGGATTCCTCAAATCGGAGACAAGTTTGCCAGTCGACACGGACAGAAAGGAACCTGCGGGATCCAGTACCGACAGGAGGTAAGCAGGAAGTCAGAAGAAGGGAGGTAGACTGTTATTTCATTCTGAATGTCGTCAGTTACAATCAGAAATAGTCACCAACTGATCATCCATCTTATTGATCGTCTCTGTGTTGAAGGACATGCCGTTCACATGCGAGGGAATTACACCTGACATCATCATCAACCCTCACGCCATCCCATCCAGAATGACAGTCGGCCATTTGATCGAGTGTCTGCAGGGCAAGGTAGTAATCAATACTTATGTATCAGTAATAACCAATCATTATAAAGTATAAATAATAATAAAATACTACACTATTAAACATTACTTGTTTCAGGTTTCTGCAAACAAAGGAGAGATTGGTGACGCCACACCATTTAATGACGCCGTCAACGTGCAGAAAGTGTCAAACCTGCTGTCTGAATACGGATACCATCTGAGAGGAAATGAGGTCACTACTTTCTGTTTCACTTGTCATGAACTCTGTGTGTGTGATGTCATGATTTAAAATCAATAAGATTGATAATGGCAGATGCTTCACCTGAGCCCCTCCTCTCTCCCAGTGCATGCTGTCAGATATTCTAACTGAACACATCTGTGTGTCCCCAATGGATCAATATTATTGATTCTTATTTGTCAGTCTCACAGGTTTCCTGTCGCCTTTTATGGGAATCAATTTGTTCGATTATTGATTATAAATACATCAGATAAATACCAATGTTTCATAAAACAGTTGTCAATATTATTGATTTGTCATCAGGTTCTCTATAACGGGTTTACGGGGAGGAAGCTGACGTCTCAGATCTTCATCGGTCCGACTTACTATCAGCGTCTGAAGCACATGGTGGACGATAAGATCCACTCGAGGGCCCGGGGCCCCGTCCAGATCCTCAACAGGCAGCCAATGGAGGGACGATCACGGTGAGTGAGACGCCCGTCTACCTGTCTGTGTTACCTGTCTGTGTTACCTGACTGACTCACCTGTCTGTTGCTCAGTGATGGTGGTCTGCGGTTCGGGGAGATGGAGCGTGACTGTCAGATCGCTCACGGAGCGGCGCAGTTCCTCAGAGAGCGTCTGTTCGAGGCATCTGACCCATATCAAGTTCACGTATGTAACCTGTGTGGACTGATGGCCATCGCCAACACACGGACGCACACGTACGAGTGCCGAGGCTGCCGCAACAAGACACAGGTAAACAGGATCAATAACTAATCACAATAAGATACAGGTAACGCGATCCATAATCAATTTAAGGTTATTGATCAGTGATGTGAGGATCAATATAGTAAATTGTTGGACAAGCAATTTGAACAACTATATTGTGTATAATTGTTTAATTCTATAATTAGTGACCATGTCTGCAGATGTACATAAAATTAAATTACATGTGTGTAACATTTCATACAATTCTACTGACAGTAGCTCCACAATAATACTTAGTTACAGAGCACAGGGCAGAAGTCAGTACTGTCTATTTGAATAATATAGTAACAATTATATAATTATTAACTTTATTTCATATGTTTTAGTGAAGGCCAATAATTTGACCAGACTGTCTCTCAGTCCTTTTGACAATAGTACTAAGTTACAGAGGTCAGTGCTATAGATATGAGGCAGAGGTCCATGCTTTGGACAGATGTTGGGTGGTATCTGAGACTTTAGACTGAAGTTGTGCTTGCGAGCAGCAGCAATCACACATTTTCTTGATGAAATCCAAATATTCTAGTTGATCTTGGTATTGATTCTGTATTAGTTTTGGATGAGTATTGATCTCATTCAGTTAAACACTGTCTCACACACTCCTGTCTGTCTGTCTGTCTGTCCATCAGATCTCTCTGGTCCGCATGCCGTACGCCTGTAAGCTCCTCTTCCAGGAGTTGATGTCGATGAGCATTGCTCCTCGTATGATGACGTCATAGAGCAGCTTGGCCAATCAGCAGCAGGAAGTTTGAAGTTTTTGTAGTTTTTTGTCGTCTTTGTTTTTGTAAAAGTAAAATAAATCAGATTTTCTTCTGATGATTGTTGGTTACATGGGTCTTTTTCTGAGTATTCATTGGTTTACAAACATCATGTGATCAAAAAAACAGGTCACATGAATGAAAAGATTGTCTTAATGTGAAAAATAATCGTTGTTACTAGAGATGTTTGTGTTACCACAAACAGCAACATGTTTTCATTTGAAGAGAACAAATTGATGTGAATGCAACCTTTAAACATTTAAGGTTACATCAGCAGTGATATATAATACCGACTGTTTATGAAAAGTTACTAACTGAGGAAAATAATCCGCAGGAATATCTTGTTTGTTTTCTAAAATAAAATGATCAGAAGATGATAATCAATAGCTGCAGCGTTGGAGTGAACTAGTAAAACACTAACATTTTCTAATGCTTTTATCAGGTTGTCATGGTGATGTCTGAAACTATGGAGGTCAAAGGTCAGACAGAGGTCGTGGGAGAGTGAACCAATAAAATCTGATGTTTTCTACCAAATTCAGTTTAACAAAATAAAATATTTTTACAGAACCATGATTCACTCATTATTTATTTAAGTTTTCTAGAACAAACTTCTCAAAGAAAAGATGTTTTATTCAGAGGAAAACAGAACAACTTATTTCAGTTTCCAGAAAGAGTAAAGATGTTAAATATTAGTTTAATAAACTGATCTGAGAACAAATCTACAGATTTTTATTACGAATAACAAATAAACACTGACTTAATGATGAAAGAATGAACATTGTGTTCTTTAACTGAACTCTTAATGTGAAAGTACTGTTGCTATGGTTAAATCTTTCCAAAATAAAAGCCTGATTTCACTGTATCTGCTGCTTAAAAGAAAAAAAGACAAATGATAAAAAAATATAACGTGTTAAAATAAGAAAAGTTTAACTACAGTTTATAATCCATAAAGAGAAAACTAATCTTAATTATCTAAAACATTTGCTTTGTAACCAAAACTAAACAACTACATTTAGAATAAATGTCAATAAATTCAATCTAAAAGTGTTTTTATATTCAGGACTACATGAAAACAAAAAGTTAAAAAATCATCTTCAGCTAATTCCTGACGACTGTCTTCTCTGATCAGCTGATCACAGTTCGTCTTCCTTTGCCACTGAAAGAAGAAAGTTACACAATTGTCAAATAATTACATTAAAAATTAAAAACACCAAACTGCAGGTTCCTTCAAATGAATAATGCTTCTTCTGCTCATTTTCTAAAAGCTTGTCGATCTTAAAGGTTGTTGATTTCAGTGGAGGTCATAAACAAGGCGGAGGCGGATGGAGTCTAACCTGTAAATCACCTGACTGACAGTCACACAAAGAGTCTGAGGATCTGTTACAGCTCGCCATTAAAAACACCCCGTTACCACGGCAACCACCAGAGTGCACACGTTTTAAACATGTTGAGACTGAAAGTTTGAACATGAAGCAGTTCAGTTTCTTGTTTGTGTATAAATCAATAAAACAAACTCACCTGCTGCTGTGTACTTTCTGTTATATCTCCTTTATAATTTATATTTTCTGTTATATCTCCTTTATGATTTTCTGTTATACAGCGTGTAAAACAAGTATTGAACACATCACCATTATTCTCAGTAAATATA
>NW_023339785.1:26741909-26744153 GCF_004916995.1 Morone saxatilis | reverse complement strand
TTTAATCAGCGGGTCCGTTTGTTTTGGAGAGGAGGAGACCTCTGTGGATAATTGGAATCCTAACCGGGAGAAGCTGACTGCAACAACTCCCATGATCCCACACTGCTTCACCACCTCATCACACTTCCTGTTTCCTTACTGTTTTAGTGGCAGAAATTACAGACTGTAAATTCAGTTAGTTAAGTTAAATGATGGAGGAGCTGTGCTCTGATTGGTGGGTTTGTCCCAGTTTATACATCACCTGTTGTGTTTGTTTGAATCAATCTGAAGACTGAAACGTGATTAATAAACTCTCTGATTAAATATAAAATGATTGTTCTGTTTCTGTGGTTTAAAGTTCCTCAGCAGTGAAACAGTTAAGCTGTTTTATATTTGGAGCTCAGCAGACTTTCATTGTTTCTACAAACAGCAGCAGGAAACAGGAAATCAGCAGAAACAGGAAGACAAGCGGAGAGTGGTGACGCTCAGAGAAATCACATCTTTATGTTTTATATTTTATATGTCCAACAGGAAACATTTCTATTTATGATTTTATAGATTTTATATATATTTATAATATTTGAGCTGAGAACATGTGAGACATTTCCTCTCAGCACACTTTAAATCCAACATGATCTTTATTGAAAGAAACATAATTTTTAAAGGGGCTGCTGACTGATGAAACTCACCCTCTTCCAGGTGAGGACAGGTGTGGGCACGCCCACCGCCTCACAGCTCAAGTACACCTGAGAGCCGCTCACATTGTAGACCTCACCTGGTGGAGTGACGATGACCGGAGCTGCAGACAGACAGACAGACAGACAGACAGAAAGACAGTTCAGTGACTGTTAAATCAAAGATAATAACCATGAAGTTTGATTGCAGAGAAGTTTCCAAATCAGCCACACACAGGATGGAGAAAGTTAGAAAGACAGACAGGTGGAGACAGTTCAGTCACAGAGTTAAATGAAAGATAATTAACATTGAGTTTGGTGGGCAGAAGTTTCAGGCACAAACAGGATGAAACAGGTCGCAGGAATCCGACAGACAGTAAATCCTCAGTGACCTCAAAGGAATTCAGTTTGCTCTGAGTGCGCTCAGTGCGGCTCTTCATGTAGAAAGGAATTCAGTGTTTTCAGAGGGATGAAGGTGGATTATCATCATCACTCACTGTCTGTTACTGTCAGAGGTTCAGGCTGCAACACGTTCAACTTCACATTCATCCATTAATACAGAAAATCTAATCAATATAATAATGATCTTAATGTTTAATATTTATTTTATGTCTACAGATGTCAAATAAATGTTAATTATTTATAGAGGGACACTACTTTAAGTCATTTAGATATTATATTAATGATTAACTTAAATTCACTTATAATTACATTTATAAACATTTATGTAGACATCTGTAGAGTTGTTATCTGACTTGTAGATACATACATATATATATATATATATCATTTACGTGATATATATCAGTGTATATATATATGTGAAAATACTGAATATGACACTGTATGTATACCAGTATGAATATTACTTACATCAAAAACATCAATCAATTAGGAATCATTGATTTGCTGATTTGATCCTTTGGTGCTGATGGTTTACGTAAAGAGACTCTAATCTGCCCCTGCTTTTATTTGTTTTACAGTAGCCTATATATATGTATATATAAATACATTACATATTATATGTGTGTACAGACTCACTGTGTGTGTGTGTATAGACTCACTGTGTGTGTACAGACTCACTGTGTGTGTGTGTATAGACTCACTGTGTGTGTGTATAGACTCACTGTGTGTGTACAGACTCACTGTGTGTGTGTATAGACTCACTGTGTGTGTGTATAGACTTACTGTGTGTATAGACTCACTGTGTGTATACAGACTCACTGTGTGTTTGTACAGACTCACTGTGGGTGTGTATAGACTCACTGTGTGTGTGTGTATACAGACTCACTGTGTGTGTGTGTACAGACTTACTGTTTGCGTATAGACTCACCTGTGTGTGTACAGACTCACCTGTGGCGCAGCGGCCCTTGTTCTGGACGTTGATGGGTTCTTTGCCCTGACTCTGGGCTGCCAAGCTGGCTCTTTTCAGTGCGCAGCCGCTCTTGTATGTCACTCCGTCGGTACCGCAGACGTCATAGTCGCTCTTACAGACGCACAGTCCCAGCTTGTTCTTCTTGTCCGCATCGCTTTTGACGCACTCCAGTCCGGAGCCGCAGCGGCGCGCTGCCGCGCGGCGGCCGCCGCACAG
>NW_023339785.1:26739564-26741809 GCF_004916995.1 Morone saxatilis | reverse complement strand
CAGACCAGGTTTCATAGGGGACACACAGACCAGGTTTCATAGGGGACACACAGACCAGGACTAACTCTGTTTGTTGTTCTTACCGACTCTGTTTCTCTGTCCAGCCTCTCTCTCTCGCTCTCAGTGAAACTTCATATCGAAGCCTCTTCGCCAGCTCCGAGATCTCCTCCTGCAGCACCTCCACCTGCACAACACCTGGAGGTTACCATGGTTACTGTCAACTGCTGCTTCATACAGGGAGGGAGGAGGAGAGGAGGAGGAGGAGGAGAGGAGGAGGAGGACAGGAAGAGAGAAGGAGCAGAGGAGGAAAAGGAGGAGGAGAGAGGAGGAGGAAGAGAGGAGAGGAAGGGAGAAGGAGGAGAGGAGGAGGATGAGAGGAGAGGAGAGAAGAAGAGGAGAGAAGGAGGAGCTGATGTAGAATTTCCTCTACTATAATAATAAAAGGTTATTTTGTCGCCACCTGCAGGAGAACGAAGGTCATTACACACATTGTAACAGTATCATTATTATTGATTATTATTATTATTGATTATCGTTATTGATGTTGTTGTTACTGTATTATTGTTGTTTCTCATACAGAATTCTATGTTGTCTTAACAAACACCGTCTGTCACAGATTGTGGATCAGATCAGAGACCCGGTCTGGGTCTGATGTGGTCTGTGGTGAACTGACCTTGGCGAGGATGATCAGCTGGTAGGCGGCGAGCGGCAACGTGACCGCGCTCCTCACTGACAGCGTTGCCATGGCGATGCTGAGCCACCATGGCAACCCGCTCACCTGCTGCACCCCGACCAGGAAGTCCTCACACAGGTGGACCGGAGCCGAGTCAGAGAGTCTGCTGTACCAGCCCGGAGCTCCTGGACCGCCTCCGCCTGAGAACCTCCTGACCCCTGTGGAAGTCCACAGACCTGACAAAGTGCTGGAACCTGACCGGGTCCAGACTGCAAGCAGTCCAGCAGTCGGCGGTCCGGAGCAGACGGGACCAGGTGGAGGTGACTTCCTGTTGACAGCAGAACAGAGTCCCCGAACCGGAACCTGCAGGACTCCGGACCTCAGCGACCCCCCAACACTCAACATGGTGACACCAACCCTCCGCCAATAACTGCTAATCAATAACTGCTAATCAATAACCTGCATCCCTCCATCCAGCGGCAGCACGGCGTCCCACACATGTGACGTCACACTCTTTACCGCCGCGCGTCCGATAAATGTGACGTCATTCCGCCGTTAAGAAAATAAAACTGTGTGTAAATAAAAACAATATAAATGAATTAAAAGCAAACAAACAAAGAAATAATAAATGAGAGCAGCGAACAGACAACAGAGAGGTAAGTTTACCTTGGTTACTTTATTACTGATGAATAAATGTGTCAGAAGACTTTTAATCTTGTAAATGGAGCTAATTTAAAATACTTGTTTAATCGATTAAAATGCATCTCATATTTATAAACTCATCATCTGTTTAATGTTCAATATCAGAAGAATAACTGCAGCAGCAGACAGAAGGTGCAATAAAATGTACATTATATAATTTAAATATTATACTTATACTGTTATACTCTTTTATTGTGAAGTGTACCGGAAGTGCAGTAGATCGGTGTCCCAGCAGTAATGGCGGAGTACAGCCCGGCCGGCCTCCTGGCTGCTGTGCTCCTGTTCACGGCCCTCACGGTCCGGGACGTTTATGTCGGGAGATCGAGCCCGCAGCGCGGACAGCAGCAGGCCGACAGCCTCGGCCTTTCCCTGGACACTCCGCCGGACACAGAGCCCGGGAAACCCGCCAAACCCTCCGTGTACAGCGGGCCCGTGCTCCGGTTCCAGTACTGGTGAGTGTTCGCTCCAACAGCCAGTATAATACTGTAAATATAGTCATTATATTAATAATGTTTTAACAACGTGTCCGAACGTTAAACACCTTTAATTGATTTATTAAATTAGGATTCAGTCTTTAATCTAAAACACTTTATTTTGGTAAATCTGATACAAAATCTGATTTCCTGTTCAGTTCATAATCCGGATCAATATGTGACAATAAAACTGTATTATAGTCTATAAATGTTACTGCTGATGTATCAGGTACATTAAAGATGTTTTATTAATCTTTATTACAGACACTGATTATATATAATTAATTATTATAATAATGAATTCCAATTAATTCAAAACGCTGCAGCACGAGTACTGACAGGAACTAGGAAAAGAGATCACATCTCTCCTGTTCTAGCTTCTCTACATTGGCTCCCT
>NW_023339785.1:26737205-26739464 GCF_004916995.1 Morone saxatilis | reverse complement strand
CCAGTCTGACCCACATCAGTCCCCCCAGTAAGAGGGCCGTGGGTACTGGTGCAGTCAGCAGGTGGGCTCAGTTCCTGAGTTCTGACTGTCAGGTGAGTGAGGAGGAGGAGCCAGCAGCCAGTGGGTGGAGTCAGTCAGTGGGCGGGGCTGTGTCTCTTTCCTGCAATGACGTCATCACCCCGCCCTCCTCCAGGCCCCGCCCCCTGCTTCCTGTTTCCTCCATGTTTCAGAGCGGAGACGAGTTCAACTTCGACGACGACTTCCTGAATGACTGATTATCAACCTGTCGATCAATATTAACCCTTTGGCTGTCTGTGGATCAGCTGATTTATAGATTGATTTTTTGTTCACACTGTACATATTCATACTACAGTTTGGTGTATTTGGACTGTATTGATAAGTATTGATCAAAATAAAGTGACAGGTTCAGTTCTTCATGTTTTTATTGGTCAGATTGACAGAAACAAAGATACAGACAGTAATCAATGAGATAAAGTATTGATTAATAACAGAGACAGTAAACCATTAGTTAAAGTATTGATTAATGAAAGTAATCAGACTACAGGGACAGCAGTATAAATCATTGGTTGAGTATAGGTGATGATGTCATCAGGGCTGGTGTGGGCGGGGCTGTTTGGCGTACTGGATGGCGTCCAGCGCGGCGCCGATGTCGTAGTCTTTGGCCTGAAGGAGTCGAGTCAACCAGCCGCCCTCGTCAGTGAACCCCATCGACAGCATCTGGGACAGGGACTCCACCAGGCGGGGGTCTGCCTCTGAGGGGGGGCAGAGAGGGTCAGTGGTCGGCAGGGACATCAGTCACAAATATAACAGGACCAGGACCTGGTCTTACCTTGAGGCAGGTGAGGGTACAGAGCCGCCTCCCTTAGACCTGTTGGACCCTGCTGTCCCGATGGAGGCTCCTGGTCCTGGTCCCCGGGTTGCAGGGACTGCAGCTCTCCGGTGGAGGGGTCCACCTCTCGGGGGTTCAGGTGAGTCCACTCCTCATCAGAGTCTCTGCACACCTGCACAGGAAGACCAGGGTTGGACCAGACTACTTCTGTTTCCATGGTGACAGTGTGATCAACTCAGCACCGCCCCCTCTCTCTGATTGGCTGATGTCATTCTAATTATTGATCGTTAATTTAATAAAAACATGCATTGATATTTAACATGATCGATAAGTAATAATCATAATGAGCTTCCAGATAACAAATTTATCTTTAGTCACCTGAATGCATCATTGATCTGCACTGACCTTTGACTCCTCATTGGCTCCGCCCTTGCTGCTGGCTCCGCCCTCATTAGCTCCACCCATCTCCACGTCACCTTCTGCCCCCCCGCTCTGAGGGGGCGGGTTCACCTTGGTCCTCTGGCCATCGTGCTCCACGTCGATGTCCACATCGATACCTGCAGGCACACGTGACATCACAGTTTAGTTCACTGAATTTAAACTGCATTATTATCACTTCCTGTCAGCCATTACTCACCCAGCGGGCTCAACATGGCGGCCACGCCCTCTCCGATGTTCTTCAGGTAGACCATGTTGGCCTGAGAGACTGCAGGCAGAGGTCAGAGGTCACTGATGGTGTCATCACTTTACTGATCATTAATCAGATTATTTTTATCAACACTGACCAGAGGGGGCGCTGCCGTCAGCAGCAGGTCCAGAGGATCCAGGCTGATCCTGGTCCTGGTCCTGGTTCGGGGTCTGAGCCTGGTTCAGGTTCTGGTTCCACATGCAGTGTCTCATCCTCTTCATCCACTTCCCCCGAGGGAACCACTACAGACAGGAAGCACAACAGTTCACCACAACACCCTGACAGTCAGAGAGCGGGGCGCTCAGTCTGTCAGGCTCCTCCCCCTCTGAAGCAAACTCAACCTCTGATTGGTGGAGTTGACCAGTAAACACAAACTATAATTCACATACAACTATTGATGAATTATTGATTATTTATTAATTATTGAGGAATTATTTAACGATCAAATAATGACATCAGTTTATTATGACAAACAATCTCTATGTCACCTCACTACAGTGACGTCACAGTGTGACCTCACTGGTGGGCGTGGTCAGGCCCTCACCTGCAGCGGGTGCCAGATGGGCAGCAGAGCGTGCTCAGTGTGCGTCCCTCGAGCCTGGCAGGCGGAGCACAGGTCGTAGTTGGGACAGACAGAGCACTTGAAGCGGGTTCCCACCACGGGCCCCTCGCAGCCGTCACAGGTGACGTTAGGGTGCAGGGCCGGGGGCGGGGCCATATG
>NW_023339785.1:26735153-26737180 GCF_004916995.1 Morone saxatilis | reverse complement strand
ATGAGGGGGCCGGGGCCATGAGGAGCTCCCAGAGGAGAGGAGATGGTGGCCCGAATGCGAACGAGGGAAGCGTGGAGGAGGAAAGCTCTCGACGGCGCTCCTTCCTTCTCCTGAAAGAGTTCAATAAAACTTTATTACAAACAAACAGTTTATCCCTAGTATCTTTCACATAATAGTCTTCCTGTGTTTGTACCTTTGATGAAGCCGGAAGGTGCGTCTTTCATGCGGCCAGACCCATCATCAGCTGCAATCATCAGAGGAGAACGCCACCCAGGCTCACACTCCTTCCATCTGAAACACATCATCATCTATCGATTGTTGGTTGGTTTACCTTTGTAGAACATATTATTTATAGTATCACTGTTGTTGTTTACCTTTTAGAACATAATTCATTATATATGCCAACTGTTGTTGTTTACCTTTGTAGAAACAATATTTATATGTCACTGTTGGTTGTCTTACCTTTTGTAGAACATATTATTTATGTCACTGTTGTTTGTTTAGCCGTTTGTAGAACATATTAATTTATTATAGATTGTTGTTGTTTACCTTTGTAACACATATTTTTATTACTACCATTGTTGTTGTTTACCTTTGTAGAAGCATATTAATTATGCAGCTGTTGTTGTTTAGCCTTTGTAGACCACATATTTATATATCACTGTTGTGTGTTACCTTTTGTAAACATTTATTTATATATCACTGGTTGTTTCACTTTGTAGAACAATATTATTTATATGTCACTGTTGTTGTTTAGCCTTTGTAGAACATATTATTTATATGTCACTGTTGTTGTTTACCTTTGTTAGAACATATTATTTATAGTATCACTGTTGCTCTGTTTACCCTCTTGTAGAACATATTATTTAATGTGCCAACTGGTTGTTGTTTTACCTTTGTAGAACCATAATTATTTATATTTCACTGTTTGTTGTTTACGTGTAGAACATAATTATTTATACGTCACTGTTGTTTACCTTTGTAGAAAACATATTATTTATATGTCACTGTTGTTGTTTACCTTTGTAGAACATATTATTTATATATAGATTGTTGTTGTTTTACCTTGTAGAAACATATTATTATACCATCAACTGTTGTTGTTTACCTTTGTAGAACATATTAATTGTATATATATTGTTGTGTTTCCTTTGGTAAGAACTATTATTTATATATAAATGTGTTGTTGTTTTACCTTTGTAGAACATATTTATATATCGTTGTTGTTTTAACCCTTTGTAGAACATATTTATATACTCACCTGCTTGTTTACCCTTTGTGAACATATTTATATATAATTGTTGTTTGTTTAACGCTTGTAGAACATGTTGTAATGAGTTGCTTTTTCAGGTTGGTAAACACTCCGGCTGTATTTTCCTGCTCAGATACTCGAAGTTGAACGGAAACATCTTGTCCAGCCGCGGAACCTCCGGACCCCTCCTTCAGCGCCTCGCTCCTCCCCAGCAGGTAGGCCTTCACTGATCCCGACAATCTGCTGCTGGCTGTTCCCCGGGCACACTGCGGAACTCTGAGGCGGAAAGAACAAAACGGACGCAAACTCCGGACAGAAAACTCCCTGAGATAAAGTGACAAACTGGTGAGCGGCAGCTTTAATGCCTCCTCAAGCCTTCTTCTTTGTTTACTTCCCGCGATGCAAACGTCATCGTCGTCAGGACAAGTAAATATCTTACGCCCGACCTTCCCAATTGGTATCCGCTGACGGAGTCCCGCCCACACACGCAATCACAGGCCGAGGAATGACGAAGCCACTTTCCAAGAGGGAAATTCCCTAAAATCGAGTGATAAAGTTCACATGTGGCCGTTACATTACAGTGTTGGCAGTTGGCCGTTAGCAGTTAGCCGTTAGCAGTCAGTTACCTGTTGAACCTGGAAGCTCTGACAGCAGAAACACCTGACGACGTGAAACTCCTGAACCATGACGGACTGATAATATACGTCCTTTCGGGTCCTGGTCCTTTCGGGTCCTGGTCCTTTCGGGTCCTGGTCCTGGTCCTTTCGGGTCCTGG
>NW_023339785.1:26724768-26735128 GCF_004916995.1 Morone saxatilis | reverse complement strand
CTGGTCCTTTCGGGTCCTGGTCCTCCGGCTGAGTTTTCCCGGGTCTGTTTGAACCATGGTTTGAACAACGGTGAAACGTCACAGTGTCACAGCGGCCCCGAGCAGAGCGCCCCCTGCAGGCCGGAGGACGATATGGTTAATTTATTAAACTCGTTATTCATATAAACATATTTAATCTGCTGTTACTGATAAATAATGATTTACATAAAACATTTATTATATTTAATGAAATAAAGTCTCACTGCTGTGATGCATTCACTGTCTCATTATCATTAAACTCAACCAGCAATCCAACAGTAACAGCTGGACTTCAATCAGAAGTTTGAAATAAAACTTTATTAAACTTTTAAACACAGAAAAGCTGAGCTCAAAGGAACTATTGTCACTTATATTATTTCATTATCATTATTAATATTATCAGCTCTCTTATTTATAGAAATATTCTTTATACTTATTTCTGTGAACAACTTCCATATTTTCTCTTTATATTTCCATATATTATTGTCAGTTTTCCATTTATTTATTTGTTTGTTTGTTATGCACAAATCTACCACAGTAAATAAATGCAATAAATGATTGTGATTAATGTCTTGAGCGTCCCAGGTGGTCTCCCTACAATCCAGACCAGGTCTTGTTTCTTCACCCGGAGCCAGTTTCTGTCACTCTGCAGCCTCTGAAGATGACCCGCCCTCCAACCGCTGCCGCCGCCAGGAGCCAGTGGTTAACTTAACCTCCGTAATGATACAACAACAACGTAATATTGATAAATGTGACTCTGTTCATCAAAGGAACCAAAACAATAAAACAAAGTCAACAATTCTGACAGATGTCTTTTAAAATCAATAAATCTGTTTTCATGTGAACTTATAAATCAATAAACACCAACGAAGAAGAATTTCTTTCAGTATTTATTAGACAACAGAATACAGATCAATAACTGATCAATAAAATGGATCTTAAAAGCAGACTGGTGAATAAACACAGACCTGTGACATCATCGTTTCAACAACAGGAAGTAAACAGGACTGATGTCATCAGGAACAGGCAGGAGAGACAAACAAACAAACCAACAAACAAACAAACAAGGCTTCAGTGACGTCAAAATAAAAGTCTTCAGGTAATACTCATTATTAATAAACAGGTAATGTTTGTCAACTGTACAGAAAGTAAACAACTATATTTATAGATAACTTCAGTCGCTTTATAACGGAGTCCATAAAGTTTGTTTACATTGATCTACTTATTGATTAATGCTTACAACATTAATCTACATATTGATTAACTTTAACGTTGTTTTCGTTTACCTGCTCACATTTTAAAAAACAAAACAAAAGGTTTGTTTGTTCAACATATAAAAAAATAAAATGACGTTTTGGGACTTTGGGGCTTCTGTAGTTCTGTCTGCATACTGTACACTTGTTCTACCTGTTAGAGAGAGGCTAGTGTGGACAAGTAGAGGTGAGTCAGGCGAGACAGGTGGAGGTCAGACAGGTGAATCAAATGAGTTAGGTGGACAGGTGAGTCAGACGGAATGCTGAGTGAGTTCGTGGTCAGAGGCGGAGCTTGTCTGACGCTCCACAGCCCGCTGGGCCTTACAGGCTGCCATCTTGCTCTGGATGTCTGTCTTCTTCTCGAAGTAGTCGACGAGCGGCGGCTCTGTCAGCATTGACGCCAGCACCTGCTCGAAGGTGATTGACCAATCAACATCCAGCACGCTTCCGCGCCTCTGCTCACCGCCGCCAATCAGCACAGTGTCGTCTGCGATGTCCTCGCACTGCAGCGAGCCAGAGCTCACCACCGAGTAAGACGACACTGAAGTGTCGTCTTTGGTTTCCTCGTCGGACGTCTGCGGCGTCGCTGGCTCCAGCTGAGCCTCGGCCAGAGCCCGACACACCTGAGACTCACCTGAAGTCCCTTCACTAAGCCCCTCTTCACTCTGAGGAGTGGGGGGCGGGGCCTGAGCATCATCTGTCTTCTTGCTGCCGTTGTTAAACTTCTTGCCAACCTCTCCGATCCGCAGAAGCAGACTTGCTACAGTGGCGATGGAGTGATAGAGCTGCTGCTCCAGAGACTCTTCACTGAACATATTGTAGAGAGTCTTACACAGGTCAATGAACTGCTCCTACAGAGAGACAGACAGGTCAGAGAGAGACAGACAGGTCAGTGAACTGCTCCTACAGAGAGACAGACAGGTCAGAGAGAGACAGACAGGTCAGTGAACTGCTCCTACAGATAGACAGACAGGTCAATGATCCTTGTCCTGGTCTCGTACTCACCTGGTTCATCCTGGGAAGGTCTTTGATGGTCTCAGTCTTGGGTTCTTTCTCTTTTGCCCACATCCTCAAATAGTACCTGTAGTCCTTCACCTTCTCCTCTGGAACAGGTCAGAGGTCACAGGCCAGAGGTCAGAGAGCAGTGACACTGATATCAGTCTCTACACTGTAAACTGTATACTGTCAACGGTCAACTGCACAATGTATGCTCTAAACAGTACACCGTATAATATAAACTGTAAACTGTATAATGTGAACTGTATAATGTAAACTGTAAAATGTAAACTGTACACTGTAAAATGTACACTGTATAATGTAAACTGTATAATGTATAATGTATAATGTAAACTGTAAAATGTATAATGTACACTGTATAACGTACAATGTATAATGTAAACTGTACACTGTATAATGTAAACTGTACACTGTATAATGTAAACTGTATAATGTATAATGTAAACTGTAAAATGTATAATGTAAACTGTACACCGTATAATGTAAACTGTACACTGTATAATGTAAACTGTATAATGTATAATGTAAACTGTATAATGTAAACTGTACACTGTATAACGTACAATGTATTATGTAAACTGTACACTGTATAATGTAAGCTGTATAATGTAAACTGTATAATGTATAATGTACACTGTATAATTTAAACTGTATAATGTAAACTGTATAATGTATAATGTACACTGTATAATGTAAACTGTATAATGTATAATGTACACTATATAATGTAAACTGTAAAATGTATAATGTACACTGTATAATGTACAACTGTAGGCAGGTCTTTTACCTTTCTTGTCCTCACCGTCTCCGCCTCCATTATTCCCCTCCTCACCTGCAGACAGGAAATCATCATCATCATCATCACACAGACTAACAAAGTAACGATGACAGTGGGTTTGTTAGAAACATGAAGTTAACAGTTAAAGTGACATCAGAGATCAGCACTTCTTGGGGATGCTCCACTTCTGGCCACGCCCCCATCAGTGATCAGTCACAGCACAAGTTGACACCTGGAATTCTGGGGAAAACCTCAACACAGCAATGGTCAGCTGGGGGCTCATCAATAACTGAGACCCTCCATGTGCCTTTCACTCTGGGCAGGTCTGGATAAAAAGGAGAGTCCAGCCCCAATCCAGTAGCACAGACTAGGTCTGCTTGGTCCTGCTCCACAACCAGCTTTGTTCCCACCAGAGACGTTCCACATACATAGATCCAGTTTTCGCAGCCTCAGAGGACAGAAGAGCTGAGTGGATAAACTTTATTTTACTACGGACTGTACTTGTGTGGTTCCTTTCTAGTCTTCTGACCACTCAAAGCGCTTTTACACTACAAGCCACATTCACCTTTTCACACACAGTGATGCAGCATCAGGAGCAGTTTGGGGTTTAGTATCTTGCTCAAGGACACTTCAACATGCAGTGGGAGGAGCCGGCGATCAAACCAACAACCTTCTGATTAGTGGAAGACCTGCTCTACCTCCTGAGACACAGCCGCCCATAACAAGGTTGTCCTGAGGTAACTTCTGTTGTTTTCTGTTGCTAAGTGTCATCAGGCATCAGGCTGGAAGATTCTAGACTAATGTTGTAATACTGAGGGAAAGTAAAGAGAAACTGTGTGAACATTGAACCTAATTTAAAGCAACTATATTACAACAGGTGTAGGTTGGATGTCAGTAATTGTCAGATTTAGTTCAAATAGAAGTAACTTTTTTCACATCAAGCTATTGACTGATTGAAGAGTAGGGACCTTCAGTCAACCAAGATTTACTCAACTGCCCCAGAATGCATTGCGTCTGACCTGTGATTTATGCATGAGTGTACTTTTTTAAAATATTTTTATAAATATACTGTTTTGGGGCTTTTTGCCTTTAATGGACAGAGAGAGGGGATGACACGCAGCAAAGAGTCACAGCTTGGATTCAAACCCACAGCTGCTGCTGCAAGGACTCAGCCTACATGGGGAGCCAGTTCTACCAGGTGACCTACCAGGGCGCCATGGTACATTAGTACACTGTGTGATTTCAAACACAGCCCAGATTTCCTCATACCACAAATACACAAACCTGATTTCACTTCCTTCTGCCCCAAAATGTCCAGATCAGACAGGAAGGAAGTGTCTGGAAGGAAATATAAGAAGAAGAAGAAGAAGAAGAAGAAGAAGAAGAAGAAGAAGAAGAAGAAGTGTGTGAGTAAAAGAGGAAACATTCAAATCTGTTAATGAGAAGGGTTTTTAATGCAAATCAAACAGATTGATGATATCTGATTATTCATCTCCATTATTCTGTTATGGGTCACTTCATTGTACAGTCATCTGATTCTGATTCAGCTTGTTCACGTGTTGTCTTTACCCTCCACACGAATCTGTTGTCCAATACAGAGATCACCTGTCGGCAGGTGGACAGACAGACAGTACTACAGTAGCAGAAGAAATACTGCAGTATTCACAGTGTGTTTATGGATGTGTTTACCTCTCGGTACCTCCTCAGTGAAGAACTGTGTTGCCTCCAGAGCAGACTCCGCCTCCTCAGGACACAGAGCTGCAACACAAACAAACCAACAAATAAACAAACTAATAAACAATCTGTACTGTCAAGCAGTATTTGGGGTTATTGAGGTTAGGTCAAGATGGGTGGCAGGACGAAGGTTAACTTCTTACGCAGGTACGTCACTATGGTAACTGGTGCTGAACAGCTGACTGGCTCCGGTACAGGTTGTGTTCCAGATCAGAGATCAACTCTATAAAAGCCTCCGCCTACTGACCAATCAGTCTCTTGGAAAGTCACCATTCATTGAAGATCAGTGGATGTATTGATTATTGATCCTGTGGAGCTCTTCAGAGGGAAAGAGCGTTCCCTGTGGTTTTATCTGATGGTGTTATACAACGATCAGCCCTAACACAGTGAGCACTGCCAGTAACTCTGATTATCTGGGTATCGGAGCTCAAGAACCACATTGTGATGGATGACAAACCTGCAGCTCTTGTGGGGTGATCCCGGTCTTCAGAGGTCAGTACCTATCAAGAGCGGTCCAAGGAAGGAACAGAAGTTGGTCTTATACTGCAATCCCCACCACTTTCATGTCGGAAACCCCGGGTTGATCTAGCTTTGTGAGACCGCTTTGCAAGGTCTTTGATCTTCGGATTAGTGAAGCCAGATAACTAAAAGAGCCTAGTATGTTGAGCTTGGACTCAGGTGAGCTTTGTGACTGTTACCTGGTGGGAGGTGGAGCTTGTACAGCAGTTTGAGTTTCTCTGTCATGTCTCCGTGATACATCCCACCTGCAGAGAGAGAAAATTACAGACCATCACAGACCAACACAGACCATCACAGACTTACTCAGACCATCACAAACCATCACAGACCAACACAGACCAACACAGATGCACCAAGGTCAGTTTTAACCCAACCAGCACCCTAAAACAGTCTAACACAGAACCAGAGCAGCTCTGTCTTAAACCCTCTTGTATCTGGACTCACTGAGTCCAGTGATAAACTCTTTGAAGTTGACCAGTCCATCCTGGTTCTGGTCCAGGAGTCGGAAGAGGCGGGCCGACAGTGTGGCAGTGTGGGCTCCACAGATCCAGGGAGCGAGTGCGGCGAACAGCTGGGTGAACTGAGCTGGGTCGATGCGGTACTGTTCCAGGTATGGCAGACTTGGATCATGACGCTCTGCTGCGGAGCTGCTGGACCCCCAATAACAGCTCGTCATGTGTTTGGACTGAAGGGGAAAATATTTAATAAAATATATGTATTTGAAGGTAAACAATGTCACTTTTATTAAATTGTCTGATTTTAATTTAGAACGGAAAATAAAAGTCTACATTAAACAAATGTTAAGAACTGTTTCACATTGTTCCACATTAAAATGAATCTCTGAATCGTATCGCAGCCCAAGTATCTGGATACATATCAGATCCCCGGGGACAGATGGACACACCCACTACCTGCCTGTAAACAAACATTTTAAAAACAGAGTTTGTTGTGACCTTAAAGAGACAGTACAGCTCCTCCAGCTCCTCGATACTGAAGGCGGACTCCGTCATCATCGCTCTCACCTGCACACACACACCCACACACAACTGTGAATAATATGTCTCCATTAGCGTGTTAAAATTAGCCTGCAGCACGCTAACATCACCCACCACGCTCCTCTTGGCCGTGTCCTCAAGCGACTGGATGACCTTTAACCTCTGCTTGAACCTCATCTGCTCGATGACATCAGAGCGCAAGCTGCCGAACTTCTGCTCAGAGAAGAAGACACTGAGGTTACCTCAAACACCTGGACCAGGAACTAGACTTGGACTGAGGCGTGTCACTGAGTCAGCTGACCTCGTAGGATGACTTGATGAGGTCAAATATGTCGATCTCAGGTGGAGGATCGTCTCCACTCGTCAGCAGGGCGTGCAAGTGAGGGATGGGTGAAGCCACCGTCTGTTTATTCACAACGTTATCCAGGTACCTGCACACAAACGCACACACACATTAGGTGGACTCAAATTTGGACTCCTACCTGGCCAGTCTGGACTCCTACCTGGCCAGTTTGGACTCCTACCTGCCCAGGATGGTCATGGCTTCCCCCTCGTCACTGCAGGACAGCAGGGCATCCATGTTGTCATGGAGCACCGCCAGCGCCACCTGTAGTTAGATTAGATAGGAAGACAGGAAGTAGTTCAGTCACAGTTGGCAGAGGTCAGAGGTAAAGACTGCTGACTGAACTGTCAGATGTCCACTTTACAACACACCTGCACAGACAGGTACAAAACAGTTAACTGCTGGTAGGGTGCAGTGACTCTGACCTGGAAGATGACCTTGATTCCCTCATAGAAGAAGCAATCAACCAATAAGACGGCGCTGTCAAAGGGCATTACAGACAGGAAGAGTGTGAGGAACCAGGACAGGCTGATGGTTGAGATGACTCCCAGCTCCTGCATGTGTTCATACAGCAGGGGGAGGAAGGCTCGGGTCAGCTCCTCAAACACCCCCTGATCCACCAGAGCACCTGCAGGGGCAGAAACCACATCAGACTGGGACGGTACTCCCTGACCTACTACCAGTATTGTCACGGTGTCGTCACCGATGTACGACTTCGGTGTCGTTACTGACCTACGACTCTGGTGTTGTAGTAGTCAGGCAGCATCCGCTCACACAACGCCACCAACAGCCAGAAGGCTTCCTCCTCCGGACAGTAGAGCAACAGGACGGAGGTGACAATGTTCATCGCCTGGAGGAGGATAGAATATTTAGTATAGAAGATATTAATTCAATATATTTGATTAAATATTACATATAATATACTGAAACTGATTAATATTATTAATTAAATTAAGATTAATATTAAATATTTTATATCTACCTGACAGTATCCGATTCCGGGGTTGCGGTGGGCGTAAGCAGTGAGGACACGGCGCAGTGCAGCGATGCCTGTCTCGTTCTGGAAGGCTCGGTGCTCAGGCATCGAACGGTGTAGGTCACGTTCGATCTCCTCTGTAGCTAACGAACACAGCCCCATGGCCTGCTCCACCAGGTCGCCATAATAACCAGGGTGGGTCGCCATTTCGTTCTGTGCTCCTGGATGGACGGGTGGACAGAGGGACAGGTGAGTACATGAAACTACAGTTTACCTGTGGTATAAATGAATGAACACTGACCAGAGAACAGTAGCCACAGCTCCCCTCTCAGGCGCTCCGGGATCCCGTTAAGGACGAGTTCTCTTGTTCTGGAGGTTCGGTACATGCAGACACCTCGACCAAACTCGGAGAAATGGATGTTCCATGCCTCCTCTTTCATCTTCTCCTTCATCTGCAGAAGAAGGAGGGAGGCGGTGAGGAGGTCAGCAAGGAGGGATGGAGGGGCACTAATCCTCTGTATCTAACAGTACTATTCGAACTTAGTATCTAAAGGTCTTGGGACGTGAACTCACAGCTTTGGGTCCCAGGTCCTCAGGAGTGTCTCGGTGGTAGAGCTGCAGCAGACCCTGGCTGGCTGTGGGCAGACCTGGGTGGTAATGGCGCCCCCTGTGGACAGACTCAGACCCTGCAGATGAGGACAAGGGGGTGCTGGAGGATGCCTGAGGACAAAAAACACACACCACAACAACAGAAATTAAACTTCTTCCTGTCTACTAAAACCGTCTGAAACCAGCCGATATTCAGCTGAACTGGACTGATCTGCTGTTACACCTCTCTGACACATGATGGCAGTATAACTGCACACTTCTGATCTGACCCATGCAGATTTAAATCCTGGTTGCAGGAGATCAGAGCCTCTACATGAGTGACGTACTGAGTGAGCAATCAGAGACAGCGGGCTTGTGTCACCCCACGAGCTGTCGGGTGTTCGCTGCAGGAAGTCCGAGATGCGTTGAACCAGGAAGTCTCTGTCTTTGAGGTTGGCGAACAGGAAGTTCATCTTGTTCTTGGTGCTGATGGAGACGGGACACGGCAGGACGCTGCTGCTGTCTGCCTTCTCCACAATGGACACCTGAGGAGCA
Source organism: Morone saxatilis (assembly GCF_004916995.1). Taxonomy (NCBI): domain Eukaryota; kingdom Metazoa; phylum Chordata; class Actinopteri; family Moronidae; genus Morone; species Morone saxatilis. The sequence continues at coordinate 26,726,352 of NW_023339785.1, read as the reverse complement.
GAGGACGGTGGGTAAAAATCACTGCGCAGATGATGATGCTAACCAGGCTTTGTGTATTGGGAACACTCCACTCTCCCATGCACCCTGAACAGCCCACCTGGACTCCAGCTTGTTTACCTCTCTGAGTGGGATGATGAGCTGACACAGGTCTTCTTCTCTGCTGTTAAAACAGATGTAGTTGTTGGAGATGAACAGCTGTCCAACCACATGCATCTTAGCGAACGGCGTCCACAGTGTGCAGTCTGTGTGTCCGTCCAGACGTTCGTCCTGCGTCAGCCTGAACATCGTCCTGTACCGCTCGTTCTTTGCCCGTGCGTCCAAATCCCTGCAGCAATGACAAGGACAGGAAACTGCTCAGGTCAAAGGTCAATGACAGATTGTCATTGTCAGGTATGTATATTCTATGTATATTCATTACATATAAATACTTATTATGTACTGTATATTTAGCTTTAAGGTGATTTGGTGCCTTGAACAGGATCAGCAACAGTCAGACAACATGTAAAACCAGGTACATGCTTATTGAACAGAGTGAGACCTCTTGAGTGCGGAGACGTTCTTGAGAGTTTTGCAGGGTTTGGGCAGTGAGCGGTCAGCAGCAAACGCCTCGTTGTCGAGTAGCTGGCGCATGGCGATGTTGGCAAGCTGCTCCATGAGCTTGAAGGTGTCGTTAATATTAAGGAACATAGAGAAGAAATGTTCGGTGTCACGTGTGCTGACACGAACGCTCTCTGGAAACACCAGGGTGGCGTTCTTTTCCAGCTGTGTCACCTCCGTCCACTGCACCACCAGGGTCACTGAGGGGGAACATGAAAGACAGTCACCATGCATTATATTACTGTAATACTTTTACAGGCTGTACAAATGACATCAAATAACTCTGGTCTGTGATTGGCCGGTCGTACCCTCCTTGCCCAGCAGGAAGGAGTAGAAGCACAGGTGGTTGACGGACAGGTAGAGCCAGCCCTGTCGTGGCACTCGGCCCTTCCAGTAGCTGCAGGAGTAATAATTCACCAGCTTCTCCTCGTCAGGCATCCCAAACAGCCTCCTCATCTTCAGCTCTGCCTCCCGAAACTTCCCACAATCCTCCTCCTGCTCCTCCCCCTGCTTCAGCCGGTTCTCCTCTGCGATAATGCCCTGCAGGAAGTGACATCACTCAGTAACAGAATCACAAAACAAACACAACAAAGAAAGGGCGCAAAGAGAAAGTGACATACAGAGATCTTTCCTTTGACAAAGGTGGTGACGTCTTCATCGTTGTCAAAGATGGAGATGGTCTGCAGCAGGTTGGACTCCAGCCAATCCCAGTGCTCCGTGATCTCCTTCCTGGATGAACCTGCAAGACGGAGCTGAGGGTCAACAAACAAACAAACATATATTCAGCCAATCCCAGTTCTCCCAGTCCAGCTGACCCACCACAGGCGATGTTCCAGTAGATCTGAGAATCCGCAGTCTGCAGCAGGATCCTGTACGGAGCCACTCTGGCACTGGAGTCCAGAACCACATCCAGAGTCCCAACCAGGAGACCTGCACACAGATAGGCAGGTAGGTGTGTGAGTTGAATGACCCACAGAACGGGAGAGG
>NW_023339785.1:26720933-26724668 GCF_004916995.1 Morone saxatilis | reverse complement strand
TATTATTATTATTATTAATTAATGTGTATATCCGTACACACTGTGTATTAATACCACTGACTGTATAAATAAAGTGAGACCTATTAAAGGCAATAATGACACTTTAATGCTGAGGCAGTAAGAGACACAGTGAACTGAAAGCATCACAGACATCCTCCTTCATCATCATCATCATTGTCATCATCATCATCATCATCATCTTCATCATTATCATCATCATCAGTACCATGTGACACAGAGACAGACAGACAGACAGACAGACAGACAGACGGGTCCTCAGGACTCCATCAGGACGAGTTCAGGTCACTTCAGAGATAGATATTGATCGATCGGTCAGGTTATAGATTGTATAATGCTGTTTATATATTGAGCCCCGTAACTGGAGCTGATTATTACACGCTGAGTATTCAGAAGCTGTTTAATACACTTTAAAGGAGCAGTCCGTCACTTCAGCAAACACAGACAGAATAGCAGCAGGTAGCATCACACACCTGAGCGTCACATTCCCTACACCTTTAAGTAACACAATGGATCAACATTCAGTTACTTAATAGTTTGAACTTTATGTTTGTCAGGTAACAGCTGAATATTGATTGATGACATTTTATGGTTTCAGCATCTTCAGGTGTCAGATTTTATGTTTTTTGACCAATTACTGTTGGTCAACAAACTGTAACGGCATGTTTCACTGTTTCCTGACCAAACAATGGAGAAAATAATCAGCAGATTAATTGAAGCGGACAGTAACTGACCCTTCCTAAACTCTGCCACTTCCTGCTCTGTGCTCCAATAAAGATCAGATGGAACTAGCTTGTAGTTTGAGTTTCTTTGTAAAATGGAGCCACACTTTGGGCCGTTTCTTCCTCTCCACCACCATCAGCATCCTTCTTGTTACTAGTTTCCAGCAGCTGATCCATGAGTTTGACATCATTGTTTTACAATGTGCAACTGTCAGACAAACAAATGCCGGCATTGATTAAAGGAATTGATAAGCTTTGTGGCATACGGTCCCAATGGATCAGAATATCTGGATTTAACCAATCAGAGCCGAGAAGATAGTTAAATGTTGAATATCATTCCCTGGTCCCAAAGCATCATTTTTTGACAACCTGAGAACGAGACTCAACAATAAACTGTCTTTTAGTGACTGCAGCCTTAAAATGAAGAGCTGAAAACATTGTGTCTGTGTGGAGCGATGAGGAGACTGACCATGTGTCTGATTTCCATCACATTTGACCTTTGACTGGAGGTCTTTTCTGATTCTTCTGATTCTTTTAATTACCTCATCATCTCAACCAGCTGTTATCATCCAATTAATCAAACTTTGACTCCTGACTGAGTTTTCATTTGGATGGAAACTTTTGAGCAATAAAAACCTGATGAAAGTGAACCTACTGGGTTTTTCTGTCAGTACAGGAAGTGACTTCACTCTCATCTCATTGGCTCACAGGCCTGGGGACCTTCTGTCAATTTAACCAGCTGACTACAGGATGGACTGCTGACCAGCCTTTAGCTAACCAGATACAAATTAGGGTTAATTTGACCTTTATCTGAAGCTAGCCTGACCGTGCTAACCGTTTCCCCCTGCTGCCAGACTCTTTGCTAAGCTAGGCTACTCATCTGAGACTGGAGAAAAGAACAACAGTGTTTAATACATGTTGATGGGCTCCTTTACATCTCTATAAGGTTCAAGAAGAAGAACAGAGGACCCAGGACGCCTCCCTGTAGAACTCCAGCAGAGAGAACAGGAAGTTTACTGAAATGTTGGACTGTTCCTTTAAATCTAACGTCTCTTTGTTCTATAGAGAAACAGCTACAGGATAGTTAACACTTTAATGTTCACATGATTGTTTCCTCCAGAAAGGATTTGGGTTCCTCTTGTCCTGGTTCCTGTCTCATGATAGACAGGAGAACCAGCTCAGTCAGTGTTTACAGTCAAGGAGTTCTGATCCAGGTCAAGGTCTTCAGACGGACTCCCGACTCTGACAGGAATCCAGTCTGTTAATGACGTAATATTCATTCAGCCACTCAGAGGGTCGGGTTACAGAGTTACGACTGACTGAACATAGAACATCAGAAAACACTGAACACAGGAACATTTTCTGGGTTCTGGTTCTGCTCAGATCCATTTGGGTTCAGGTAGGATAGTCTCAGGTACGTATGTTTAGACCAGGAACCTTTTTGAAGCCTCAAGAACCATTTCAAGAACCTTTGATGGAAGAAATGTTTCCTAAAGCTTTTTAGGAGCTCAGGAACTTTTCCAGCAAACCATGGAACCTTTTGAGAACATTAGAAACTCTTCTAGGAACACAGGTTAAAAAAAAAACCTTCCAAGAACCCTTTAGGCACTCAGGAATTTTTCCAGGAACCTTTTCAGAACCCCATGAATCATTTCAGGAACCTTTTTAGGAAGAAATGTTTTCAAACATTTTTAGGAGCTCAGGAACTGTTCCAGGAAACCATGGAACCTTTTTAGGAACTTTTCCAGGAACACAGGTACCATTTTAAGAACCTTTCCAGGAAACATTTAGGCACTCAGGAACTTTTCCAGGAACCTTTTTTAGGTACAAAGGACTGCAAGAACCCAGTACCCCAGAAATGTTTCCAGAACCTTAGGGACATTTACAGAACCGCATTACAGGAACCCAATGTCCTTTTAAGGGGTTAAAAACTTTTTGAATAAGTATTACAGAAACTTTTTCCAGAACCAAGGAACCTTTTTAGGATCTGCAAAACTCTTCCAAAAGCTTTTATTAGAATCCAATAAATGTTTCAGGGAACCTTTTTATGGAGTCTGGGAAGCTGAAACTAAGGAAAGTCTTTATACAACATCTTAGAATCCAGAAACTTTGTAGAGGAGCATTTTAAGGAACTCAGAAACTGTTCCAGGATTCTTGTATGGAGCCCTGAAACTTTACAAAAACTCAGGAACCTTTTTAAGAACTCAGGACATTTCCAATAATTAATAAATTCCGTAAGTTTTCCAAGAACAAAGGGCGCTTTTACTTCTCCAGGAACTTTTCTGGGTGCTCAACAACATTACCTCCAGTTTTACCAGAGGTACCCAGTTCTGGTTCCTGGGCTGGACTTGGATCTGAAGTTCAGTTCTCTGTTTTAAAACATATTTTTAACGATTTGACCCAGCTACCAGCTCCAAGTCCTCCAAAGTTTTTTTTTCTTCTAGGGCAAATAAAAACATGAAGTAATGTTTAAAAGATCGGATCCCCCTCCAGACAGGGAACACAGGAACACTTTCTGCGTCCATAAAAGGTAATCGGTCCATCAGTCGGTGGAGGTGGTGGTGGTGGGAGGGGGATCATAACCATGGCAACGGGCCTCAGGACTTGTTGTCGTCGTAGAGGTCAAGTGAGGCCTGGATGTCCGGCAGCTCCATCTCACAGACGACGCTACGAGGAGACATCGAGTTCCTGTTAAAGAAATGGCCGCCGCCTGAGGAGAAACAAGACAGCCACTTTAAAACAAAAACACATTATTTATCAATTATTGTTATTATTATTGTTGTTTTTGTTTAGATAAAATCACACTATAATATGCACAATATTAGTCATACAACAATATTCAATCAGTTGTTTAGTAACAGCTAGCAGTGGGCAGGATGTGGTCAGTGTTCAATAACTTGAACTTTCTGTTCAGTGAAATCATGACTCACCATTTTAACTCTGATTAAAACATTTTTTACATTTATAACTTTGCCTCGAAGCCTCGTTTAATTAA
>NW_023339785.1:26716081-26720833 GCF_004916995.1 Morone saxatilis | reverse complement strand
ATGTTGACATCAGTGAGTTGAAGTTGCTTTAAGGACTGTGTAATAATTGCTCAGTGACAGTGTTAAGTCTATGAACAGTGCAGCAAAGTTGCTTTTAAGACTGGCCTAAAGTTGCTTTAAGACTTGCCTAAAAGTATGCTTTAAGACTGCGTAAAAATGCTCAGTTGACAGTTGTAAAGTTGCTCTGACAGTGTGAAGTTAGCTCAGTGACAGTGTATAATGTTGCTCAGTACTCAGATGTAAATGTCTATGACTAGTGTTAAGTTGCATTGATAGTGTATAAGTTGCTTTTAAGAAACGTGTTGAAGTTACTCATGACAGTGTGAATGATTGCTCAGTGACAGTGTGAAGTTGCTCCAGTGACATGTGTGAAGTTGCTTAAAGACAGTGTGAGTAGTTCTCAGTGAGTGTGTTGTAGAGTGGTGAGTAGCTTTAAGACAGTGTGAATGTCAGTTCTAGACAGTGTTGAAGTTGCTCAGTGACAGTGTTGAAGTTTGCTCAGTGACAGTGTAAAGTTGCTCTGACAGTGTGAAGTTGCTCTCAGTGTTTTGTGTTGATCTTGGTATGTTGCATCGTGGTGGATAGATAATGTGGTGCTGCATTCTTACTGGTCACGGCGATGGTGATGTCAGCAGGTGTTCTGGGCGTGGCTTCAGCGTGGGGGGGACTGAGCGGCGCCAGGCTGATGGACGGCTGGTTGCTGTCGCTCAGCGGTGCCCTCTGGCTGCCGGACGCCTGACTGACGCCCAGACGCTCCACGTCCAACACCACGCTGTCCACGCAGGGAAGACTGGTCTGAGGACAGAGGACAGAAGAATAACAAAAACAATCATAACAACAACAACACTAATGACTATTTCTATAGCACCTGATAAAGACTTGGTCTGAGACAGTTTTCTGTAGGATTTCTGAGAGAAAGCGGAGGTGGTCAGAGGGATCAGGGTCTATTGAGAAGTGGTTGGACACTGACAGTCCTAAAATAATCACATATCTGGAAGACAAAGGGCTATTGATTGATAGCAGAGATTGTAAATCGTTGTTATTAAACTGGGACATTAGTGGGACATACTGGGGACATTAATGGGACTCACCATGATGCCCAGAGCTTTGAGGATGTTGAGTTTACACATGGGACAGGTGCAGTGCTCGTTCAGCCAGGGGTCCACACACATTTTATGGAAGACATGTCTGCAGAGAGACAGAGACATGTTTATCAGCTGCCCATCAAACTGTCAGACGGGACAGATTCATGGACCTGATGGATCTGATGGATCATCTATCAGGACTCAACCTGAAGGACCAGTTTTAATCTGTAGAACACAGAGTCTGAGCTGGACCAGTACTAATACTGGTCTGAATGCTCATACTGGTCTGCACAGTGTCCGGTATTTGTTACAGTATGAGAACCCTGTGGAAACTGCTGGGGGTTCAGACTCACTTGCAGGGCAGAATCCGAACCACATCGTTCAGCTGGTACGCTTCAATACACACTGCACAGTGGTTGAAATCTGGATCCGTCTCCTGCAACACACAGAAAGACATTAAACTCCCCTACAACAATATCTACACCAGCTGTCCAACAATATTTATTATTGTTGTTTCTAACATAAAATTATAGTGAAACTTGTTTTCTGTTCAGCTGTTTCTTCACTAACTGGTTAGTCTGTTAACTAATCTGTCAGATTATTAACCGGTATTAACGAGATTAACTGTTACATATTATTAACTGGTTACAGATTATTAACTGGTTACAGTAGGATTAACTGTTACAGATTATTAACTGGTTAACTGGTTACAGATTATTAACTGAAGAACCTTTTTTAATTCCTCTCAGCTGTCTCCTCTTCAGATCTGATTTATATTTTCATCTCCATCAGGTTTATCTTTCCTCACCATCATCCCGTGACCTCTCACCTTTGTGTGAGTGAACATCCATCACTGTTTCATCAACAGCCTGAAGGTCAGCAACATAAATATCTGAAACCTCTGGGTCCTACTGCCCACCATTTATCACAGAGAGTGTTAGCTGTGTCTGTATGGACACGGAAACTAAACAGGTTCAATATGTCCCCTCAGGGTTCTGGTCTCTGTCAGTCCGTCTGGAGGTTTCTGTCAGTCCGTCTGGAGGTCTCTGTCAGTCCATCTGGAGGTTTCTGTCAGCTTGTAATGAAGAGCAGGATACAGAAAGGTGGATAAGGATGGAGAGAAAAATCTTTACCTTGTCTCCTTTCTTCACCGTCCTTGTGGTCAACTTCCCGATAGCTTTCTTCGCTGCATCACCAAGACGACGCTGAGAGACAGAGCAAGAACATATGTAACAGTGTAAAGTAAATCAGATACGATGGACGACAACGTGCTGCTGTAACAGCCGACAGGAAGACAGACAGCTCCTGCAGTAATGTAGTAAATGTTTAATAAGTCGTAGACAGGTAAGAACAGGATGCAGTTTAGACAAGTTTGAGGCTGGGATGGTTGGGTATTCTGAGGATCCAGTTAGCCCTCTTCCTGCACTGCTGGGTCAAGAGGTCCTCCAGTTTTCAGCTTCTGGGATTTAATGTCACTTTTTCCAAAAACGTTCCAAGGAATTAGGATGAATTTGAATGCGAGTAAATCTTATTACTTCATCAGTGGATTTTGTGAGTTTCAGGTGAGGGGTCCTGCTGAGGCTGAAGGTGCCGTCAGATGAGGTCTTGCATTTGACGCTTGTCTGTGGTTCCTCCTTCCTCCTTCACTGTTGCTATTATAGCCTAGAAACACTGAATTCAATGAGTTCAAATATTAATGCCGTACAAAGGGATGTTCAAATAAAAGTCTTTCCCTAAAATTCCACCGGACCAGACACCTCTGACTGACTGACTTCCTGTCTCGTGCCCCAATGTTGGTGTAGTGTGAAATTCAGTATGAAGTCTGCACGCATTTTATTTTATTTTATTTTGAGTTTCTGTGTCTGACTTCGTGACAGTGCGATCTGCTCTGTGCTGATTGATGCAAGGGGGTCGCAGCTTCCTTCAGACATAGACCAGCAGCGTATTCTCCAAAGAGCAGAGTCTAAACTCACAAAGGACAGCACTGACATCGTTCAGCAGATTTTTTTGTTTATCTGCCTCGTGACCACAGATTTCGGCTGACGCCGATTATCATGACCCAATTAATCACTAATGTCACCGAGGGTGGTGAGTCCAGGTCAGGTTCGCTGACGTGAACCCAGAGGAACCTGACGTTGCTGGCTCTCTACTGAAGTCCCATTCATGGAGGCGTGTCCTCTCCTGTCACTTCCTGTAGTCCTCAATCAACTCCTCTGCTGTGCTGACATTTAGGAGGAGGTTGCTCACAGATCCAGCTTCTTATCCACTGACTGAATGTTTCCTCTGTCTTCCAGGTACGGCAACAGGTAACCTGACAGCTGATCTTCAAACAGCTGAAAAAGTGTCCACCAACAATCTAACGTGGGAAAGTTGTTCTCTATCACAAGTACTGCAAGAGACTGACCAAAATACAGAAAACAAACAAGGGTGAGGGTTCTCTGGTACTCTGAATACTACTACTGTCTGTAGGAGGAGTCCAGGACTCTATTGGTACAGTACTAATAGAGTACTGGTTCTGTACTGGTTCTGTACTGGTACTGAACTACTACTACAGGGTTTAGAGGATGTCAAAGTCAGTGGGTTATAATGACATTTCCCGTCAGCCTTAGCTGTGTTTACTGCTGATTCTGTGACAGACTCAAAGTGAGACTGCAGGAGGTGAACTGAAGGTTGATCGGTAGCAGATGGAGAGGGGGAGGAGGGAGAGGAGGGGGAGACAGAGTCCTGAGAGGATGGTTAGATTACACTGAGGGGGGAGGAGAGGGGAGGTGAGCACCCTCTCTCCATTAAACTTTCAGCAGAGATTCACCTCATTAATTATTAATAATTCATCTGAACAACAAGAAGAAGAGAAGAAGGAAGAAGGAAGAAGAGGAGGAGAGACGGAGAGGAGGAGGAGGACAATGACTGATGAGGAGGAGTTAGCATGTTAGCTGTATGTTAGCGTGTTAGCACTGTGGTAGCACTGTGTTACCTGGCTGCGGTCGCGGGCGCTGGTGTAGCGGATCTTCTGGATGAAGTAGAAGATGAGCCAGGCCGACGAAATGATCATGAGGACGATAAAGGAGATGGAGACGAAGACCAGCGAGCCTCGGTTGATGTTTTTGGTGGGACCGCGTTGACCCACCACCACTGACACCAGGACCGTTAGGTTCCTCTCCAAGTGAGCCAGGATCTCTTTACCGTATGCCTCCGTGATCATCACCGCCACCGTGTCACCGGTCCCTGCACAGATAGGATCAAGATCAGAACCAGAAACAGGAGGACAATCAGAACCAGGACCAGGAGACTGTACTGCAGTGTGAGAACTGTAGCTCCCATGAACAGTCCATACTCTCCGTCACAATGAACACAGAATGTAGTTTGCCACAAAGAAAAAGTGTATTATTATTATTATTGTTGTTGTCTGCTTGTTTGTTGTTTTGTTGTTGTTCATTTCTGCTTTCTGACATTCCGCAGCCATAACAGTGACACACGCACACCCACCACGCCACCACACACACAGTGTGAGGTCACAGTGACCTCATCAATTAATGACACGTTCCTTTCTATATTTAGAACTCCACATCGATCCCCAGGAAGTCACTCCTCACGCACACACCTTCCTCCTCTTCCTCTCACTCACATTTAAAGAAATAACATTCCACGCTAGCTGTTTCCAGTCTTT
>NW_023339785.1:26714028-26715981 GCF_004916995.1 Morone saxatilis | reverse complement strand
TTCCAGTCTTTATGCTAAGCTATTTGTATGAAGTGTTTGGTGTCTCTGGTAGCAATGAACCTAAAGACAACTAACAGCTGATATCTCTTTCTCTATAAATCTACAGTGATCAGCTCTAACACACTGATGTTAGAAGCAGGCAAAATGGGCAAGTGGGGATCTGATCCATTTGACAAGTCACTTGTGATGGTGCTGGTTGACCATCCTCCACCTGCGCTCCTTGTGGGATGTTCCTGGTCTGCAGAGGTCAGTATTGTTGTTTTCCTTTCACACAAACCTAGTATTAAACCACACCTGTGGAGCACACCTGAGTCAGTCTCCATTCAAGTCTGCTGAATGAGCTGCTAGCAGCTCTGTTAGCAGTGTACTCAATGAAAATGCAATTTTCAGCTGATTATACACAATATATTATATTACAGTGATGTTACACACAGTGAAGGTTTCGTCCCCCACCTCACACTGTAAGGAGACGTTATCTGTTGGACAAATCGCAGTGTCAGCGCTGCGTTAGACTCTGACCTTCGTGTCCCATCTTGACCGTCTCGTCGGTGGAGTTGTTGTAGATGAGGACGGCCGTGGCGTTGTAGGCTGCCGCTTTCAGGATCTTCTCTTTAAAGGTGCAGTTGCCTCTCTGCAGCAGCGCCACCCAGTGGCCAACCCGAGGGGGGACCAGGAAACGAGTGCCGGGGTCGCAGCCCTGCCGGTCCACCACTGAGGAGACACAGTGTTACTATGGTTACTTTGTGCTGTATTTACTTTTTAACGTATTAAAGCACTTTGAATAAAGGGCTTTTATTTGGAAAGAATCACTATCACTATCCCAGCATGCTTTGCTCTGCCCGGGTCATTCGCACCATGAGTTATATACAGTACGGAATCGCTCTTCGTTCACTCCTTTTCTACAAGACTCTACAGTTTCTGATCGACCGACTGTTCATCTCTCCATCCATCCATCCATCTATCCTGTCAGCAACAATGCATTCACAGGAGGGCTGGAGCCCATCCTCAACCACTTTAGAGTCTCCCAGCAATCTGAATGTCTTTGGATGGAGGGAGGAAACCCACAGACGTGTCAACTCAAGCTGCTTTTGTTGTTTCAATGTAAATGTGAATCTAAAATCAACTTTTTCATCATTTCAGTTGAACTACAGGAGAGGAAGAGCTAACTTCCATTACAAACAGGCTGTGAATGATTCTGTGTTGTTAGCACTCAGCTTGCAGACAGAAATGTTTGTGATTCAGTGTAACAGATGTAATGAATACATTACAAAAACTGTTGGAATTGTGTAAGTTGACAAACTAAAGAGACCTCTATAATGATGTTTTCATTAAAATATATTTTTCTCCTTATAAAATTGTTTTGTTGCAGGTTTTATTTAAATATTCTCATTGAGTTCAAACTAAAATGAATTATTTATTCTATTAGTTTTTACTGTTATTGGATATAATCTGGTTTTTCGTTGTTTCATTTGTTGGGTTTTCTGTAAAGCTGCATTAGGATGACTAAAGTATTTATTTATCTGAGACCATCAGTATAAATCAGAGCACACTGAAGCACACAGTAGAGTTCAGTGTTAGTAAGCTTTAATAAGATGCTGCAGACAGTTGGAGCTCCGTCCAGCAGCTGCAGTGTCCTTGGACCGTCTGACTGTAATCTGACACTTCAGAGCAGAGACGCTCCGACCTTCAACAGCCTGAACACAGCCTGAAAGCCTCTGCAGTGCCTCAACACTGCATCTACTGCAATACTACTCGTATCTAATGCATCTGCTGCATCCACAGCATCTAATGAATCAACTGAATCCACTGCATCTACTAAATCTACTGCATCCACTGCATCTAATGAATCCACTGAATCCACTGCATCTACTACACCTACTGCATCTACTAAATCTACTGCATCTACTGCATCCACTGCATCTACTACACCTACTGCATCTACTGAATTTACTG
>NW_023339785.1:26713632-26713901 GCF_004916995.1 Morone saxatilis | reverse complement strand
TCTACTACATCCACTGCATCTACTACATCCACTGCATCTACTACATCTACTGCATCTACTAATCCACTAAATCCATTGTATCTACTGCATGCACCAAATCTACTGAATCCACTGCATCTACACCTACTGCATCTACTACACCTACTGCATCTACTGAATCTACTAATCCACTGCATCAATTGCATCCACTGCATCTACTACACCTACTGCATCTACTACATCCACTGTATCTACTGTATCTACTGCATCCACTGTATCTACTACACCCA
>NW_023339785.1:26712212-26713466 GCF_004916995.1 Morone saxatilis | reverse complement strand
ATCTACTGCAGCCACTGTATCCACTGTATCCACTGTATCTACTGCATCCACTGTATCTACTGCATCCACTGTATCTACTACTTTGTGTCAATAACTGCTGCACTTTTGTAACCATCTGTTTTTGCCTCCAAGCTGTGTGAGTTTCTCGTACCCTCTCTTATAAGCTCTCTCTCTCTCTGTCTCTCTCTCTGTGGCCTGTTTTCTTCCAGGTCTCCATCGTGGAGAGGAGGTCATATGGCTCAGGTCCCACTTGGCAACACTTAAAGTTACACCCATAACATCTACTACACCCACAACATCTGTTACATCATATTAGTTCCAGAGGAGAACAGTTTTTTACACAATCACATCTGTATATTCACTAAATCTCAATCTATCATCAAACACACGTGTCTCATGAATGACTGCTGGAAGATGGTCTGTGTGTTATTCATTATTTTAGTTTTGGATACCTTTAAACCTAAAAAAGTTCTGTCATTTAAATCTGACCTTTGTGTCACTTGTTGAAGTTTGTTTTTGAGTCTGCAATGAGCTCACTGTTGCTTCTTGTGGCCATTGGGGGAAAAGCCATTAAAACTGCCATCTCACCAACCGTCAAAGACTAGTGGGTGTTTTCTGCCCTCCAGCGTCAGGGGGCAGTAATGAGCACATTACAGTTCTGGGAGTTCAATGAGGTGAAGGAGATGTCACACCAGAAAACTGACTTGGCCAAAGGGTGAGATTTATTTTTAAAGTGTTTTTACAAGAGAAAATACGTCAGTGATAAAGACTACCTACTACTACTACCAACTGGTTCTTTTATTAAATGTACGTCTGGTTAACTTCTAGCTAACCTCACCTCCATTAAAGAGCAGCACACAGCGACAAACTGGGCTTTCCTAAGACTGTACACCCTCAGGGCCAGTTGAAATGTTATGTACTAGAACTGCTTTCATTTACTGCAACAACCTGAAAAAGACCTCAGAGTCCTCTGCTGTCTGTACTCTCAGCAGTGTCTCCTGCAGTTTGACTTTGATTACAAATGTGCTGACGAACCTAAACTCAGAGTTTCCTCTGATACAGACACACCAAACTGATTCATTATCAGAGTGAATGAACAGGAAGTATTCTGAAAGTAAACCTGTGGTGTTGTGACTCGGGATTAGGGGTCGGTAAAAATATCAATTCATCAATGCATTGCAATATATTTTTTCCCAATTCAATATCGATTCATTAAATCCTCTGAATCGATTCAAGCCCCTGGCCAGTGGGGGC
>NW_023339785.1:26711884-26712112 GCF_004916995.1 Morone saxatilis | reverse complement strand
AGTTATCTTTGATCAGGACATGTCATTTAATTCCCACATAAAGCAGATCTCTAGGACTGCCTTCTTTCATTTAGGAGTTCGGTCTAGACCTGCTCTATTTGAAAAGTGTCCTGAGATAACTTCTGTTATGCGCTATACAAATAAAATTGAATTGAATTGAATTGAATTGAATTTACAAAAATTAGACACATCCTGTCACAGACGGATGCAGAAAAACTAATCCATGCA
>NW_023339785.1:26709893-26711722 GCF_004916995.1 Morone saxatilis | reverse complement strand
ATATCAGTCTATAAACTGTTAGTGGTGATCAGTATATCAGTGTATTAATCAATATATAGTCTTTGTATATGATTCTCTCTGTGGAGGTTTTATTTCTAGAAAAAAAACAGACAGGTTAACAGACAGACAGACAGTAGGACAGACAGGTTAACAGACAGACAGACAGGGAGGTTAACAGACAGACAGACAGACAGACAGGTTAACAGACAGACAGACAGACAGGTTAACAGACAGACAGACAGGGAGGTTAACAGACAGACAGACAGTAGGACAGACAGGTTAACAGACAGACAGACAGGTTAACAGACAGACAGCTTAACAGACAGGTTAACAGACATACAGACAGTAGGACAGACAGACAGACAGACAGACAGTAGGACAGACAGTAGGACAGACAGACAGACAGTAGGACAGACAAGTTAACGGACAGACAGGTTAACAGACAGACAGGTGGACTGTCTCTCTGCAGGTCTCGCGACAGCTGATCCAACTCTCAGGTATCTAAACATGAAGGTGTTGCACACGCGCCCTGTCTGCCGCCTCCCCGTGCCGTGGTTTATGCGCATGCGCAGTGCGCCCCAAGCTGAGAGTCGGAGAGACGGGGCTCGAGCCTCCGCACCGTTCAGCGAGCACCGGGAACAAAAACGGAATAAAACACCGATCAGCGGCGAGATCCGGCGTCCGGAGAGCAGCGAGCCCCGCGGACTGTGAGCGGGACCGCAGCGGGAGGAGAGCGGAGGCAGGCGGGGGTCGGCAGACCGGGAGCCTGCCTGTCTGTCCGCCTGCAGACGGTAAGACAAAGCGGAACGAAGCTGCTGCTTTCACACGGCGTTTAAACACCGGATCACGGTGCTGGATTCTCTTAAAATGAGCGATTATCAAACGGAGTTCTGAATGTAGAGAGGACGGAGGACTGAGGACGGAGGACGGAGGACTTGGCCGTGTGAAGGTCCAGATGTTGGCCTGCTGATGATGCTCCGTGTTCTGACAGACAGCAGACACACTGACAACACTGTCCCTGACAGTCTGAACCCAGGGCTGCACTGAAGGGCTGCGGAGGACGGACTGAGGACAGACTGAGGGGACATTTAGAAACAGAACAAAGCACTCTGAGGTGGGAGACAGAAATATAACTAACAGTAACTGAATGAAATGAAAATGAAAGATATTGAGGACAGAGACATACTAAGACATTAAGGACATGGATATTAACAGCAGATTCTTCAGGTACAATAATGAGAGGGATTACAGGACAACTATATAAAAATATATCAACATAAAGAGACATAAAGACATACGCTAATAATAAAATGACATTTTGGAACAACAGGAGACATTTGAGGACAGATTGTAACCGCCAGACATTTTTTATACTCTAATGTAATGTTCAAAAGACATAAAGAAAACAAAGAGACAAACAACCTTTTGTAGGACATAAACTGAATAAGACATACTGTAAGACAGTATTCAGGGACATACAGAGACATTTTGGAACATTTCAAGTTAAAAACAAGACATTGAATTTCTCCTACGATCAATAAAAGTTAATCTGATATTATCTGGTCTAATCTTAGTGGACAGACAGAATCAGATCTTTGAAAGACATAAAGGAAGACAGAGACAGAAAACCTTTTCTGAGGACATTAAGAGACAGAAACTGACATCAAAATCAGACTTTGATGATAAAGAGACATTTTACGTTGCTGATTAACCCCGTAGAGTTCAGTGTTTGTGTAATGACTCTCACTGCCAGTAGGGGGACAAACGCTCCTCACTGCAGTAGAACTTCCCCGACTGAACATTTCCTGATATCACTGTATTGATTATAA
>NW_023339785.1:26708950-26709746 GCF_004916995.1 Morone saxatilis | reverse complement strand
ACAGTTACTGACTAATTAACTGGCTACAAACTGGCTCCTCTTCCTCTGTTTCATTCGGTTCTGTGGCTCATTCGGATTAGGGGGCGGCACTACACAGTTCATTCCAGAGAGAGAGCGTTCCTATTGGCTGTGATCGCAGGGTGGTCGCCTCCTGTGGGCGGGGCTTAGCAAAGTGACAGGGCAGCAGAGACAGGTGCTAGCTTTAAGAAATGAGGACAAGACAAAGACGTCCTATTGAGGTTATTAATGACACTGAAAACATAGTTTTAGGACAAAGAGACATAAAGACCATCCACAGGAGGACAGCAGTTGTTGGACTAACAGACTCTTTTTTTTCTTCCTAACAGTTTGGATGTAACAGGGACTGAGAGGACGACATGACGTCCCCGAGGTGGACCCGACTCCCTGTCCCGTTGGTCCTAGTCCTGTTCCAGGTTCTAGTTCTGGTCCTGTCCCGCTCGGTGTCTGCGGCGCGCTCTGACAGAAACACGGTGTCAGAGGAGTACGTGGGCGCCACGGTGAACGCCACGGTGCAGGACAGACGAGGAAACACCATCCACGTGATGAGCAGCGACGATGGGAAGTACGGACAGAACTCACCAAAAGTCGACACCAGGGGCGTCGTCATTGCTCCCGCGGCGCATCACGGAGGTACTGACATCACAGCCTGAGGTCACAACTAGGCATGTGCCAGGTTACTACTGCCCCCCGTCCCTGAACTAATGCCCCCGTCCCTGCACTAATGCCCCCGTCCCTGCACTACTGCCCCCGTCCCTGCACTACTGCCCCGTCCCTG
>NW_023339785.1:26707338-26708850 GCF_004916995.1 Morone saxatilis | reverse complement strand
ACCCTGTCTATCAGAGAAGGAATGTGAGCAAACAAAAGGAGTAGTTCTACTTATTAAAATGGCAGCTCCTCTGGCTCTGGCCTGAAAGCTGGAGTGCTAGACCTGGCCCACCCACCCTCTTTGTAAGTAACAGTGATCTTTATTTCTCAAATGGGTCTCTTGTAAAAACACCACGTCCGCCTTTAATTTTTTAAGATGAGACAAATCTCTGCTACGCTTAATCACCCCATTCATTCCCTTCACATTCCATGTGACAAATTGAACCAAGCTCTCCTCACCTTTATGACAATCAACCATATAAGCCTATCCCCAGATAAAATGATGTAGCCACACCTCAATGAACAAAAGTAGCACTGCAACTGCATCACAGAAAACGAGAACCATAGAAAAGAACCATAACCCACTCTCCCACCCCCCTTACCTTTCCCCAACTGAAAGGTAAAAGATGTATATTGATGTTACCTTGATAAGCATATGTTACACAAATAATATATACATACAGAACAGAAAAGCGTTGAAACATGTAACCACAATCTGATCCAAACCAAAAAAAGGGAGGGATATGTGTTTTTAACAATAGTGATCAGTAGCCATCAGCAGGCCAGGCTTCATTTGAGTGAATATTGCAGAGCAGGTGAACAGACTGACCAACTTAGTGTTCTTACCCGGAGTCATAGAGAGTTGATCATAAAGTTGCAGACTTATTACCGTTTCTCCCGACATGCGACGGTGTCGTCTGTCACCTCCAACAGCAAACGTACTTTAATGTCCGGCCTGAGCCCAATAAACATCAGAGATAATAAAGGATATGCCACCGATCTTCGGCGGCTGGATGTGTGGTCCTCCCGACAGTTATTCACATGGTTGACATGTCCCACGTCGACCCAGCAGCGAGAGAGGAAAAGAGACAGGTGATCATCTGGTCTGCGGCAGAGCTATCTTTGAGTCTTCTTTAAGTCTTCCGCTGCCTGCGGAGTGTTGAAGGTGTGTCGAACCCCGCTAAAGTTGACAGATAGGATCGCAGGGTAGAAGAGGCTGTATTCCACCTTGGCTTCTCTGAGCTTGGCTTTAATCGCGCTGAAAGTAGCCCGCATCTTACTTATCTCTGCCGGGAGATCAGGATAAATATGCACGGGGGAACCCTGGTAGTTGAGGGGGTTTTTGCCTCTTGCGATGCCCATAATCCTCTCTTTTTGGGGCGTAATAATGCAGCCGAACTATTATGGATCTTGGTCTGGCTCCCTTCTGGTTTCTTCTGGTTTGGGAGCCAGGGATCGATGAGCACAGTCAATCGTCACGGGAGTGGGGAAATTCTCAGCTCCCAGGAGCTCCGGGATGAGCACCGACATAAACTTCGTGGGGGAAGAGCCCTCAGCTCCCTCCGGAATACCGATGAATCTCAGATTTTGCCGCCGACTCCTGCTCTCCAGATCAAAGCATTTATCTTTCAGCTGCTTCAGTTCCTTGGTTTTCAGTTCGTTGGATTGACATCTCTCACCCCAACTGGTCGAG
>NW_023339785.1:26704625-26707130 GCF_004916995.1 Morone saxatilis | reverse complement strand
AATTGAATTGAATTGAACTTCCGCTACCTGCCTGCTCCTTCTTATCAGCCACGTTGCCTCCACCTTCAGTTCCACTCTGCCTGGATCTCAGCCATAATCTTCTCACTACAGCCAGCCGGAGCCTCACGTCACCTTTTGATCAACTGGTTCTCAATAAAGCCTGTCTTTGGTAATCCTAACCAACCGAGTCTTTGTTCTGCTTGTGGGTTCCTCTGTTTAACATAACAGAACGATCTGGCCAACATGGACCCAGCAGATCCAGTCTCGGCCCGCCAAGCTCTGGCCTTACAAGGAGCTCAAATTGGACAACACGACCAGACATTTCAGGATGTTGTGGGGGACATTCGGTTATTGATCGCACAGGTAACCCGGATCGGAGGTCAGTCGGACCAAGTCTGTTCTAGGCTCAGGGCAACCCTCTGGAGACCAACCAAACCTACCTGTTTCTGCCACACTTGTTTCAGCAGCAGCCATCTGCCTTTGGTAATGATAGCGCCAAAATAACCTTCATAGTGGGTCTTCTTAGGGGGAGTGCATTAAGTGGGGCTACCGCTATGTGGGATAATCAGCCAGCAACAATTTCAGAAATAATAATAATATTAATAATACATTTTATTAAAGAAGTGTATGATCTGCATATTGATGGAGCCGTTTCCGTCATTTAACTCACCTATGCCCCTTACCAGTAGTCTATCCCAGTTGAGGTTTTGTTTGAACTTACCAGGGGTGTCCAGATTCAGAGGTACAATGGGGAGTGGTAGTTTTTCAGGACATGAGAACTGAATAGTTGGCTATTTCACCAGGTCGGTTCTGCCGAAGAGAGATAACAAGCAGGACACAGGAGCAGCTTTGGGTTTGGGTAACATATTGAGCCGCAAATAGCCTTCCATGGCCAAGAAGCATTGTTTTTCCCCACCTAAAATGGCTAGGCTGTCAGTCCAAAGCTCCTCCTGGAACCTTGAGAGAGGAAGTAGCTCATTTTCCTGTAAATGGCTGCCTGAAGAGCGAGACCATTTCCTCCCTGGTTCCAAATAAAGTCTCAGATCTAGCACTCCAGAATATACTCACAAAAGCCTAATACCAGACGACACCAGAAGAGTCATTATTCCAGAGAAGAGTGGCAGGGCAATTGCAATATCAACCAGTCGGGCGGACATCCAGACGAAGAAGTTTGGCTCACAAGTATACTCGGCCACACCACATCGGCCTCGGCTCTACTGATGAGAGCCCTTCCTTTTGGCCAAAGAGGGCAAAGTGGGCAAGGAAAATGACCAGGTCTGACTAACAATATATGGCTGGGGGACAGATGGGCCCCTCACCTTATAAGTACGCTGGTGTTCCACGCTGAACAATAACATGGAATGGACTCATAAACCCATGCACTTTATTAAGAAAAAGGCCAGAGGCAGACTATCGGTGCAGGTGGTGGGAGCAGAGGAAGGGGTGAAGATAAGCAAAGCCTAATCATCCACTGAATGGACAATGTCTCCACCCCAATGCAGAACACCCTAATCACTGGCCAACTGAGCAGCCTCCTTCAGTGCAGGTGGGTGGGAGAGGGAGTTATGATAGGCAAAGCTACCCCCCCCCATTCCACCTGATGGACCGAATGTTCCACCCCCATTGCCAGAACAGCCATCACCGGGCACTGAGCAGCTCCCTTCCAGTGACCAACTCCTTCACCCCCAAAATGGTGGAAGGAGAGATTTCGTAGGTCCTTCCTTCTTGCTGCTGTCAGATCGTTTAACAACCCCAGCACTGTCCCAAAGTAAAGCCCCCCCATCTCGGCATCAAATAATAATAATAAATTTCGTCACTAACAATGTGCAAATAATCAATGGACAAATATTCACTGTGCAAATATAATCCCATGGTGCAACTGCTGCTAGTATTTGTGTTATTCTGTTGGTGTGTTCTTGTTTTTACTGTTTTTTCTCTTTGTAACAGTGTTTATATTCATATTAATATTGATTTTTTCATCACTCTTTACTGTTTATTATACCTGTCTTTATGCTGTTTTTTTTTTGTCCCTATCCCCTGCTGGCTGTAATATTGGAATTTCCCCATTGTGGGATATTAATAGGAATATCTTATCTTATCAATCATCTTACTTATGTTACACCAGCATCCCCCTTCCCCTGAACTCGGCCTGATCAAATGCCTTCACTCATTACCTTACCTGACTCCACCCACCCCGGACCCAAGCCACCGAACCTTTGGGCGACTAGTAAGCAATTCCCTGCTAAGCTGCCCCCTCCCTCTGGAGACTCTCTCCCCCAAACCATCCGTGACTGTACCGACCCTCCCCAAACACTTCCAAATCCTGACAAAAAACAACACCTTTTTAAAATGGCTTTTAAAAATCTAGCTGGGTCTAATGTGTTTTTAAGCGTATGTAAGTGTACTTTTTATATTGTTTTACCTATTGATGTTCTTGTATTCTCTTTTATTATATTGTAAGTGTCTCGTCTCTTTCTGAGTATTCAGAAAAAGCGCTTTTTAAAT
>NW_023339785.1:26700412-26704600 GCF_004916995.1 Morone saxatilis | reverse complement strand
GTATTATTTAATATCTATTATTATCTTCTAGAAATTGTTGCTGCTGAATTATCCCCAACATACGCCGGCTCTAGCACTGGTAGCCGCCACCCCTTAATGCACTCCCGCCCCTACAGAAGAGCCCCCGACTATGAACGAGGGTTATTTCTGGCGGCTATATTACAAAGGCGAGACTGGCTGCTGCAATGAAACAGAACAGTGTCGGGCAGAACCACCGAGGTAGCGCTTTGGCTTGGTCCAGAAGGCGGGTTGGCCCTTGAAGCCTAACGCAAGCACTTGCGGTCCCGACTGGACTCCGATCCCGGCGTTTACCTGTGCGATCAATAACCGAATGTCCCCCACGAACCATCCTGAAATCGGTCTGGTCGTTGTTGTCCAATTTGAAGCTCCTTGTAAGGCCACGAGGTTTGGCGGGCGAGACTGGATCATGCTGGGTCCATGTTGGGCCAGATCCGTTCCTGTTATGTTAAACAGAGGAACCACCGAGCAGACACAAAACTCACGGCTTGGTTAGGATTACCCAAAAGACACAGGCCTTTATTGAGAGACCAGTTGATGCAAAAGGTGCACGAGGCCCCTCCGGCTGGCCTGTAGTGAGAAGATTAAGGCTGAAGATCCAGGCAGAGTGGAACTGAAGGTGGAGGCAACGTGGCCTGATAAGAAGAGCAGGCCCACAAAGGAGGGCGGAAGTTCAATCAATTCAATTTTATTTGTATAGGCGCCAATTCATAAGTTATCTCAAGGAGTTGTTTGGTGGATGTGGCTAGTGGGAGGGGAGGGGGGTTTGGCTTTGACACTTTTGGAAAAAAGGAGGGAAATATGTGCATTGTATTCAATTCAATTCAATTTTTATTTGTATAGCGCCAATTCATAACAGAAATTATCTCAGGACACTTTCCAAAGTAGAGCAGGTCTAGACCGAACTCCTTTTAACATTTACAGAGACCAACAGTACCAACCATGAGCAAGACCTTGGAGACAGGGGCAAGGAAAAACTGCCTTTTAACAGGCAGAAACCTCCGGACAGACCCTTCGGCTCCTAGGTGGGGTGGTCATCTGGCCTTGACCAGTTGGGGGGAGAAAGGATAAGAAGGGGCCTGACCATGAAGAGCTTTATAGGTGAGGAGGAGAATTGTTAATTCTAATTCTAAATTTTACAGGGGAGGCAATGCAGAGAAGCTAGAACAGGGAAGATGTGATCTCTTTTCCTAGTTCCTGTCAGTACTCGTGCTGTCAACTTTGAATTAATTGGAGCGTTTTTAATGGGACTTATTAGGGCAACCTGATAATAAAGGAGTTGCAGTAATCCAGCAAAGAAGTAACAAATGCATGGATTAGTTTTTCTGCATCTGTCTGTGACAGGATGTGTCTAATTTTTGTAATATTTACGTAAATGAATAAGAAGGAAGTCCTAGAGATCTGCTTTATGTGGGAGTTAATTGAACCTCCCACGGAGCACTGTTCCTGGAGCACTGCAGAAAATCGCTGGAAGTCAAGTACCAAACCGCAATTGTAAATACTAAAAATTTAAAATAGATTAATTTAAAAAAAAAAACAGAATAAACAGATAAAGAAATACAGATAGATGAGTAGAAGAAGGCGAATTTAGACATCTACAGGCTATGTAACTGACAGAAAGACAAGCAAAGAAGCGAAACAGAGGAAAGAAAAATCATTCAGTTTGACTGAAGACTCTCAAAGTATTTCAGAAAGGGTCCCCACACCCTCTGAAACTTCCCACCTGAATTACAAACTGAGTAGCGGATCTTTTCAAGGTCTAGACAGGACATGATGTCCCTAAGCCACTGAGCGTGTGTGGGCGGAGCAGCATCCCTCCATCTTAGTAGTATTGCTCACTTAGCCAAAAGAGAAGTGAAGGACAGTGTTTGACTTTTGGTTGGAGTTAGGCGCGTGTCATCCACACCAATGGTGCCAAAAAGGGCAATCAGTGGGTTGGGCTCTAGCTCAAGATTAAGAATGAGGGACAAGGTTTGGAAAACATCTCTCCAGTATCTTCCCAGAACATGTGAATAAGTGAAGCTCACCTCTCTTACATTTGTCACACAAGGTATCATTCTGGGAGTACATACGAGATAATTTGACTTTACATGAGCCCTGTGCACCACCTTAAACTGTAACAGGCAGTGACGTGCACAGAGAGAGGTTGAATTTACCAGCCTGAAAATGGAATCCCATGCATCGTTTGAAAGTGAGAGGTTTAAGTCCTGCTCCCAAGCAGTTTTAATTTTGTCCACAGGAGCCTGTTTTATGCCCATCAATTTGTCATAGATGACCGATATTAAGCCCTTGCGCGATGGATGCAGACCCAGTAACACGTCGGCGGTGGTCGCAGTGGTTGCCTCAGGGAAACTAGGTATCTGAAAATGGAGAAAGTGTCTCGCCTGCAGGTATCTGGACAAAAATTTATATTTGGTAGGCTGAATTTTTCAGACAATTGTGCAAATGATGCAAAGTTATTACCAGTAAAAAGATCTTGGAACTTCACGATGCCCCTTCTGTGCCATTCTTAGAATGCAGAATCAGATAGTGAAAGTTGAAAAAAAGGGTTGGACAGAATAGGACTCAAAAGAGAGGAATCATGGAAACCAAAATGCCTCCTGAACTGAGCCCACACCCTCATTGTGTGCCAAACTGTCGGACTGAGTCAAAGAAGGATTTAGGAATGAAGATTGGTACGGATTGAAAGAGATATAGAAATTTAGGAAGAATGTTCATTTTAACAGAATTGATCCAGCCCGCCAGGGATGTAGATAGGGGTGACCACTGCATTAAGCGCTCTTTCACGTGATTTAGTAGAGTCTGAAAATTCTCTTTAAAAAGACACTTATGTTTCCTTGTAACTATAACGCCAAGGTAGGTAAATTTATGTCCCACAATCTTAAAAGGGAGGTTGGTATACTTTAAGGCAAGTGCCTCCGTATTCACAGGAAAAAGTTCACTCTTGTGTAAATTCAATTTACATCCCGAAACCTGGCCAAATTGAGTGAGTGAGGACAACATTGCAGGTAAAGAGGTATCTGGGTTTGATATAAAAAGTAAAAGATCATCGGCGTACAGAGACACTTTATGTTCGATTCCTTTCCTCAAAATCCCTGAAATATATTTGCAGCTGCGAAACACGATTGCTAGTGTCTCTATGGCCAGATCAAAAAGTAGTGGGCTTAAAGGGCACCCTTGACGGTTTCCTCTATGAAGATTGAAAGGTTGAGACCGTTGAGAGTTGGTAAGGATAGAAGCAGTTGGACTTGTATATAGCAGTTTAATCCACCTAATGTAGTTCGGTCCAAAGCCAAATTTTTCTAAGACTGCAAATAAATATTTCCACTCCACGCGGTCAAACGCTTTCTCTGTGTCTAGAGAAAGGACGCATTCTGGAACTGCCTGAGAGGGTGAGTACAAAATGTCAAATAAATGACGTATAATGAAATAAGAGTGCCGATTTTTTACAAAGCCAGTTTGATCCTCTGATATGATCAGTGGTAGTATACCTCATATAGTGATGCTGGCAGTTTGCCTTGCTTGAAAGATTCCGATAACACTGAGCTTAGGTGAAGGGAAAGTAATGAAGAAAACGTTTTGAAAAACTCCGCCGGGAACCCATCAGGTCCGGGAGATTTCCCAGATTGTAATGAGGAGATAGCGGTTGCTATCTCCCCCTGCGATATAGGCTCGTCCAACCTAGTTGTATTGTCACGGGTAAGTGTGGGGACATGTAAGCGACTTAGGAAACTTTCCATCAACGTGTCATTTGGGAGATCAGAAGTGTAAAGTCTGGAATAGAAATTCCTAAATGTGTCATTGATTTTAGAGGGATCTGAGGTGATGTTACCGTCATCCATCTGGATTTTTGTGATGTGCTGTTTTGCTTTAAATCCTTTCAGCTGATTGGCTAACATTTTACCAGATTTGTCGCCATGAACATAAAACAGACTCCTGCTCCGCAATAATTGGCATTCAACTGAATGCGTTGAGAGAAGGTCAAATCTAGTTTGGAGTTCCACACGTTTTTTGTATAGTTCAGGATTCTTGATGTGAGCGTATTTTTGATCTATTTCTTTAATTTGATTAGATAACTCTAGTCATTCTTTCTGAGCTCTCTTTTTCATATTTGCAGTAAAAGAAATAGTTTGTCCCCTCAGGTAAGCTTTCAAAGCATCCCAAATGGTC
>NW_023339785.1:26692722-26700387 GCF_004916995.1 Morone saxatilis | reverse complement strand
AGGGAGGGGGTTTGCTGGTTTTTAAACTATTAGGTGGGTACTGGAAATGATTGGCGGTTGTCCCAGGATTAGAAAAGGTGAGTGCCTTAGATTCCCTCTCCTCTTTTCTTCCTTTCTCTTTTCCGTTATATATTTCTGTCTCCTCTGTAACCTCCCCCTTTTCGCTCCTGGCCCCCGCCCCCTGGCCCCCTCCCATTCAGATAAAAGGGGGTTGAAAAAAATTCCAAGTGGGCTATTGGTGCTGTACCTTAGATTAATTAGGCTCTCCTGGTTAGAGCCTCAGTCCTCTCTCAAACGGGGGTCCTGCTCTCTCTCTTGGTGGATATCTTTTCATGTATCATTTTACTGCACTTTTGTTTTGTGTGTGCTTGGTGTGCAGCGAGGCGGAGCGATGAGCGTAGGAGAGCATGTGAGGAGTAAGGCGTTTCAGACACCAACAGGGAAAAGCAGGGATATTATTATATCTTTTAATTGGCTTTTTCACTGTTTAGCTGTTTTTCTTTGCCTCATTTTCTACATGTAACATGCTTCCCTTTCATAACAACATGCAGGAAAGAAGATAATCGATAATAACAGAAAATTAAATTTAGTTGTTCATTATTTTGAGAGACTGAGGAGCTCTAGAGATTGGGGGTCTTGAAATTATCAGAATCAGTAGTGTGCTGTGTTGTGTGTGAAATGCTCTTTTTGTTTATGTGCACTGATGATTAACAGAAGCTCAGAGACTTTCTGTAATGTGATGAAATGTTCAAATTTACTTCCAGTTTTCAGTTGCGTTTTCTTTATTCTCATTGTCAGGAGATCTGATTTGTAGGGTGAAAAACACTGGTTATATGTGTACACTTCTCGATAAATGTGCACATAATGGCACTGAAAACATCTAACTAATATATTCATTAAAATGTTTCTGAAATATGAATGAAACTATTGCAGATTGTTTGCTAATGTGAACATTTTTGTGTATGGAAGACCTCTCAAAGACCAAGAACAATTACACAAAGATAAAATGGAAGCCTTATCATTGATGTGTCATTTCACACCAGATTTTTTTCTTATTGGTATTAAAATCATATAATTAATTTATTAATTAATTATCATACTATTAATGAGCTTCTTCTGAAATACATATGAAAGATTTATAATGTCTGTTCATATATTACAGAATAGTTTTTATTTTTTATTTTTTCCTAATTATACTTTCATTATTTCTGACTGCCAGACAAACAAGATCACTTTTCTTATTAGTGACATATCATTTCAATTCAATTCGTTTTTATTTTGTATAGCACAATTCATACAGATTAGTTTATCTCAGGACATTTTCAAAATTAGAGTATGTCTATTTATTCTTGATTATCTCCTTATAGCATTTATTTTTACAGGAGACTCCATAATCAATTCCCACATGATGCACAGACCTTTGCGGAATAGCCGTACAAAGGAAAAAATTTATATGCCTTTTTTATAGAGCAGAAAAGTTGAGGAGATAGGAGTATTTTTGGCAGAGACCAAAGGTGACATCATGCTAACAGATCGTCAGAACAACTTTAATTATTTAATAGTAGGTGACTTTTGATGTATGATGATACATATTTTAGAATGATGCAGTACAATTGATGACTATGCACACGATGTGGGGATTCAAGTGAGCAGTGATTATAGGTAACAATGTGAATGTTCTTTATGTAATAATAATAGTCATATATAATAATATATAATAAAATTTTCCTCCCCAATATATTAGTCGTGTTTTTGCAATGGCAGTCCAGAGCAAGGACTCTATTGGAAGGTAGTAATTCTCCTTGGTTCCTTGATGGAACTTGGACAAAAAAGCAATAATTTACTTCCGGGGACTTTTTTGACTTTTGATGTGAGAAGTGTACATTCGCATTTATATGGGTCTAATGGATGAGTGCAAGAAAGAGAGAAGAGAGATATTGGAGAATTAGGAGCTCACGTGCCATGGGATTAATTCCCCCGATAGTCTTAGGCTACTTAGCATCGCATAATTCTAATGGGATGGTTGCTTTGATTTCACCATGATCGCGCTTTTAACTCTTAAGTCTATTATTGTTTCAAAGTGTGTATTCGTGGTATTTAGCTTAACTGTTGTTCAAATTGTTGTCGAGAATGGTGTGCTGTTCCAGATTGACCACAAGTGTCTAGTTGACGCTCGCGGTTCCGGGCTTTGTGAGAGAGAGCTTGGTTATCTCTTGAAGGGCTTCTGGTCTTATTTTTGCTTGTTACTGTTGTAGGGACTAGTAGGACCCATCAATTCCTACTTACCTTTGCGATTAAGAGTATGGTGTGTTTCTTATTAGGGGTCATATTGGTGTTATCTATGAAGTCTTCTATATATTTATTTAATGTGTTCTGCCATGTTGAAGAGCGTTTTTGTATGGTGAGAGTTATATTTATACATATTCTCGGTACTGTTTTACGAGTTTTATACTTTCAGGTAACCATGTCTCTGTATAGAAGCATGAAACGCAGGATAGATGAATTTTTTGATCTTTGTTTCCTAGAGTTCCAATGTATTTGTTCTTGTCAATGGTACTCGTGCGATTTCAGCGTTTTGTCTTTAATGAGTCTTTTATAGATTGGACTCTTTTTCTATTTTAGAGGAAATCTGATGTTCTGTATTAAATGAATTGTGTGGCAATTATTCACAGTCTACGAAGATACAGCCACTTAGCGGTGGTTATTTTTTATCTCATTGTTCTTGTTGATCGGCAGTTGTGGTCTAATATTTGAAGATTAAACTATTCATAATAACCTAGTTTTTATATTTATAACAATTCTGTAATTGGCATACTTTTTATTTATAATTATTTTTTAATTTGATCTCTTTAATTTTGTTTTGAAGTTAAAATGTTATTTATCAATTCAGTGTCGTAGTATTTTCCTAATAATTTAGTTCAATTTTACCCATAATCTGATTGATTATGAATAAGCAGTCTCTAGATGGTCTGCTTTTTATTTGTGGGATTATCATAGATGGACAAATGTCTGATCATATGATTAAATTCCAGATGATTGGTAGTCGCTGTGCTAAACTTTCTTCGTGTGGGATCAAGGAATGTTCCTTTAATATTACCTACATTATAAAGTAACCTCTTAAGACTTTACTTAACTTCCATTTTCTAGAAAATAGAAAGTTTACACCAAGACATACCCTAAATCGTTTTATTTTCTGAGAGTATATAACATAATTTTCATAACATAACATAATTTGCAATTTTCTCATCCAGGCTTTTTGTTCCTTAAGTATTGGTTTTGTCTAATTAGCTATGATTTGTATTAATTTCATTCGGCGTTCGATTTGATAGAATACTAACTTGGTATCATTGCATACAATGAAAATGTTAAATGAGTGATTCCGAATTAATGTTGCCTACAAAGGGGAGCATTTTTTTATTTTATATAGTAATATAGTATTGGTCCAAGTCAGAACCTTTTGGAACTCCATCAATAACTGTAGTATTTTTGAAGAATTTATCGTTATAATGTTGCTCAGTATTAGAGTAACGATTCTGCATTAATAATGACTTAACTCAGCTTAGTGCTGGTTCCTTAATTGCTAATTATTTATGCCAAGAGCTCTGTAAAATGCAATATATATTATAATCTCTTGATGGTCAATGGTGTCTAAATGGCAGTCATAAGATGCTAACTTAATATACTAGATACAGCGACAAGTCCATTGGTCGGGAAGCAATCAAAATTGGTCATTAATTTTTTTTTAATTTTTTTAAGTATTTATTTTTGCTTTATTTTAAGTAGAGATCTGGCTGAGGTTAGAAGCAGGAAGGGGGGGCAGATATTTAGTAACTGTATTAATATCTTGTTAAATAATATTATCGAGAGATGAGAGAGATATGGGGACGACAGCGCGAGCATAAGTGGTCACAGGTGGGACTCAAACCCAGGCCGGCTTCTGATATTTTATTAGGGTCACCGCTCTACTGCCTCAAATCAGAATCAGATATTTTCAGAATCAGAAATACTTTTATAATTCCCAGGGGGAAATACTTTCATTACAAGCTCCAAATCTACCATACAACATGATCCTTACATACAACACATTCCAACCTATTATATAAGAACATTATTCTATATAAATAATAGTATATATATAAACATATCTATATACACAAGGTAAAAAGGTCCATTACTAACTTTAACCAGAGCTGTCTCTGTGCTGTGATGAACTCTAAATCCTGACTGAAAATCTCTAAATAAATTATTGCTATGTAAAAAGTCCACAACTTGTTTGGAGACTATTTTTTCCAGAATCTTAGAGAGGAAGGGGAGGTTAGAAATCGGTCTATAGTTGGCTAAAACCCCTGGGTCAAGAGTGGGCTTTTTAAGAAGGGGTTTAATTACACTACTTTAAGACTGTGGTAACATATAGTGACAATAAAGAAAGATTAATTGTTATCTAGTAAAGAATGTCCATTAAGGGTACGACTTCTTTAAGCAGCCTTCTGGCTAGTTGGGAGGGGTCTAACTTATGGCTTCGATGAAAAAATTATTGAAAGTTAACTGATGAAGATCGATAGCAGAAAAACATTCATTAGTTAAAGTTCCTGAACATGTGAGAGCCAGTGATAGCTTTTTGAGGGCTTTGGTGATTAATTTTGTGCTGAAGTGGAGAACCTAGGGTTATTCTTATTTTACTTCTATTTTAGTGCTGATATATAGGCTGCCTCTGGCATTGACGGATGGCCTTTTATTATGTTTTAAGATTATCTTGCCAATTGAGCGTATTCTATACGAACGCCATTTTCTTTCAGATTTAACATGAGAATACAAGCACTGATTCTATATCATGTCAGTAATATGTATGTGTGTGTGTGTGGTGGAGGAGGGTGGACACAGCAATCTGTACATCCATTGATACATGATACATTGCTAAATGGTAAATGGACTGTACTTATATATAGCACCTTTCTAGTCTTTCCGACTCAATGCGCTGTACACTGCCTCACACAACACACACTGATGCAGCATCAGGATCGGTCTGGGGTTCAGTGTCTTGCTCAAGGACACTTTGACATGCAGCAAGGGGAGCCAGGGATCAAACCAACAACCTTCCGATTAGTGGACGATCTGCTCTACCTCTGAGCCACAGCCACTAACAGCTGCCGCTAACGAGAGCCACTCACTCACTTTTGTTTGTCATATTTGTTAGATATTTATTTTATATTTGAATTTTAATATTTTTTAACATAATAGCATTAGCGTAATAACATTAGCGTAATAGCATTACAATGAAATGAACAACACAAACTGAACCCTAACATGTTTGAAAAGGAGGAGACAGCTGTCCTCCTTATTGATCACTGACATTAATGATCACACAAACACCCACACAGACACAGGTGTGTTAAAGGCAGGTGTAGTAGGAAACACATCCATCACTTCCTGTAGCTGCTCTGAGGTCAGCGGACTTTATTTATACAGATAAAAGTCTGCAGCACCTGCTGATACCTGCAGCATCCATCAACACCTGAGACAGCTCAGTGTGTGTGTGTGTGACTGTGAGTGTGTGTGTGTGTGTGTGAGTGTGTGTGTGTGTGTGTGTGAGAGTGTGTGTGTGTGTGTGAGTGTGTGTGAGTGTGAGTGTGTGTGTGTGTGAGTAGTCAGTTGACTTCTGTAAAGCACGTTTGGTACAGACGACGTCTCTAACATCAACTGCTCTACACTGACTCCATTCTTCTTCTTCACTGCTATAAAAAGCAGCAGCTACAAAGTGGCCTAGAGGTCGGGGTGAGGAGGTGAGTGGGGGTGAGGAGAGGGGGGAGTCACAGAATAGAAACAGTGTGTTGGAGAAATTGAAAAACACAGAGGCTGTCTGTGGACATAAAAGAAAATCCACCTCAAGCTTCTGACAGGACACTCCTCCTCCCCCTTCTCCTCCCCCCTCTGCACCCCCCCTGCTCCTCAGGGAGCTGGTGGTCATGTACGTTTGAACCCACACAGTCACTTCCTCCTGAATGTGTTCTGCTAGAGGTCAGAGGTGAGAGTTTTAGGTACCTGAAGGCAGCACAGATTGACACACTGATGGACCCTGAAGGCAGCACATTGTGTTGTTTGAGTTTTTAGTCTCCTTGATGTCGACTGCTTCCTGTTTCCCCCAGATTCAGTTGGGGGGCTCAGGTAGCTCACCTGGTAGAGCTGGTTCCCCAGGTCTGGAATCCAACCTGTGGGCCTCTGCTGCTGCTCAGACTTTAATCATTTCCAGAGATCAGCATCTCTTTGCTGTGGACTATCTGTGCAACCAGGCAGTAAACTGTATGTGCTTTCATAACAAAAGACACTCCTCCCTCCTCCTCCTGCCTCCTCCCCTATCCATCTCTCCCCTCCAGAGGTCAGAGGTCAACTCAACAACTGGCAGCGGTCACGCTTCCCTGACCTCCAGCTACTGTTGAGGATCTTGTTACCAGAGAGTCCGACCACAGCTGAAATCTCAGATTCATCCAATTTATAGATTCACTTTCTTTTCATCAGAAAACAACGACAGACTGTGGATCAGCGGGTCATCCACTAATCAGACGGTTGAAGGTTGGATCCCCGGCTGCATGTGTCCTTGAGCAAGATACTGAACCCCAAACTGCTCCTGAAGCTGTGGATCAGTGTATGATTGTGTGTGAAAGTAAGCGGACCAGTCCCAGAGGATCTGAGAGCTCTGGATGCTTCATAAGGTTTTACAGTATTTGTGAAAGAGGCACACTAACTGCATTATTTTATGGCGGCCGGCCTCCAATGGAAGAAAGTACATCTTTAGTTATACAGCTACATGCAAGTACAAACATATGGATAAGTAAAACAAGACAAGAATTTAAAAAAGAAGTAAAAAAACACCGGAAAGGGGATGTGTTAGAAGGTCTATAGAGTTTAGTCCAAAGGTTCAGTAAATGTGATGGAGGAAGATGATTCCAGAGAGTCAGGGCTTAAACAGGTCAACTTTACTTCTGCAGTTTGATCAAAGATTTGAGTGGAATGAGCAACAAGGACATTTGAAATGTAACCGGGGATCAGGAGAAATGTGAGGCCGACGGCTGGTTCTGGTTCAAAGTCTGGCGGCTGCAGTTTGGACTGAACGGTTTAAGGAAGCCTGAATGTAGAGATCTCAATATTTCATAGCTGAAGAAAACAGGACTGGACAAGTTCTGTAACATGATGCTCAAAAGACTCCTGAGGGGGTTCAGCCAGGTCCTCCATCTCCTCCTGGATCCCCAGACCTTCCCAGACCACCTCACTGACTGGACCCAGACCTCCTTCTGTTGAGGGACACTGTCCACACCCTCATTCTGAAGACCACATCAGAGAGCCAAAACTCAACTGAGGATCAATCTGAACCTGTCTCCATGGTAACCAGTGAGTCTAGCTGTCTGATTAATGGATCTAGTGAAGAATCAGAACCTGGATCTCACCTCTGACACCTGTCAGCAGACCAAGAGGGATCAGGGTGATGGAGGGGTCTTGTTGGGGCAGGGGGGCAACAGGGGGCCGAAGTGTGCCGCCTAGCAGCCAAAAGACTGATCCTGAATGGGCAGGCAGGAGATCTGGCAAAGCTCCTTGGAAAATCCCATTAGGTCCGCAAAAACCCCAAAAAGGCACTTGTTGCCTCGGCCGAGATTCACCCCCCCCTCCCCCACT
>NW_023339785.1:26690438-26692622 GCF_004916995.1 Morone saxatilis | reverse complement strand
TTGGTGCTATACAAATAAAACTGATTTAATTTGAATTGAATTGATTATTAAAATGTCCTTTAAATGTCCTTTAAAAGTCCTTTAAATGTCCTTTGAATGTCCTTTAAACGTCCTTTGAAAGTCCTTTAGTTGGAACCAACAGCCTCACTCGGACATATAGACGGCAGTGAGTCCACAGACTCTAAAGGTGAGTTACAGACTCTAAAGGTTAGTTACAGACTTGAGTAAAATGGAGCCTGGTGAGAGAGAGGGACAAATGAGAGAG
Source organism: Morone saxatilis (assembly GCF_004916995.1). Lineage (NCBI taxonomy): Eukaryota > Metazoa > Chordata > Actinopteri > Moronidae > Morone > Morone saxatilis. The sequence goes on along the minus strand of NW_023339785.1, from coordinate 26,692,357 downwards.
AGAGACAGGTGAGAGAGAGAGGGACAGGTGAGAGAGAGAGAGACAGGTGAGACAGAGACAGGTGAGAGGGAGAGACAGGTGAGATAGACAGGTGAGAGAGAAAGACAGATCAGAGAGAGAGACAGGTGAGTCACTAATGTCTGAGGTTTGATTCGATGATGAGCACATAATATCAAAGTATCTTCATCACCTTCAACCCAAGTTTACAGCTGCAGTGGAACAGACTCTGATCTGACATCAGTTATTGATTTATTGGATATGAGTTATTGATTTATTATTAGTTATAGATTGGATGCTGCAGATGTAATGTGATTACAGTCAGAGACAATAGAGAGTCTGTTAACAACAAACAAAAGACATCATGATCATATTCTGGGTTGTTCAATAATGACTTTACAATCACAGTATCAGTTAATGTGTATATTTATTGATATTAGTAGAGTTAATGTGTATATTTATTGATATTAGTACAGTTTATCTGTATATTTATTAATATTAGTACAGTTTATGTGTATATTTATTGATATTAGTACAGTTAATGTCTATATTTATTAATATTAGTACAGTTCATGTGTATATTTATTAATATTAGAACAGTTCATGTGTATATTTATTAATATTAGAACAGTTAATGTGTGCAGCCATCAGCAGTCTTTGCAGCTGTCAGACAGACGATGCTCTACGTGACGCTGCAGAGGAAAGAACACTGTACTGAACATTGATTGCTTCCTGATTCACTAACTACCTTTGGAAGAAGAACAGAAGTTATGTGTGTAGCTCAGCTTTATTTGTGGGGGAGCATCCCCAACTGCAGAGAGGATGCCCATAATAATAAGGAAGTGCTGTGACGCAGCAGGTAGAGGTGGTTCCTGTCGCTGTGTTTGTGCTGCCACAGTTTATGTGTGAAAAGGGTTTGGTTGTGTTAGAGACATTAAAGAGTTTGAGGAATGCTCTGTATTGTGTATAGTGTTTTTATTTTGGGTGAATCGATCAGTGTGTTAAGCTGCTGTGGGATCAATAATAAATGTAATGTTGTGTTAACTCGAACGAGAACACTGATGTCCCTGCAGAATAAACACACAAACAACCTGAGAAGCTGTTTTTATTGACGAGCCTCTGCTGCCTGCCTCAATAATTGTTCCTGTGAAAATAAAAAGCCAGTCCTGAAGAGTCCTGAAGAGTCCTCAAGAGTCCTGCGACCCCCATTCAGCCCAGATATGTAACCCGAGCCCGCCGTATTATTATTAGACCTGCTAGTTAGAGCCCGGCCTCTGCGGTGCCACCTTCCAACCAGCTCCATTGTGTGGACGCTCCAAGCCTGAGATTATGTGGTTGGGTTAAAAAACAAGAGAAAGACCCCAACCCAGCCCCCTGCCCCCCCGGCTCTCTGGGAACCGGCTTTAAATGGGCTCTATACAACGACGGGATCTGGTTTTACACATTAGGGAGCAGCTCAGTGAGCTGGTCAGGTTGCTGTGGTCACCTGGAGCCGGTGCCACCCAGCAGGACTCGCTCTTTCATCCTTTGTACCCCGGAGCAGAAGAGGGGGGCTGGAGGGCTTTTATTTTGCCATGCAGCTGTTTCACAAATACCCCCCCCCCAACTCAGGATTACACCTAGAACAACAACTCCATGACACACCTTCAGATCTTCATCCTGTCCTGGACTTCACCTCACTTCACCTCACTGCTTTGTCCACCATGTTTATCATCATCATCATTATCATCATCCAGGACAGTGGGTCCAACCAGGGGGTCCAACCAGGGGGTCCAACCCCAATATCCCAGCAAAAATTCCCTAAACAGGAAAATATTTTAAATAAAATGTAAAATTAGGGCTGCAGCTATCGAATATTTTGGTAATCGAGTATTCTATCGAATATTCCATCGATTAATCGAGTAATCGGATAAAACATACTT
>NW_023339785.1:26683951-26690413 GCF_004916995.1 Morone saxatilis | reverse complement strand
ATACTTTTGCTTAATTAAAGCCCAACTATAATATACAATAAACAGACAGATCACTTAATATAACAACCAATTTGTTTCCTTTTAAGCGAAAAAATCAAAGTTGTCCTATAAAAATAATAAATTACTTCAAACTTAACATTTCTTGAGATTAATAAATAAAATATAAATTGTTTCCCATTTTGTTAGGGTTGGGTTAGGGTATCAAAAATAAAAAAAAACAGACTTCTTAAAACACTGCCTTTAATGTGCAATTTCATATTCAGGATCAGACCAATACGTTTCAACAGAAATGCTTGGCTGTGGACCCGAAACTTGCGAACAAGAGCCTACACTCCCTTTACAGTCTCTCTTGGACTTGTGTGTGTCAAGCCATTAGGAGCCTTGGTGGTTGCGTGAGGAAGGTGACCATATCTACATGCTCAGGCTCGACGGCTACCCTCCTTCCTTGCAAGCAATGTTACCTGCTGCTGAAAACAAACGGCTCTGGATGGTGTGGATGTGGCCGGAATACACAGCAGGGACTTAGCCAGCTTCGGGGCCAGTGTGATAGCGTGGTGGCATTTGGCTCTCCACCCATGTCAGTGGATTATTCTTCTTGGGCAGGGGCTGCTTCTCTAAAATAAATCAAGACCTGTGGTATAGTTTGACACAAAGAACAAACTATCAGAATGTATTTGTTATTTTATTTTGTAATTTGGATTTCTGTTTCAGTAGTACACTTAAATTATGTGCTACTGCGCTTATTGTGGAAATTGTTAAAGAAAACCAAAATAAAGCATATTTCGTACTTAGCTGTATGTTTTGTAAAATAATAAAATCTACAAAGTAACTAGTAAGGTTGTGAATTAATTGAAGTGGAGTAAAAGCTCAATATTTGGCCTCTAGATGCTCAGTGCGAGTGGAAGTAAAAGTATTAAAAATTGGAAATAGCTCAAGTGAAGTAAAAATACCCTAAAATCGTATTTCAGTACTTGGGTAAGCTATTTAGGTTACTTTCCAGCCCACTGCTTAATGTTAGTCATCAATGAATAACAAACATGCTTCCTTGGAGCTAACGGCAACATTAGTGAAGCATGTAAGTAAGGTAAGTAAGTTTATCATAATCTTTTGAGGGTGGCTGGCAGCATTGAAGTCGCTGCTGTTATGGCTACGCCAGCTCCATCTTACAATGCGACACACCACGATGTTGTCCTTAATTTGTAATTTAAATGTATCCACACCCTAGACATCTTCCTGTCTCTTCTTATTATGTATTTTCGCTTTGCTGCTCATTTTCGCCTGTTTGCGGTCTGTGGCGTGCTGCCATTCTGGTACGGCAAAACTGTCCACACACCTTACCAAAAGCCCGCTTCCGCTTCTGTCAGCGCTTGTAGGGGACGCATAGGCCGCTGGACGACAAGGCACGTTGTGTCACACAAAAAGATCCATGCGAAACGTGAGCTTTAATTTTAATTAAACACACGCCTTCGAAGCAACAGGAATTCCTCGCATTATTTTTTGTAATCGGAGTACCGAGTTACTCGAGGATCGTCTACAGACCCTCTACACAGCAGCAGAGGTTGCCATCCAGTAGCTCTGCATTTTTTATGGAGACGCCTGTGTTACCAGGGCTCATCATAGCTCTTTTTCTCACTTCTATGTCCACAATCAACCACACACATTACTCCGCCTGTTGCAAAATGCTTGTTAAACATATTTGGTTTAAACATGCCTTTTTTATTGGGCATCCAGCTCGCGTTTACGCAATTATGCTGGGGGAACTAAGTGTAGTTTACCACTTATGACGCTGAACGCGTTTCTTTTAAGACGTGAGCCCGCACAGGAGCAGGTGGCATTTATTGCACTAATGTTTCGGCTCTTCGTCAGGAGACGGTATTCGGCACGGAGCTATCGGGAGGATTTCGGGCGCCGTACAAGGCACGCGTTGCGCCAATGAGTTAATAATGTCCTCATTGCTCAGTGTGCCTGCCAGCAAGGTTCCGAGGCCTGAGTGACTCATTCTCACCTTCTTGGCAGCAGCAAATACAAGATGGCGCAGGTGCCTTGATGACGGTCAGTCAAGTTTCATTCAGTATATTCAAGGTTCAGTCGCATATTTCAAGGTTCATTCATATATGAATAAACGGAGGTCAAAGGTCAGATATAAAAATGTTCTTGAATGGACGGTTCAATGTTTAAAAGTAATGGTGAACGACAATCGGTTATCAGGGCCAATCAATGTATCTATTAACTGATCATTATTGCCCTGCCCCTAATTGATCTATACCTCCTCTTATTGATATTATTTTAATTATTATTATATTCAGTTTGGTGGATACTGCTGGAAACTGTGAATTTCCTTCGGATGAATAAAGTATAAAGTATCTATTAATCTATCTATCTATCTATCATAATCTATCTATCTATCTATCTATCTTATCTATCTAACTGATCCTTATTGCATATATGATCTATATGATCGTTATTGCCTATATTGAATCGATATAATTGTTGTTGCCTACCTCAGTCACAATCTAGTGTGAAGTTGCAGATTGCAACTAACTGAACACCTCTTGCGTCTGTATCTGACACTCCTGAATGAGAACAGACTGAGGAGTGCATGTAAAGTACTCACAAGACTGCTTTGCCATGTTCCAAAGACTCTCCTCTCCTCTCCTCTTACTTCCTCTTCTTCTCTATCCTCTCCCTTTCCTATCCCTCTTATCCTCCCTACCTTTTCCTCTCTCCTCCTTTCTTCCTCTCCCTCTTTCTCTTCCTCTTCAATTCAATCAATTCAAATCATAACAGAAGTCATACTCAGGACCACTATTCAAATAGGAGCAGGGTCTAGACCGAATCCTCTAACATTTTACAGAGACCCCAACAGTACCACCAATTGAGCAAAGACCTTGGAAACAGGGCAAGGAAAAAACTGCTTATAAACAGGCAGAAACCTAGGACAGAGAGGAGAGAAGAGGAGAGAGAAGAGAGAGAGACAGACAGACAAGACAGACAGACAGACAGACAGAGACAGACAGGTGCACAGCAAACCAAACAGTAGCAACAACTACACTAATAGTGGTGACTGATGATGATGAACAGAAGAAGGATAGATATGACAACGGAACAGCAACGATGGGGACAACAAACAGTGACAGCAACAACAGTAACCGTACAATAGAAAATACTAATAATAATAACAAACACCTAATATCAGTGATTTTCAGCAATGCACAGTCTAGCAAGGACCATGGCAGGAAGCTCACCAGGATCATGAGAACCATGCAGGACGATAAAGCACAAGAACTCCGGGGAAGAAGTTGAAGTTTAGTAACATGCATTAATGGAACATGAATGAGTGCAGAAAGAGAGGAGAGAGGAAGAGAGGAGCTCAGTGCACATGGGAAATCCCCCGGATAGTCTAGGCCTATAGGCAGGCATAACTAAGAGATGGTTCAGGATCACCTGATCCAGCCCTAACTATAACTTTATCAAAGAGAAATGAATCTAAAAGCCTACTCTTAAATGTGGAGAGGGTGTCTGCCCTCCAGAACCACAACTGGAAGCTTTCCACAGGAGAGGAGCTGTACTGGAAGGCTCTGAGCTCCTGTTCTACTTTTTAGAGACTATAAGGAACCACAAGTACCCCAGCATTCAGAGAACGTAGTGTTCTTGAGGGGTAATAGTTACTATGAGCTCTTCAGATAAGAAGGCCTGACCATGAAGAGCTTTATAGGGTGAGGAGGAGGATTTTAAATTCTATTTAAATTTAACAAGGGAGCCAATGCAGAGAAGCTAGGACAGGAGAGATGTGATCTCTTTTCCTAGGTTCCTGTCAGTTTACTCGTGCTGCAGCGTTTTGAGATTAATCTGAGCGTTTTAATGGACTTATATAGGGCAACCTGATAATAAAGAGTTGCAAGTAATCCATCCTAGAAGTACAAATGCATGGATTAGTTTTTCTGCATCGTCTGTGACAGGATGTCTTAATTTTATGATCAATTCTTATTATATGTGAGGAATGAGAAATATCTGCTGTAGGTTCAAAGAGGAGTCAGCGAAAGGACAGTAAAGTCATGGTGTACAGACAGTAAAGACAGGTGAGTAAGACGTAAAGACGTGATACAGACGTAAACGTAAACGTACATCAGTGATTACGACAGTACAGACGTGAAGTAACAGACAGTAAAGACAGTACCAGTCATGAGTACAGAAGTAAGACGTAACGACGTAAAGTCAGTGAGTAACGACGAAGTCGTGAGTAACAACAGTAACAAGGTGAGTAACGAGTAAAGCAGTCACGCGTAACAGTCAGTGAGTAAGACGTGACGTGGTAACAGACGTAAAGACAGTAACAGTCGGAGGAGAATAATCTTGATCAATTAGATACCATTAATTACTGTCATGCTAACTGCTAATGCTGCTAATGCTATGTGCTACTGAGCTAATGTAATGATTCGCTAATGCTAATGATGCTACTGATGCTAATGTAACTGCTATGCTATGTGCTCACTGCTATCGCTACACTTGCTATGATGCTGATGTGTAATTCTAACATGGCTAAATACTGTTTAATGCTACACTGCTAATGATGCTAATGCTAATGATGTACTTGATGAACTGATGCTACTGATGCTATGCTCACTGATAATCTGCTAATGCTATGTGCTACTGATGCCTAATGCTAGGAACATTGATCGATTATTGTTGGTTATCGACTGTTAAAAGATCGTTTCTTTCAGTTCTGACTCCAGCTTTAATGTGTGCACTCCACAGAGTATATTACTATTTTATTATACAGGTCAATCCTTGATCAGTACGTTATTGATCCTGTAACGCGACTGACCAGAGTGGTTCTCATGTGTCGGGTCAGGTGGTCTTTGAGAGCGGAGTAGTCGCAGTACGGACACTGGAACGGACGACACCTGAAAGAACATCGTCAGGATCTCAGAACCATCACAAAGGACCTGTAGTCTCTGCACACGTCACACGAGCACGACCTCTGCCTCTGCAGAGGAGGCTGTTACCTGTGTGAGTCCCTGCATGTGTTGGATGTAGTTTGCTTCTTGCGGTCGAGAAGTAGGACTGGTGGTGTGCAGTTTGCTGGGGCAGTGATTCTCGAGGTGTTTTCCTCCAGTGGTCTGATGATGTAGTGTGGACAAGGTGCACCTTAAACCCCTGCACAACACACCCAAAAAGAACACACACCACGAACCACAACACAAGGACAAAGAACACACACACCAAGCAAAAAACCAAAAACCACCACACACCACCCCACCCGCCCACCAGACCCAACCCCGAGACACGCCCATACACAGAGAACACAACACAACACACACACACACACACACAGAGAACACACACACAGAGACACGCACACACACAGAGACACACCACACACACAGCACACACAACACAAGTGAATATATAAAGCCTGCAGTATACTGGTTGTGAACATAAATGTAATAGGGTTTGGATCTGTGTTGTGGACTTCGTGTTGTGGACCTCTGTGTTGTGGGACTCTGTGTTGTGGATCTGTGTTGTGGGAATCTGTGTTGTGGATCTGTGTGTGGACTACTGTGTGTGGTCTGTGTCTGTGGACTCTGTGTTGTGGACTCTGTGTTGTGGAACTCTGTTTTGGATCTGTGTTTTGTTGGACTCCTGTGTTGTGGACTCTGTGGTTGTGGTCTGTGGTTGTGGACTCTGTGAATTGTGGACTGTGTGTTGGACTCTGTGTTCGTGGATCTGTGTTGTGGATCTGTGTTGGGCTCTGTTTGTGGATCTGTGTTGCTGGATCTGTGTTGTGGGACTCTGTGTTGTGGACTCTGTGTTTGTGATCTGTGTTGTGACTCTGTGTTGTGGACTCTGTGTTGTGGACTCTGTGGTCCGGGTACCTGTGGTCCTCGCCCTCCTTGCTGTGGTGCTTCAGGTGAGCGATGTAATGGTCGTATCTGTTGGTGTTGTAGCCGCAACGTTCACACCTGATCAGCCCTTTGATGTCACCCGCCGCCTCACCACCGCTCTCCGCCTCCCCTCCCGACGGCGCCTGAGCCTCGGCCGTCTCCGCCTCCTTGGACCTGGTCTTGCTCCTGCCCTCCACGCGGTTCACCACCATCATCTTGCTGATGCCGTGAGTGCCGAGGTGCTCCACGAACTCCTGCTCGTTCTGAGCCTGGAAGTGACACGGCTTACAGTGGAACGGCTTCTTCTTCTTGTTGCTCTCAGTGGGGGCGGCGGCAGCTGCGGGGGCGTCCTTACGTTTGGCGCCCTGCTCCGGTGTTTTGGTGCTGGCGGAAGGGCGGGGCTCAGTACGCCGGGACAGGTCTTCAGCTTTGACCCCGTCCTCCTCCCCGTTGTTTCCCACGACTACGGCGACGATGCTCGGACCCGGGGACTCTGGGTACTCAATGATACAGACCTCTCTGTGGTTCTGGTTGTCGTAGCTGTACCTGTCGGACACACAGGTGAGTTCACACACAG
>NW_023339785.1:26680797-26683888 GCF_004916995.1 Morone saxatilis | reverse complement strand
ACACAGGTGAGTTCACACACAGGTAACATTATGATGACTCAGCCGGTGCTCACAGACCTGATGATGTTCTCGTCCTCGCTGTCCGAGTAGCTGCATCCAACGGTCTTCAGTTCCATCATTTCCTTCTCGTCCGCCGCACTGCCATCGGCGCCGGCGCCCTCCGCTGCTGTCACCGCCGCCACATTGGCCAGCATCACCAGCTGAGGGGCGGGCAGCGTGTTCCTGGGCATATCGCTGAGACTCTGACCGTCCTCCATCATCGACACGCCGACAGGAAACATCTCCACCGAGAACATCGTCTGAGCCGCCATGTTGATTCAGCTCTTCACTGCGGGACGCTGTCGACAACACGAGGATAGTTATTAAAATAAGCTCGTTAATAATGAATTAGAAATTACATCGACAATAAACAGTCACATATTTCATAAAGAAGATCAGTTATAGTCTTAAAACTTGGATTTTACTGTGATTTATTTATTAGTCTAAAAGCTGGAACTGCACCACAGTACGTCGTTGGGTCATAGTTCACCTTTATAACGACTGACAGACACTTTTTACAGTCACTCAGTGAGTGAACAGTCATCACATTAACTGAGTGAGTGTAAAATAAATGTGTTCATAGTGAGAGTGTAAACAACCCACACATGGATCAGAGTCTGGAAGGGCTCAGTTTAATTACACTCTTTAGAAAGTGTGAAATATTCTGCAGTAAACTTACTGAAACAACTCATTAATTATATATTCATTATATAGTTATGTGACATCACACACTCTCACTCAAAGTCTGTCGGCCATTTTGAAACAGCACCACAGCTCAGTCGACAGCGCCATAAGAGACAAACACATTCAGAACTCCGTCTGGAAAACACCAACTTTAACTGCTCACACTGACAATGAACCACTGCTCGCTGCAAAGTGAGAAACAACACATATGACAATAGTTTGATCACCAAAAGCTACAAGATACAAACTGAGTTTTTACTGAGAACATAAAGTGACAAATACACTCGGATCAGCCTGATCCAACCGCCTGTCGACGGTTTCCGATCAAACCTTAAACACCGTGAAACTTCAATAGCAGTTTGGTGAGAGGAAGCGAAAAGTACAAGGTCAACAGTAAAGTTGTTTCTGAGCTAAAACCTGGTGATTATTTAAATCCAAAGTGAGTTAAAGATTAAAAAGCTCAAGTTTGATCATTTCTGAGCATTAAAACGTCAACTTTTTTCTACTTAACTGTGATTTAAAAGTGTGATGGTGCTTTCTAATGAAATGTGTTTAGACTGAATTAACCTACTACGAGTTTGTGTTTATAGGTTCAGTAAAGTAATAAATAAGGTAATAAATGTCAGTATTTGTTCTATAAAGCGCTGGAAGACATTTCTGGGGGTGTTACAGAAAAGTTGGTTTGCGGAAGCGCAGAAATCAAACAGCGACATTTTGACTGAGAAGTGTGGAGTTACTGTAAAGTATTAAAGGAGGTGTTTCTGGAGCTGTGTCAGGGTGAAGTGAAAGTGTAAGGGCGGACGGAGGTGTTGAGGGTCGGTTGTCTGTGTGGGAGTGTTAGCCATGGTCCTGATCAGCCCCGGACAGCGCCTTCTTCTTCACCAACTCACCGCCTCCATTTTCCTACAAACTGCCACAACTTTCCAGCTGCAGCCGCGACCGACAACCGGCCGCCATTTTACAGCCAAACCCCGCCGAACTCACCGACTCTTCGGGTCCAAACTTCGCTCCACTTTCTGTCACTTTTTTCCTCCGTTGGGACTTTTTTCTTCGACGAACAGCGCAGAAAGAAAAGTCCACAAGTTTCCGCACATTCCTCCACAGCCACTGACGCACGGCCGCTGACGTCAGCACGTCGCCCGGCGGCCTGCCTCAGGAGGAAGTAAATAAAACTATTAAATTAAATTAAATAAAAACTGTTATTGAGACGTGACAACTTATTATAACTTTCATGTAATTCTTAAAACTTTTTTACTTTTTACCTCACAATTAAAACTTTTTATTTCTATTTTTTTAATTATTTTTTTACTGGCAGAAATGTAAAACCTTGAAATGATGAGTTATCTCTACACTGTCACTGGTTCCCAACTTGTTCTATCAGTGAGGAAACTGACTGTTTACTGTATGGTTCATATTGATCAGTATCAATAACAGCAGAGAACAGCTGATCAACTGATCAATGAGCCCAAACAGTGAACTCAATAACTGCAGGAAGTTTGATTATTTCCTGTCAATATTGATCAGATCAATCAATAAAAGTGATTCTGGCACTCAGAATATGTTTATAGTTTGCTGTACCTGCACCTGTAAAAAACATAAACAACCACAAACAATCATAAACAACCACAAAAAACCACAAACAATCATAAACAACCACAAACAATCATAGACAACCACAAACAATCATAAACAACCACAAACAATCGTAAACAACCACAAACAACCACAAACAATCGTAAACAACCACAAACAACCACAAACAATCATAAACAACCACAAACAATCATAGACAACCACAAACAATCATAAACAATCACAAACAATCCTAAACAACCACAAACAATCATAAACAACCACAAACAATCGTAAACAACCATAAACAACCACAAACAATCATAAACAACCACAAACAATCATAAACAACTACAAACAATTGTAAACAACCACAAACAATCGTAAACAACCATAAACAACCACAAACAATCATAAACAACTACAAACAATCGTAAACAACCACAAACAACCATAAACAATCATAAACAACCACAAATAATCATAAACAACCACAAACAATCATAAACAATCATAAACAACAATGAAAAATCATTAAACGTGTTCATGTCACAGACCCACTATAGATTACTTGAAGATCATAAAGTCTTCATAGTTTTAGTTCTTCACATTTTATTGATCTTAAGAACTTCCTAAAAGTATCAGCTGTGAAATCCATTAATGTGATTAGCATATAAAGATTAGTAAAGCTATTTCACATCATATAAAAAGGTTATAAATTATAATTATGATTCATCATTAAACAACAAGAAAGTCTGTAGTTCCTTTATTCCACACAATCAATCAATCAGTCAAT
>NW_023339785.1:26676146-26680697 GCF_004916995.1 Morone saxatilis | reverse complement strand
TTACTGTCTGTTACTCACTGACTGTGTCTGTTACTCTCACTGAAGCTGTCGCTGATGTTGGATCAATACGGTAAAGTGATTAGCTTTGAGCTATGTGTTGTGACTTCCTGTGTTGATGTGGAACTTCCTGCATGAACAGTTTTGTTTCAGGAGGGACAGACTGTCAGTGACACATTCAGATACTTTACACACAATATAAACTCTGAACTGTTTCTGATGGAAATGTAGCCGAAGCTAGCTGTTGTTAGCAATTAGCTGCTGACTAGCTGCTGCTGTTAGCTGGTTAGCGGTGCAGCTAACTCAGGAGCTCCCAGTCCGTTAGCAGCAGTTAGCGGTTAGCTAAGATCTACGAGCTAATGTCCATCAGTGAACTCTGTAGCTCCCTGAGAGTCAATCAGAGAATCCAGAAAATGTGTAAAAGCACTGAGCATAGCCCCGATCAACCAAACTCCATTCAGAAAACAAGCAGTCTAAAAGTTGGTTGGTTAAATCACAGAATAATCTGGTTATTCTGAAAAGACACTGTTAGACAGACTGAGCGGGTCCCAGTACTTGGTGAGTGCGCTCAGCCTTCATAAGTAGAAACATTCAGAGTCATCTACATACGAGTTTATGTACTGAGGCAGGTTATTGTACAGCTGCACAGTAAAGGTAAAACACATTTAATGATTATTAAATGCAAACAAAATAAAATGGATTCAATGTGAATTCAACAGTGAAATTAGATGTTGGAAATATTGAAAAAGAGTTCATCCTTTATACTGTAGATAAAACAACAAGACTGTCTGATCCAGCAAATAAAATATGAAAATTAAGCGAAAACAATCTAAAATCGCAGCTACTCATTGATCATTGATCGTCTGTCCTGACGCATGCAACCCTTTGCTGTCTTACCTGTACAGCATCCTCTGCAGCACTGTGACATTTGCTTACCTTCTTGTGTGCAGGTGAGCGTCCGTTTAAGTGCGAGAGCTGTAACTACCTGGCAGCCAACCAGCACGAGGTGACACGCCATGCCCGGCAGGTCCACAACGGCCCCAAACCTCTCTCCTGCCCCTACTGCGAGTACAAGACCGCTGACCGCAGCAACTTCAAGAAGCACGTGGAGCTCCACCTCAACCCTCGTCAGTTCCTCTGCCCTCTCTGCAAGTACGCCGCCTCCAAGAAGTGCAACCTGCAGTACCACATCAAGTCCAGGCACTCCGGCTGCAACGTCGCCGTGGACATCTCCAAGGTCAAACTGCGCGTTAAAAAACCAGGTGCCGAGGAGACCTCCAGAGCAAACAAGTTTGACAATTCATCCAGTGTTGAGGAGGACTTCGACATGGACGAGGATGACGGGGACGAGGACGGGAGTGTGGAGTCGAGCCCGATCAATCTGTCAATCAGAAAAAGCAGCCGACCCGGCATCGGGCAACTGGTGCAGAGTGACGCAGCGGACAAGAAGAAATCCAACGTCACTTCTGAGAAACTCCAAAAAGCGAAGGACAAGGTGGAACCAGAGAAAAAGGTCACAACCAGACAGAAGAAGATCGAGAAGGTCAACGAGACTCTTCTGGAGGACAAATCTGTTAAAGAAACCCAGATGGACACAACAACAGCTGCTGGAAATACAGACAACAAGACAAAGAGACGAGTCAAGAAGCTGCAGACAGAGAAAGCGACTGCCCACAATCCAGCCGAAGAAACGGTATCAGAAAAAGACCAAACACAGAAACCTGACCAGCAGAGATCGGAGGAGGTAGCGAGGCCCGACAAGGAGAAAGATCGTCAGAAGAATGACAGCAGTGCAAAAGAGAACAAAAGCCTCAACAAGCCAAGGAAGTCTGGATCAAAGAAGTCAGAAAAAATCCCAGAAGAAGCTCAGCAGAAACCCGACAGTCCTGAGAAACCTCAAAAGGAGAAGGCAGTGAAGGAAAAGGCTGCAAAGAGGAAGGCAGTGGAGGCTCTCGATCTTTCCAAAATGTCCTCGTCTGAGACTCCGGCCAAGTCCAGACGGCTGAAAGCAGCAGAGAAACCGGTTCCAGAAGATGCTAAGAAGATAAATGATGCCCCTCCTGCAACGCAGAAGACTCCTGTGAAGCAGAAGAAGACCAGGAACACCAGCAAGAAATCCCCAGTCCTCCAACAAACTGTGGATCCACGTAAAGATGAGACTAACAGTCCGTCCACAGAGGCCCCTGAAGCTTCTGCTCAGCCGGACAACCCAACACAAACCACAGACCACAGTCCCGCACAGAAAAACGCCTCCACAGGTGAGACAGCTTCAACGGTACCAAACAAACCCCCAGAGAAGATGGAGGTTGCACCCACCTGCAGCTCAGGTGAGGACACACCTTCTCCAGCTGAGAACCGCCCCGCTCCCACCTTCCTTAAACCCACATCACCGCCGTCTCTGGTGCTTCCGGGCCAGCGGAGCAAACCCGCCGATCCGGAGGACGACGAGGGCATCCACAGCAGCCACGAAGGGGGCAGCGACATCAGCGACAGCGCCTCAGAGGGCAGTGACGACTCCGGCCTCAACGGCAACGGCGCCGGGTCGGGCAAGATGGCCAATGACCCCGAAACGCCAACCGAGGAGATCCCGACCCCAACGGAGCTCAAGAGTCACATGTGCATCTTCTGCGACCGTACGTTTCCTCTGGAAGTAGAGTACCGCCGCCACCTTAACCGCCATCTTGTTAACGTCTACTACATGGACACCGCCAAAGGACAGAAGTGAGGGTCAGTAACCATGGCAACGCATTCTGCATGGACAGTTTGTTGTGAAGATATCAGTTTGTCCCAGTTAGCTTTCCGTTCTTGGTGTCTGTCTTTTAAAACACAGTTCTATAAACTCACTGTAGGCCTCATTAAAAGGGTCCAAGCACCAGCACCGTCCCCAAACCCAGTTTTAACAACTCTGTTGTGTCGGGTCAGAGACCAAACTGGGGTCCAAATAGTCTCTGGAACCTGTTTGTTAGAAACCAGCATTTTGGTCTCTCTACAGCTGTACAACTTACCCCTTTAAATGATATTAAGGATTAAAATTTGGCAGAATTAAGGGCGTGGCCTCTGAGCTTCACAGCGGCTCTTCAGAAACCGACACTACGGACATATTTCCGTGTGTGCTTTCTGTGGTCTCGTGCTGCCATCAAGTGTCCCTCCAGAGAACAGACTCTGGTTCGGGGTTGTGTTGGGTTCTTGGACCCTAGTTTCTGGTTCACTGTAGACCTTTACCCCCAAATCAGCTCTGGTTCTTGAACTGGTTACTCTCTATATACTCTCAACCTTGGTTCTGATGAACCAGCCCGAGTTCTCACCAGTTCAGTGGAACCGCTGTAATCAGATGTATCACCAGCAGAGGGCGCTGCACAGCGACCTGCAGAATAAGGCACACCCACTTTGGTTCCAGCTGGGAACCAACTTTACAGGTTCTGAACACTTGGTGCTTGAACTGGAACTGAGAACGTTCCCTGCTGGTGGAGAAGACCTGTCGTACCCTCAAAGTCTGTGACGCAGTTTAGCTCTGTGATCCACGTCTTCTAAATCAAGAGCATTTCAGAAGTAGATCATCCTCTGATGGTCCTCGGAGCGCCCTCGGAGCGTCTTCCTGTCCGACGCTGACTCGAGGGTTCTCTAGAACTCTGATGTCTGTGTGTTGGAGTGGACGCTCGTAGGTGGATGTTCATTATCACATGATCATGTTAACACAGAAAACACAAACAACAATATTGTAAAATCCTTCAGTGCCTTTGACAATCAGTCTGTACAGAAACACTTTGTTAGGTTTTAGGTTGACGTTGGAGACGAGGGAGACGGTGTGAACGCTGAGCTCTGATTGGTTAACGGCGAGGTCAGAGGTGAAGTCTGTAAATAATTGTGTGCAATATTCCTTTAGTTGAGAAGCCAAAGTGAACTGTTGTTGTTTGTGTGTAAAGAACATTTTCAGTTTATGAGACATCGTCAGACTTTAGATGAATTATCTTTAACGGCAGTGTAATGTATTACTGTGTGTATCTAATTACTCTGCTCTCATACATTAAAGGATAAATCTGGTTTTATCTTTTTATTTCCATCACGACTTCCTGTGTTCACTGATTCATTAATGAATCATTACGGTCCAAAGAAAACAATGAATTTATATTTTACAGATATGATGTCTGAATATTAAACAGCATTGTGATGTCAATAAGGATCAATAATACCGTCTTTTCCCTTTAAAGGAGAGTTATTATTCTGTTTGCTGTTACTAATGAAACATAGAAATATAACAATTGTTTATCATTAACAAACAGTATCATTCTGTCTTCTGCTCTTTTTAAATAAAGATTGTCCCAATCAACAATCAATAATGTTTGTCCGTTATTGATAAAGTGGACGGACGCTGTGGTGCATTGTGGGATTGTTACTCTGACGTTGGACCGACCGATATTAATAAGTTACAGCGAGGTCCAAATACTGAACTGCACGGACGGGTTCTCCTCACTCACTGATGCTAATGATATTATCAATTAATTACAACTAATAATATACATTATATATTAATAATATTCAATTCAATTTTATTTG
>NW_023339785.1:26673235-26676046 GCF_004916995.1 Morone saxatilis | reverse complement strand
TCAGTACTTTAGACTCTTTTTGTAGGAACTCTGTCAGTACTTTAGGACTCTGTAGGGACTCTGTTCCAGTACTTTAGGGGACTCTGTAGGACTTCTGTCATTTTACTTTTAGGACCTCTGTAGGACTCTGTAGGACTCTGGTTTCAGTACTGTAGGACGTCTGTCAGTACTTTAGGGACTCTGGGTTAGGAACTCTGTAGGACTCTGTCAGTACCTGTAGGACGTCTGTAGGGACTCTGTAGGACTCTGTCAGTACTTTTAGGCTCTTTTGTTAGGACTCTGTCAGTACTTGTAGGACTCTGTAGGACTCTGGTAGGACTCTGTCAGTACTGTAGGACTCTGTAGGACTCTGCAGTACCTGTTAGGACTCTGTAGGACTCTGTAGACTCTGTTCAGTACTTTAGGGACTCTGTAGGACTCTGTCAGTACTTTTAGACTCGTAAGGACTTCTGTTTCAGTACTTTAGGACTCTGTTAGGACTCTGTCAGTACTTTAGGACATCTGTAGGACTCTGTCAGTACTTTAGGACTCTGTAGGACTCTGTCAGTACTTTTAGACTCTGTTAGGACTCTGTAGGAACTCTGTCATACTGTTAGCGACTCTGTCAGTACTTTAGGACTCTGGTTAGGACTCTGTAGGACTCTGGTCAGACTGTAGGACTCTGTAGGGACTCTGTAGGACTCTGTCAGTACTTTAGGACTCTGTAGGACTCTTGTCAGTACTGGTAGGACTCTGTAGGACCTCATGTAGGGGACTCTGTCACGTACTGTAGGACTTCTGTAGGACTCTGTCAGTACTGTAGGAACTCTTGTAGGACTCTGTAGGACTCTGTCAGTTACTTTAGGACTTGTTTAGGACTTGTTAAGGACTCTGTCAGTACTGTTAGGGGACTCTGTAGGACTCTTTTGTAGGACTCTGTCAGTACTGTAGGACTCTGTTAGACTCTGTAGGACTCTGTCAGTACTGTAGGGACTTCTGTAGGACTCTGTATGACTCTGGTCAGTACTGTAGGGACTCTTGTGTTAGGACTCTGTCAGTACTGTAGGACTCTGTAGGACTCTGTTACCGGTCTCGGGGTCTCACCTGTACAGTCCAGAAACACGAACTGCTCCTCCAGGTCCGGGTCCACGGTGGAGCTCCAGTCCGTCCTCCGGTCTCCGCTGCAGAGCCTCAGGGTCAGGGTCCGACCCGCCGCGACCTCTGAGCCGGGCACTGACCCCGCCCGGGCCGCCGCGGGGACGCAGCGGGCAGGAAACCGAACCCCCCGGCTCAGTGCCCGGCGGACGCTCACCTGGATCACCTGGAACATGTCGGACTACACCCGAACCGGTCCGAGACACATCTGAGTCCTGAACACACGAGACAACTCCAGCTGCCACTTCCTGAAGGGATGTGACGTAAAACGCGTTGTTGTTTATGTTCCGGTTAAAAAACCGAATTCATTTTAAATCAAATATTTAATTCGCGGATCTTCGGATAATTGATAAGGACCGATATAATAATCGATACAGGACCGATATAAGAAACTGATACAGGATCAATAAGCGGAAATAAAAACATTTAAACACCGTGGCGTCCGAGAGCAGACAGGAGGTCTCACTCTGCTGCGGATTCAGGAACCAAACATACAACCAACTTTACTACGGAAGCCCTAAACGGTCAATGTTGAAATAAATGAACAGGAAGAAAATAAGCTCTGTTACCTTTGAGATGACAGCATTAATGAATCCATGAATCCATCCAGGGCTTCCGTACTTTACAGTTTCATTAAAACACAACTTCTAAATGTATAAATAATAAACATAAACATCTGTATATTTATTGACTTAAAGTTTGTTTCTTTATGTTATTCTAGAGTTATTAAAGCTTCTTTATAGTTGATTTATTTATTTATTTTACTTTTCACTTTATATTCTTTCAAATATATTCACATATATATATTTATACTGTAGTTTCTGTCTGGATGTTATTTATTGTTCATACAACTCTATTCTATATTTTTATTGAATGCGTATTTTCTGATCTATTGCATTGTGTTGTATGTGGTGAATTTACACAGTGTGGGATCAATAAAGTCTATTTTATTTTATCTTTAAGTTGGAAAAGAAATATAAAAACAAAAGAAATAAAAACACTCACACAGAGAAAGAAAGTTCATTAGTACGATGAGTAAAAGTAAATTAAATTGCTTTAAATAAAACAGTAAATATATTAATATAAAAGGACACAGAGGAATAAAGGAGTGAAGCAAAAGATAAATAAGAGAATACATATTTTAATATTTATAGAAAGTTACACAACAAAAACCAGAAAGGAAAAAATTATATAATTGAATTAAACAAAAACCAAAACAGAAGTTTTTCCAACCAGAATCGAGTTTATTTCCATGATTATGTTATATATTATATATATATAACATAGAATATTCTAATATAATATAATATAATATAATAATATACATACAATAAATAGCATGTAGTCAGCAACATAAATAGTACAAAATAATAATAATAATAAGTATGCAGCATTTGTGTTCTTTGTGTTAGCCTGTTTTCTCTACGGAGTGAGACTTCTTGTTGACAGAGGATCTCTGGCAGGCAGATAACTTCCTCTCTCGTCTCATTCTGTCACTTCTCAACCAACATGTTGAAGTTCAGAAGCTCCTCACTGAGATCAGCAGTCCGCCTGCTCTCTCCTGCTGCTCCTGCTGCTCCTGCTGCTCAGGTGAGTTCAACTCCAGCAACCCTAACACACACTGTCTCACACACACACTGTCTCACACACACAGTCTCACACACTGTCTCACACACA
>NW_023339785.1:26672684-26673168 GCF_004916995.1 Morone saxatilis | reverse complement strand
CACACACACACACTGTAGCTGGAGCTCCTCACACTACAGGACCATCAGTGAGTGAATTGAGGTGAAAGTTGAGGGTCTGTTGTTGATCTTTGGACTCAGAGTTTTAGATTAACCAGCAGCTGCAGAGAGAGAACCACCTCCTGTTCTCCGTACATTAATACTGCTACACCTCCGTTACACACAGGCTGACAGCAGCTTTACATTAACAGCACATTCAATCTGAATCACAGCAACACACACACACACACTGGTTCATGGTCACGTATCCCACCTGTAGTGATTTATTGTGAACAGCAGGTGGCAGCATGAGTCTGTTCCTTTGAATCCAACCATTTTATATGAGGCAACATTCAGTTATTGAACTTAATCAAATAAACCACAATTAAATAATTACTATAAGAATCTAATTAAACTATAAAAACTGTTAAGTGTCCTTTTTATGGTAACTTTCAAATATTATAACTATTACTACTATATATACTGT
>NW_023339785.1:26669307-26672584 GCF_004916995.1 Morone saxatilis | reverse complement strand
TACACTGTAAAACTACACTGTAAAACTACACTGCACACAGCACTGTTAAACTACACAGTAAAGCTACACTGTAAACTACACTGTAATACTACACTGCACACTGCACTGTAATACTACACTGTAATACTACACTGTAATACTGCACTGTAATACTGCACTGTAATACTACACTGTAATACTACACTGCACAGACTGTAAAACTATAATGAATCTTTGTGTGTGTGTGTGTGTTGATGGTGTCACTCGGTCAGTTCACGCCCTCTGGTGGTTCGAGAGCGCCGACCAGCGAGCTGAAATTCGACACAAAGCTCACACTGATGCCAGAGTTGTCGCTGCAGGTGAGACTCCGCCCACAACACACTGAGTGATGTCAGACATTAATCATGTGACATATGTGACAACATCACAATGTGACATCATATGAATATTATTACTTTATGAAGTAGTCTGTTTCCCTGCAGCAGGTGTCAGTGATAAAATCAATCAATAATCAATCAGCACTAACAGGTCTGTCTCTCTGTCTCTCAGTCAGAGACAGCGTCGTCCATCTGGACTCTCAGGAGAATAAACTCATGTTCCCGTGTCCCTTCTCGCCACTCAAGTAACTTCCTGTCCTCCACTTCCTGTCCTCACTCCTGCGTTTCCACGGCAACAGAGACAAACACTGTAACAACCTGTAACCTAGCCCCACCCCTTCCCTGATAACCCAATAACAGCTCAGCACGCTGTTCATTAACAATTATTATTATTAACAATATTAATGTCAAATTATAAAAAATGAATAATTGATATTGAGTCAGTCAGTGTGTGAGTGACATCAACAGCGTCCAATCCTGAGGTCTGGATGTTGGAGGTGGGTGGGGCTTCCTGTCTGATGTAAACAATAATAAACCGAGACATGAACGCTTATCTGTTTATTATGTTTTATTGTTATATATTATAAACTGTATATCATAAATTATGACTGAATATAACAGTTCATGAGAGATAAAAACACACTTTACATTACAGTTCTTTCAATCTATATTTCATTTATTAATATTATTTTAAGATTAAAGATTTGTATATTTTTTGTCATTGTTCTTGTATTTTGGGTTCTGACAGATTTATACCTTGTTAAACCGACACTTTAAAAGCTGTTAAAGAAAAAAATTAATGAATGTAATCTGACATATTGAAACATTTGTTTTTTAATTCATTAACACTAATATCTGATATTTAATATATTAACGTTAGAATTTGTTTATCTGTAATAACTGAGGAAACAGGAAGAAAAACAGCCACATGCAGTGAATGAGTCTTTAATGACTTTATTAATCCCTCAGTCAATCACTCAGTGTACACACACACACACACAGGGAGCAGTTAGGGGTTCAGTGCCTTGCTCAAGCACACAGGAGGTGGAACTGGCACCTCTTCAGCTGCCAGTCTACACTCCATACTGTGGTCAGTCCCTACAGACTGAGCTGATGACACTATATATATAAAAAGTGTGTCTATAAACACTATATATACACTATATATGTATAAAACTAGAATTACTGGAAGCCCTTCACTGTGACTTTGTGTTTATGTATACAATTATTAATTAATTATTATTGCTTGTTAATGTTTTCTTTTTTCTGAATTTGTTTCTTGAGTTGGGGTCTAATAGGATCTATTTTTAAACATATAAAGTGATCAGTAATCAATATCGGTCAGATCAATGTGTGTAATGATGATCAGAAGAATCAAACAGCAGACGGAGGATTTGTTTCATTTTATTGTGTGTTTGAGCTCCAGTAACAGTTCTTCTTCTTCTTCTCTGTCACATTGATCAATCGCTTCCTGTTATTGATCAGAGAATCAAACAGCTATGGAGGATTTCAGTGCAAAGACAAACTGATGGTGTGAACACATAAAGTGCTGAAGCTCCTTCAGTCTGATCAGGAATGTGAAGGAGAGACGATCGATCGATTGATCAGCTGTTTGAGAACTGTTCAATACTGTAGTGTGCTTCCAGGAGCTGCTGAGGTATTTCACTGCTTCACACCAAACTAACAAATCAGCTCTTTATCACCTTTTCTTACAAAAACTAGAAAATCAATTAACTCTTCTCTGTGCGGCGCTCTGCATCGAGCGCTCTGATTGGCTGTTAAACACTACAGGAAACAGTAATGCCGCCTCGCTAAAATAAAACCAATTACTCAGATATATAAATAAACTCTGATAAAAACGGAATCAAACGTTTTTAAAAATTGGCCATTTGAAATGATTTGGATTCTTCATCAGACCCTGAACAGTTCATTAGAGGATGAAACACGTTATTCAAGTTTTTTAACACTCAGTCTGGCCGGCGGCGGCGGCCAGACTTGGCGCCTCCGCAGGAAATCATTTGCATTGACTGGCATAAGGCAGCAGGTGACTCCGCCCACAGTATTCAAATCAGTATAACATCACGACAGGTGAGGAAGGGGCGTCCTCTACAGCAGGTCGAGTCCAGGCTGAAGCTTCAGCCTCCTAAAACTTGATCACATGACGCTCTCCCTCAGTGCCGCCCCGTCCTCAGCGCCGCCCTGACTCGAGCTCAGAGCGGGAACCTCGATGGCGACGTCCTTCCGCCTCACAGAGTTGTCTTTGGAGTGATAGTCGTCACTCTGGTCCTTCGCAAAGTTCACAAACACCTGAAAGAAACAGACGCAGTCAGAATCAGAGCAGTTAACTGAATGTTTCTGCATATTAAGACCACATTTCCCATCAGCCCCATTAACTTCCTGTCCGGAATGAAGAATAATGTTTGCCAACGGCTGCGGATGGAGTCCAAAGTCAAAGCTAACATCACTGCAAAGCTTGTTGTTGTTGTTGTTATTGTCTGATTGTGCTTTTAGTTAGATATTGTTAGCTTGATTGCTAATAAATTGCTAGCTAGATAACTAAGCAAAATCGTTCTATACACTTTAGCTTTGTTGGCCAACATCATTTATTGATTCAAATCAACAGTCAGCTGTTGTTATTGTTGTTGTTAGTCAGAGAAGCCCCAAGAATCTGGGCCAGATAACATTAGTGGTTATTTTAATTGGCTAACATTAGCTTCCCCAGCTAACAACAACAACAACAACAACAACAACAACAACAACAACAACAGCTAAAAGTGTTGATTTTAGCCATCAATAAATGATATAGTGGTACAAAGCTAACGATAACTTTCAGCTAGCCAAGAGCGATACGAGGCAGCGGCAACCTTCATGGTGTAGGAACATATAGTGTGTGTATAGTGTGTACCTGGTCCATGTGTGTG
>NW_023339785.1:26664864-26669282 GCF_004916995.1 Morone saxatilis | reverse complement strand
TATAAGTAGTGTGTACCTGGTCCCATGTGTGTGTGTTGTTTGTGTGTGTAACCTGGTCGCATGTGTGTGCTTATATATAGTGTGTACCTGGTCCATGTGTGTCCTGTTTTGTGTGTGTACCTGGTCGCATGTGTGTGTATATATACCGTGTGTGTACCTGGTCCTGTGTGTGTATATATAGTGTGTGTACCTGGTCCATGTGGTGTATATATAGTGTGTGAGCCTGGTCCAATGTGTGGTATATATATGTGTGTACCTGGTCATGTGTGGTGTATATTATACGACTGTGTGTACTTGTCCGATCGTGTGTGTATAATATAGTCGTGTGTAACTGTCCAATGTGTGTGTATAATATACGTGAACCACAGCTGGATTAAACCACTCACATCTGCAGTTCCTCTAACGGCCACTAGAGGCTCCAGCAGTGAGTCTCCATATTAAACTGCTCTAATAAACATGTTTACAGCTGCTGGTCTCACTGTTGATGTACGACTCCCTCTTTAAATCATATCAAGGATTAAAGGTCTGAATAATTCAGGGCGTGGCCACATTGAGTGACAGGTGTGTGTGTGTGTGTGTATGTACCTGGGTTTGATGCAGAATCTGTACTGGATGAGGACGGTGATGATGAAGAAGACCACTCCCTCCACAGCCATCGCAAACAGGTTCTTTCCCACCATGTCCCACTCCAGAGGAGAGCGGAAGCTGTTCTCACCTGAAACAACCAAACAACAAACAGTAAACAACCAAACAGTAAACAACCACACAACCAAACAGTAAACAACAACTGTGTGTGTGTGTGTGTGTGTGTGTGTGCGCGCTACCAAATCTCTCGAGGGCGTCGGCCATCGCCTGGTTCTTCACCATGTCGATGAGTCCTCGGCCGAGACAGAAGTGAGGGAATATGAGGAGGACGTTCTTCAGGATGTCGTTGATTCCTCCAATTTCCTGCAACAGGAAGTTAAACCACCTTCAGATTAAAACTGATCTTCAGATTAAAACGGATCTTTACATTAAAGATGATCTTCAGATTACAGCTGATCTTCAGACTAAAACTGCAGTCTAGATAAGGTTTCAGATTAGAGTCGTCTATGCTGACTGACGTTGTTTCCAAACAGCTCCATGACGAAGGTGGAGATGCTGCCGTTGATGCCGATGAGGATGTTGACGCTGGTGAGGACGACGTATGCGGTGCTGGGGATCTTGAAGAAGAAGGAGGCGGGGTACATCAGAGGAGTGATGGACCAGCTGGAAACAAAGGTTGGAAAGGTCACGACCCTGGGACACGACTGAAAGCTCAATTCAATTCAATTCAGTTTTATTTGTTATATATATTTGTTGTATCTTAAGACACTTTTCAAATAGACGCAGCTAGACCAGACTGCGCTTATAACATCTATTTACAAAGACCAACAGTACGACCCATGAGCAACCGACCGTTGGAGACAGGGGCAAGGAAACACTTTTCAGCTCAGGACCTGCTACTAAATGGATCTTACAGGGCAGTACAGTGTAGTACAGTGTAGTACAGTGTAGTACAGTGTAGTACAGTGTAGTACTGTGTAGTACAGTGTAGTACTGTGTAGTACTGTGTAGTACTGTGTAGTACTGTGTAGTACCCGTAGAGCAGCAGCAGCAGGGCGAGCACCGGCAGGTTGGTGGAGGAGACGTAGGCTTTTTGTTGGAAACAGATGAAGATGAAGATGACCAGCGCTGCAGGGACGATGTAGTTACACTGCAGAGACACAAATAACAATGTTTACACACTCTGATATACACACTCAGTTACAGTGAGGGTGCGTTTGTTTCGTGTCTCACCATGTCCCAGATGAAGTTGGCCACCCAGTAGAGCAGCGGCTGCACTCCGCTGATGAACTGCATATGTTTGGCCTTACTGACCCGCTCCTGAATGAGGAAGACTACAAAGCTGGCCGGGACGAACGACATAGCGAAGATCACACAGATGGACACCAGGACGTCCACAGAGGTCGTTACCCTGGAGACAGAGAGAGTTAGACACATACACTATCTTCTGTACGGTGACGCCTGGTTGTGGTCAGGTGTGTTTCCTGTCAGGTGTGTTTCCTGTGTACTCACAGTGCGACCTGGGACAGCTGCTCCTTGGTGAGGTTCAGAGGGTGGTTGAAGGCGCTGATGCCATACTTGCTGGGGTCGCTGCCTGCAGGAAGGTTCGCTCTCAGGATGCCGTTATTCATCACATTGATGAACGCTCCGATACTGTGCCAGCCCTTGTTATTGAACCAGATCTGAGGACAGAGATCAATATTATTATTCATTAATGACCAGAATCAATCAGAGGAACAATAACAATGATTGATCTCAATAAAAGAAGTTTCATTCTGTGTATAAATTATAAAAATGTATAATTATTTTTTTTTTATTTGATGATTTCGCAATTAATGAATGTCGCTTTTGAGCGTGCTCGTCTCCATTCAGAGACGTCTGAACAACCCGACTCTGCACGTCGATAAAGTTCAACAGCTTGACTGGACAATCACACCAATACCTTGGTGCTCTTATTCTGAAAGTCTGAGAACAGGAAGGAAGTGGAACCAAGCAGCTTTGAAATGTTAAATATTTATGAGAATTAAAATCAAAACTACTTCTTTTTTTTTTAAATCAGCATTTCTTAAATGTACTTTCTTTTATGATTGTCTTTTTTACGGTCGCTCTGATCACTGTGGCGGGTTCTCACCTTCACGTTGTTCTTCGTGTCCAAACCGTTGATGAAACCTGACAGACTGTCAAGGAATCGATCTGCAGCCGCGCCCTGAAAACAAAATTAAACATTTACCACAGACCTTCACAATAAGAGGCTTTTATTGGTGAACTCTGTTCTTGCTGACTGATTGATCGATGACTGACCTTCTGTAACTCAAAGATCTTCCTGACTCGTTCGATGGCGTCGTCGATCTCATTGGCCGGTGGAAGGACCTGAGTGCTCCTAGCGCCCAATGAGAAGCCTCCGTACCTGCAGAGAGAAAACAACAACAACAAGATCCAAACAGTGAAAAACAGGAAGCTGACTTCAAGATTTACAAAATAAAATACAGAAGAATTAAGAATACTAACCTGAATTCATTCACCCAGACCTTGTTCTTCAAACTGAAACACAAGCAAAATGTTACTATTACTGTAGTATTAGTCGTATTACTAGTATTACTGTAGTATTACTGTAGTATCAGTGTAGTATTACTGTAGTATTACTGTAGTATTACTGTAGTATCAGTGTAGTATCTGTAGTATTACTGTAGTATTAGTGTAGTATTACTGTAGTATTACTGTAGTATCAGTGTAGTATTACTGTAGTATCAGTGTAGTATATTACTGTAGTATTACTGTAGTATTACTGTAGTATTACTGTAGTATTACTGTAGTATCACTGAGGTATTACTGTAGTATCACTGTAGTATATTACTGTAGTATTACTGTAGTATCTGTAGTATCTGTAGTATTACTGTAGTATCTGTAGTATTACTGTAGTATTACTATAGTATTACTGTAATATCTGTAGTATTACTGTAATATCACTGTAGTATTACTGTAGTATCTGTAGTATTTGTGTATTTGTACTGTGATGTATTTCCAGGTGTGTGGTACCTCTTGCCGATGATCTCAGCATAGGTTTTCACCAGGTAGTCTGAGATGTTTCTGCCTGTCAGGTTCTGTAGAGTATCGGTGGCACTCAGCTTCATCTGGATAACGATGACGACAACGACAACAACAACGACAACAACAACGACAACAACAACGACGACAACGACAACGACAACGACAACAACAACAACAACAACAACCACAATGACGACAAAAGAGTAATTTATAAAAATTAATAAACTAAAAACTAAACATAAATATAAAGTATATAAGTATAAATGAGGACATGGGTGCAGTGGTGGTTCAGGTCTACGTCAGGCGGTCTGACCTCAGGGGGGGGCAGTCCTCCAGCTCCAGCGGGACAGTCCGGAAGCATCTTCTTCTTGCCGTCGCAGCTGCAGAAACAAGCTGGAGACGGATTGTCCATGGTCCAGTTACTGGAGCTGAAGATCTGCTGGATGCTCTCTGGGACCTCAGGAGTCTGCCAGTCCTCATCACCCATTGTACAGGGGGCCTCTCTGGGGGGGAGGGGGTAATCAAATAATATGTGTAATTGATTAACCCTTAAAGAGACAGGACTCAGGAGCAATGACATATTGTAATATAATAATCAGTTACTGAGGTCCTCTTACGGGATGGGATGTCCGTCCATGCAGCGAGTCCCGAAGCCGGGAGTGTCCAACAGAGCGCTCAATAACTTCTGCATGTTAGCGTCTCCGGGAGCGTCGTCACTGACACAAACAACAGTGTGGGACAGTTTAGTACAGTGTGGGACAGTTTAAAGATATAGCTACTCTAGA
>NW_023339785.1:26656186-26664764 GCF_004916995.1 Morone saxatilis | reverse complement strand
GAGATATCTTCTGTTATGAATTGGTGCTATACAAATAAAATTGAATTGAAAGCAGTGTGGGACAGTTTACTGCAGTGAGGGACAGTTTACTGCAGTGTGGGACAGTTTACTGCAGCGTGGGACAGTTTAAAGCACCGTGGGACAGTTTAAAGCAGTGTGGGACAGTTCAGGACAGTTGTGTACCTGATAAAGGTGACCTGGTCCTCGTACATCCAGGGCTGCAGCTCCAGACTGGGATATTTTCCAAATGGGGGGACGATGAGACTGAAGACCAGAGCAATGCACACGAACACAGCAGGAAGAACAATCTACAAACAAACACATTATTATTATTATATTATATAATATATATTAATATATATAATATATATTATTATATTATACTTATTACTGTAAATGAGGAGCAGGTTTGAGCGTACCTGAGCCAAGAAGCCCTTCCTGGAGCGTCGTGCGTACAAAAACCGTTTCCAAATCAGAGCCACAAACTGCTGCCTCCTCAGACTCCACCCGCTCACCTGGTACGAGCCCTTACCGTCAGTGCAATTCAGCCAGTCCGTCTCCCGGCACTCTGAGGTCACATGACACAAAAGAATCCTTACTGCTATCAGCTGCTATGCTAACAGTATGCTAACAGTTGTCACAGTAATGTGACAGTGTTTATACAGCTGATGGCAGGAGGTCTCACTCTGTTAGAAATGTTGTGTTCAGTTATTACAGAATATTAATGTTTGTTATTAAAGAACCAGGAAGTGGTGCGCACCAGGGTCTCCGTCAGACTCATTGCAGTCATTGTTGTCGTCCTCTGTTAGAGGTCTCAGACAGCTCTGATGGTCTCCTCCACCGAAGGCGTGAGTCCTCCTCCGCCTCCTAACAGGAAGTGTCCCGTCTGAACATACACACATTTAATGTTATCTTTAACACACGTCAGGATGTACACACACACACACACACACACACACACAGTCATGTTTTATTTTAGGTCAAAGGTCAGAGGTCACTCCTCACCTGAAGGCACTTCAGTGTCGACTCCGTTATCTTCAGCCACTTTCAGGAAAATCTATAAAACATTCAAAATCATTTGAAGTTAGAATTATAATACAATATATGTCAGATGCTTGTGTTAAAAAGAATCTACTAAAGTTTCCTTTAAGATCTGAGCTGTAAATGACGTCACTTTACTGTTTACTAAAACATCAGTTATTTAAGTAATGGTAACATCTGACGTCTCAGCAGCTGAAGAACATGTGAGAAGTTAAATATTTTATATCATGATCATTAATATTTGTTATATTTGTCAATAAAAATCGGTTTATGTCCTTAGTGACTTGGTCATAATGTCTCTAAACTTCGTCACCTCCTCCAGCGTGGTGTCAGACACTCCGTAGCTGGAGATGCCGAGGTCAGGCAGCTTGAGGTCCAGATCTTTGAAGAGCTTCACGAAGGCCCCGTCCTTGGCGGCACTGTAGGGCAGGACGTAGGTCAGCTCGTGTCCGAGGTCCTCCACCAGACGGGCGGCGGGGACATGACACAGGATCAGACCCGAGACCAGGGACACGTCAGGGTGGATGAAGGGGACATCACAGATGGACGCCGCAGGGCCGTTCTCTAAAGACGGAGACATCAGACACAGATCAGACCCACCTGAAGGTGTATAAATAAAACGCTCCACAGTAACAGAGAGCTCACCGATGGTAGCGGCCTCACTTTCATGTTCGCTGCCGAGTCCGGCATCACTGCTGCTGACCGAGGCGCACTCCTCCTCCTGAAACACCCACAACACAGACGTTTCAAAGTACTGCTACTGGCAGAATATTGTGGAAAATACTGCATAGACAGAGGACAAAATACTGCACAGACAGAGGACAAAATACTGTACAAACGGTGCGGCTCAGACCTTCTTGCTGAAGGACACAGTGCTAGATGAATTCCTGCAGGAGCTGAGGGAAGGCTCTGGTTCTTTCTTCACAAGCGTCAGGTAGTAGCCTGTTCCCAGATGGTTCTTCAGGTACAGGGATGAACCCACACAGCACAGTTTCCCATGGGAGATGATGGCGATCCGGTCGCCTAGGATGTCCGCCTCATCCATGTGGTGCGTGGACAGGATGATGGTCCGGCCTGAGAGCAGACAGGAAGTTGAAGTTCGGCTGCAGAGTAAAAACTAGCTATTAAACCGACCCATGGGGACCACTCACCCTGTCTGTACTTAAGCAGCAGATCCCAGATCCCTCTGCGGGCGTAGGGGTCGACACCGGCTGTTGGCTCATCCAGGATCACGACCTTTGACCCACCTACAAAGGCCAGAGCCACAGATAGCTTCCTCTGCATGCCCCCGGACAGTGCGCTGGTCCTGGAGGTGCGTTTGTGCGGTAGCCCGGTGTCCTGCAGGATCTGCTGGATCTCACCTTTGACCTGTTCCTCTGAGAGGCCTTTGAGCCGGCCGTAAAACCAGATATGTTCTTCCACCGTCAGCCTGCAGGGGGCGCCACAACACATGAACAACTAGACGGGAACCTTTTCAAAATAAAATACCTAAACACAGACTGAGGACTCACATGCTGAAGAGGACGTTGTGTTGGGGACAGACTCCCAGACTCTGTCTGATGGCACTCAGTTCAGTCCGGATGTCTCTGCCTAGGATGTATGCGGTACCAGAGGTCGGAGGGAACAGACCGGTCAGGATGGACCTGCAAGGGAGATGGTTGAGTTAAAGATACCAGATCTGGATCTATAAGCTGAGTTCACACTATATGATTTTAGTCCTGATTTGGTATCCCTACATCAGAGGCAAATAGGTGCTCGCTGACTGACACCCGAATAATTTCTAGCAGGATAAATATCTGGTTGTTGTCGGGGGACCAATAAACTACAGCCCATGAGAGCAGTCTCTCTCCAGCACCAGAACCAGTAGTTAATATGGTAATGGTATGGTAACTTCCTCAGATAGCATCACACGCACAAAACTGACACCATTAGGAGTTGTTGTTGAATTGGGCGTGTGTCTGATCTAACCACCACCACCTTATTTTAGTGCTTTATTAAATGTGTATTGATTACTGCCGCTGGCTGATCAGAACTCACATGGTGGTGGTTTTCCCAGCTCCGTTGTGTCCCAGGAAGGAGGTGATTTGTCCCTCATAGAAGCCGAGTGTCAGTCCATCCACCGCCAGTTTCTTCCCGTGCCGATAAACCTTCACCAGGTTCTCGATGTAGACACCGAGCTCCAGGTGAGCAGGCTCCTCCTCTATACACACAGCTGGAAGAACAGGATGTCTCTTTCAGATTAAAAGTCTTTGAGTACAGGAGATTAAAACAACACTTGTATTTTTCTATTTCTGTAGCGCCACCGTGTGGTCAATCTACGTTACAGCAATCTCACCTTCTGCGTTTCCTTTCCGGTTCAGAGAGACCTTGTTGGACTTTGTGTCTTTCTCTCCGAACCAGTAGGACTTGGTGAAGGGGAAATACCAGGGTCGAGGGATCCCATACTGACCTAAGACGCACAGAAAATTATTCTTAATAAAACTGGATCTTGATCAGTAAACTGGATCCGTGTCTGACACGTCTGATGTTAGGTCTCACCTGGAAACACAGCTTCGATGTACCAGGTGAGGACTCCGTACAAGAAGGAGTCGAAGTACATCATGATGATGGCGGTGCGGAGGCTGAAGTCGTCCTCCTCCAGAGGACTCGAGACCAGGTTTTTCCACTGGATACCGACTCCCTGCTCCTCGAACAGAGCGAAGTACTCACAGCCGAACCCAAACGCCACAGGAGACAGAAGGCTCTGCGGGGAAGGAGGACATGTGACTCAATCTGTCCAATAAAAACACAGCGTCATAACGTAAGAGAGTTTTGGTGTCTTACGGCGAAGACTTTGGCTCCGAAGCCAATGTAGTCCTGCCAAGCAACGCAGAGCACGTAGGGCAGGTAAAGGGTGAAGTAGATTATTCCTCCGCAGGCGGCAGCCAGGTTAGCGCGGGCAAAGGCCGTACTGAGGAGGAAGCACTGCATGATGGTTACCACGGCGAAGGAGCCCAGGAATAGGAAGACCACTCCAGGGTCGCTGTAGGGCAGCAGGTTCCCCTTCTGTACAGAAGGACACAACGAGTTCAGGACAAAGTCAGATTGATAACAAGTGAGAAACGCTGGCTGTTGATTGACATTAGATATACTGGTCTGGGTATTGTGTGTCCCTGGTCTGGGTATTGTGCATCCCTGGTCTGGGTATTGTGTGTCCATGGATGTCACCTTGAGCAGCAGCACCAGCAGTCCGGCGCTGATCAGCAGAGGAATCAGGCTGCTGATGAACCAGCTAAACCACAGGATGCCGTTATTCAGTCCCATAATCCTCATCGTCTCCTTCAGCCTGGCTTCCTTCTCATACACCACGCTCTTCAGGATGATCGCCACCGAGTACATCCAGGCCAGAGTCATGAAGAGAGGCATGGAGCGGCTCATCACCCGCAGGAAACTGACACAGGGGACAGGAGGGGGGTCAGGTTAGGGCTGCCGAGGGGACTCTGCAGGTGAACAGCTGATCTCTGGTTAGTATTCTTACATGTCGTCTACGTAGCAGGGATACGGCATCTGCTGGATGTAGACGCCCGTCTTCTCCTTGGTGCCCGTCATCGCTCTGATGATGCCTTGCTCAATAACGTCCTGCAGGTATGAGAACCCGCCCCAGATGTACCGCATGTCCTCAAACGGGTCGGCACGAGGACCTGGATCCCAGTACCTGAAGAGGAGGAGAGACAACAGGTTTGATGAAGAAGTACAGTAACTTTAAAGGGAAAACTAAAAAGCCATTACATAGAAAGTAAAATTATTATTATGGGCTTATATCGCCGCAGTGAGACATATTAAAGGGACAGTATTTACTGTCCTAACTCTGTCCACCTCAGCTCTCTGTGCTGGGAGTAATTTCAGGGTCAGTGAGGTCGTTCCCACCATTCAGGAACAGGAACTCTTTAATCTGTGTGTGTGTGTGTGGGTGTCCTTACGCGTCTTTGATCTTATTGGTCCGCTCCACGTTGTCGATGTCCATGCGGATCTTGTAGTTGAGTTTGGCCGGCAGCTCGGTTGCATTGGGGTCGACATCCGGGAACACGATCCCCGCCCAGAACTTCCTGTCCTCCAGCAGCAGAATGGATTGGTTGACCAGTCGCTCCTCAGTGGAGACTGGCTCCAGTTTGTCGAGGTTCACACACTGAGACACATACAGAGAGAGCACTGATAATGCAGTCCTGAATGCTCACCTGCACTGAACACAAATCACTGCGATACAGAGAATTTCATCAGTTATAGATTGAAACATGCTGAGCTCACGCATTGTGCAAAGTCAACGTCAACATTATCACGAGCAAAATACTGAGTGCATATGTCAGTTGGCTAACGTTAGCTTCCCCAGATAACGTGATCCATGATATTAACTTATGTATTCTGACAAACGCTGACAATAAACTATGCTAACAGTGCAAAACTAACGGTTGCTCTCGACTAGCCAGGAGCGATGTGAGGCAGCAGCGTTGTTCGTGGTGTAGGAACGTCACAGATATAGTGAGACATTTTACAGCGTTCAGTCTTGTGTTTGTCCCGTCACTGTTTTGTCTGATGGCAATGATGGTGCGAGCGCTGCAGTTAGCTTAACACCGCTACTGGACAGCTGTCTCTGACACCGGTGAGGCTCACATTGACCCTGTGAGGACAGATGACCTGTTACATGGTTGTGGATTAAACACTGACCTCCATGAAGCGGGAGATGCTCATGATGGCCTGGTCGGTCTCGTTGAACACCTCCCTCCAGGTGAGGGCGCTGCCCGGCGGCCTCGGGTCCTCCGTCTGCTTGGATAGGAAGTTGGAGATATCGGCGACGGTCCAGTCGGTGTCGGTCAGCTGAGCGTGGAAGAAGCGGGCAGTGACGTTGTTCTTCAGCAGAGTCTGGAATGATCAGGACAGAACAATGAGATTGATCCTCCACGGAGACACTGACAGCACCGACTGACTGCTGATCAATACGATCAATATGATTAAACTATGGGCTGAAACATCTGACCTTGAACTTGAACAACTGATACTGATAAATCCCAGATAAATAATAAATAAAGAATAACAAATATATTAATAATAATTAAATATAAAATAATGGCTGTGGGCGGAGCCTGTTTACCCTAATGACGTCCATCTGCTCGCTGTTCTCCATGAATTTCCACACTTTGGGTCTCATTTCTTCCCACATCCCGCCGAGGTCCCTGAACACACCGAGCTCCTGGAAGGTCCGGTTCACCTGAACGCACCACAGACACAGACACAGACAGACACAGGTGAGACTGAGAGCTCCTCCTGCAAGAAGCAGGAAGTGATGACAGGAAGTGATGTCATACCTCGTGGATGACCCTCTGGGTGGCGGGGGTGTGGGGGGTGTAAAGGATCTTCCCCATCAGCAGGGGCTTCAGAGCCTGCCAGATCATCCTGGACATCGGGTTCGAGTCCATGTTCTTCACCAGACTGTTACAGTACGGAGCTGCAAACACAAAGAGTTTCAGAATAAAGCAGGTATTTCCTGGTTCTTTCAAAATAAAAGTAATGTAATTTCATTTAGACTTTGTTTCAACTGTATTTTCATGATCAACATCTTGACCAAGCTGTATGAGAGTGGTTAAGAATAAATATATTCATCATTAATAATTAAAGATGAAAACAAAAATAAATACAAAAACATTTAAATAATAAAAAAGAAATCCGGAATTACTTTCAGTCAATACTGGAAATAAAACCTGTACCAGTATAAACCCGATACCTGTAATCCAGTATCTAAACCAGAGTATAAACCAGAGTATAAACCAGAGTATAAACCAGAGTATAAACCAGAGTATAAACCAGGGGTGGCTGTGGCTCAGAGTCAGAGCGGGTCGGTCCCCCAATCGGAAGTTTTGTTGGGTTCGATCCCCGGCTCCTCCTGGCAACGTTGTCGTGAGCAAAGATACTGAACCCCCAAATTGCTCCTGCATATGCAATCAGTGTGTGAATGTGTTATTGTTGGCACTTGCCTTTGAGTGGTTCGGAAGACTAGAAATTTACCATTTACCATAATCCAGTATCTAATCCAGTATCTAATCCAGAATATATAAACCAGTATATAATCCAGAATATATAGAACCAGTAAGACTCACTGGAGGAGTTGTCGTAGAGCGCCGCAGGCTCGTCCTCGCTGCTGTTGTGGTTTCCGAACAGAGCTTTGTAGTTGCTGTCTTCGTACCAGTTGAGGGATTTGATCTGCAGGCCGCCGCCCTCAGGGTGGCCGCACACGATCCTGGAGACCGCCTGGTACATGGTGCTGGGCGATGACGTGGCGTTCTGCGTCAGGAAGATGATCTCGTTCCTCAGGTCGATCCAGCTCTTCATACTGGCCAACTAGACCACAGACAGAGAGGACACTGGTTAGACTGGTCCGAGACCACACATTCTACATATCATCAGTTAAATATCACAACATAAATCAATCAATCAATCTAGACATAAACAAAGGGTTTTATTGGCACTAGGGGAAATTCTCTCAGGTGCTCTGATTGGAGAGGATGGATTGGTGGCCCCGCCCACTGATTTTCTTTGATATTGATATTGATACCCAGAATATTCTGTGCAACAACTGCTTTATCTGACCTCAGCAGCTTCTGCTTAAACACCAACTCACACCCAAACTATCTTTATATGTTTCACCCGTTTACACCTGCGAACAAATTCTTCAGTGAGCTTCACTTTGCCCCACAAACCAGAGAACAAACACAAACTAAATACTACTAGAAACTTAAAAATGAGTCGTCTGACCTCTGCTCCACAAAATAATAGCTGATATTGAAGTGACGAACACTTCCTGTTGAAGCTCTGACTGATGACCAGCTGATTTCTGCTGACTTCAGATAGAAGACGACAAATTTAGCTTCTAAACATTTTAAAATGTAAATGACAGATTCTTCTGACTGGGGCTCTGACTTCTGCAGGAGTGGCTCCAAGTATGTTCATCATTCCCAATTTATCCATAAAATGGATGGGAATGATGGAAAGGGGAGATTCGTGTTCGTCATCCATCGCCAACATTTAGCCCGACTGGAGTGTTATTTAGCCTCCTTCCTGACATGCTAGCGTGACGTGGTTGGTACCGACGGATGCGTTTGGTCTTTTAGTTTCTGTATTTAAACTTTTATTATTTGTGACTGAAGAAAAGAATTGTGACAGGTACAAGCTTACGAAGAGCACTTGAACACAACAGTACTCAGAGCGAAAGCTGGTTTTGATACAACAGCAGCCTGAAGGCACTGATGGAACTCCATGAGAGGTACTTAATGATGGGTTATTATTGCATTAACGATGTATAATAATGCTCTGATACTTTACAGTCGCTGTTAGTCCTTGTTTTAAGCTTTTATTTAAAGAAGTAAAGAGGAAAAGACAGTTGAACGTTGAGTGTGAATGTGCGCAGTCAGCAGTGACTCCAGCTGTCAGTGGAGGGAAACTAAAAGAGGTTCAGACAGAGGATTATTGTTGTTTCCTGCAGCTCCAGGACGAGGAGGAGGAGGAGGAG
>NW_023339785.1:26655278-26656161 GCF_004916995.1 Morone saxatilis | reverse complement strand
TATGCGAGCCCGAGGAGTGGAGGAGGATGGAGGGAGATAGCGAGCGGAGGTTGACTCAGGTCGATCTAACTATTGAATACTTCAAGCAGAGTGAAACGTCACAAGAATGAAGTTGGTTTAAGTTTATATATTTCTATTTTTGTTCGTAGGATTTAGGACACTAGGGGCGCCTCTCACATCAGAACAATAAGAAATATATAATAAGTGTGATGGATGGTGAAGCATGTTGGGATCCATAGGGAGTTGTTGTGCTTCACCACCATTGGGGCGTTCATTGCAGTCAGCTTCTCCCGGTTAGGAGAGCAGTGTTCATGGTTCAGGAGGTTTCTACCGGGATTCCAATAATCACAGAGGTCTCCTCCTCTCCAAAACAAACGGACCCGCTGATTAAAACCACTAAACACACTGAATATAGCAGTCCACCTTAAAAATCACTGCTTCTCCCACGCCTGTTAACCAGTACACAGAGGGAAGGACGTCCCGGAGGGGCTGCGAGCCGACGGTGGCTGCTAACGTTAGCTCAGCTAGTTTTCTGATAAACTTTAAGTCCAGACGTCGCGAATGACTAATAAAAATGTGAAAACACTGTGTCGGATAACATCCAGCAAATGATTATTAATATATAAATCAGTAATTTAATGAACAATACAGCTGAACTTTAGTTGTTTTATACTGCTCTCTAACATCTGCTCTGTTTTACTATCCCTCTGGTTCAAAAGTGTGTGTGTGTGTGTGTAACCTCAGGGTGAAAAACAACAAACAGTGACTGAACTTTACTCTGATTATCAGAACTGAACTGAAATTATTTTAACAAAACTGAAAACAGAAGCTCCCAGTATGTCCCAGTATGTCTCTTGTATGTCTCATGGTGGTACTGTTGGGT
>NW_023339785.1:26645929-26655208 GCF_004916995.1 Morone saxatilis | reverse complement strand
AACTTCTGTTATGAATTGGTGCTACAAATAAAATTGAATTGAACTGTCTCCAGGCTCTCCCAGTCTATCCCAGTAGAGCTGTAGAGTTGATGGTGGGTCATTGTGGTACCACTTTCACTGTGAATATTAAATGTTAATATTGTCGTGTGGAGCTTTAAGAGTGTCCTCTGTGTTTCTGTGACCTCCAACATGTCCACCAGCTGCAGTCTGTAGCGTCTCAGCAAGACACTGAGTGTTTGTTGTTCTCTGAGTCTTTGTTCAGCTGGGAGCTCGTCTGTCTCTGCTGCAGGAAAACAGCTTTTATGTGGACACAAAGACTCACGGAGACACTGAGACACTGCCAGGAGAACCCAGTGCCCCCAGTCTGCTGCTGGAGGAAGCTGGAGGACACGACTGTACACTGGAGGACACGACTGTACACTGGAGGACACGACTGTACACTGGAGGACACGACTGTACACTGTAGGTGTCTGTCTATCTGTGTGTTCACTGTAGGACACGTCTGATTGAACATTGAAGACATCACAGCGGTGTCTCTTACCTCTACCGCCAGCGAACCCAGACTGTCCAGGAGGTTGTTGGTCGCCCTGGCAACCTGTTTGACGGCGTCGGGGTCGGACTTCACCTCCCTCTGAGAGACACAAAGACACATTTTAATAATCAATAGGACATTTCATTGATCTGAGATTTACTCACTGTCTTTCTAACGTCCTCTGACTGAGGCCGTAAACTGTCTCTGACTGCGGGATTTTACAGTCGTGTGTCCCTGTTGCCGTGGAGATGGTGTGTTCACACGCTCCGTCAGCAGCTCGTACATTCTGCACACAAAAGACTCGCTGACGTGCAGCTCGCTTTCACAGAGAACCAACGAGTCTCCGGGCGCCGAAAACTGAGACTGTACAGAGCGAGGACACGCCGGGACACGCCTCCTCCCACACACACACACACACACTCACACACACACCTGGAGCTTCAGGTGAAAGCACTCAACACAACACACACCTTTAATCTCTCACAGTGTAACTGATACTGCTTATACTTATATACTCTACTTATATACTTATATACTTATATCCTAATATACTTATAAACAGAATAAACAAAACTTGGCAGCATGTGCCCAAACAAAATAAAATAAATGATTAAAATAATTTAATGTCTTAAATAGATATCTGCCTACTGATGATGTTTTTTAAAGTTTTCTTACAACCTTTAAAATCAAGACGACCTTGCGACCACCTGTGAGGCCTTAGCGACCCCTAGTGGGGGTCTCGACCCTCAGGTTAGAAACCCACTGACACAGAAAACATCAAAATCAGATTTTTTCAGTCTTTATTTGAATATTTGCTGTTGAGGAAATTTCAAAAGTAACTGAAAGTAATCCAGTTACTGTGATCATTAGATTACTGAGTACAGTTAAAGTACGCCGATCCTCCCAACCCTGCAGACATGGATCACTGACATCTTTTGTACTTTCTTTGTCCGTGTGGGTGTAAAATAGCTCTTAAAGTGCATCCATAAAGGTCTTTAAAGGTCTTACACTGAACCTGCAGGAACCTGAATTATATTTGGAAGGAATCTTTCTTTATATCAAAGTAATGAAACAGACACAGCTCAGTAAAAGAAGTTGATTTAAATAATGTGGAAGTAAAACCTCTAATCAACTAATGAATGTGTGCAGTATTTATGGTGATCAGTGTTTGTTTATAAGTGGAAAGATTTAATGTGAGTCACTTAAAACAAGTATAGTTAACTGTTCCATTAGATGGTCCGCAGAAAACGTATTGATTATCGATTAATTGTTTTAAAATTTAAAGTGGGAACATTTGTATAAATAATAATAAAATGTATTAAAGAGACTTTCTTCAGATAAATTCTGTAACATACTGACTAGTTTTAAGTTCAATTAACTTAATTTACCAAAGTTACCTTTACAATAATACTTAGTTACTTCTATTGAAATCCATTTTTTTCATACAGAAATTGTTTGAGTTGAATTAACTGATAATTATTTATATTTGAATAAAATAATAATATTATAATAATTATATAGTTATTATTACATTAATCAGCAGATATTCGTTAACTGCTCGTTTCTGAATCTGATTTCAGAGTGAACGTCTGTAAACTGAAGATCTTTGAGGATCAATATTTTTCTGGACCAAACTAATCGATTACTGGTGAAAACAATTGACAGACGAATGAAAATATCAATAGTTCATTAAGAAACTTTTAGATATTTACAGAAATATCTGATAATCTGATCCACCAATCAGAGCTCTCAGGTGTGTTTTACCTGGATGGGTTTCAGGAAGTCCAGGTTGTTTAGGAAGTGCTCCTCTGCGTGATTCAGCCAGGTGGGCGGGGCCTGACAGAGGACTTCCTGTACCAGCGCCGATGTCAGCGGGTCCGAGATCGTCACAAAGTCCTCCAGACTCTGCTCGCCCCCCTCCCTGGGACACATGTCCCTCAGGTGGACCCCAAAACCTTTGAGGAGGATCTGAGAGAGAAAGTTTGCAAGTTCATCAATGTCTGTTTTTATGTTTACACTGAGCATGTGCAGACTGGTCCTCACTTTCTCCAGGTTGACGTGGGCCTCCCTGATGTGCTCCACGCTGAGCTCGGGGAAGGAGGCGTTGCTTCGCAGGAACGCAGACAGAGTCTCATTGTCCCGCAGGAAGTGCTTCAGCTGGAATCCTGAGACAGGAAAACACAAAGAACCACAATCAGAGAAACCTGCTCCTGCTCCTGCTCCTGCTCCTGCTCCTGCTCCTGCTCGTCCTCTTCCTCCTCCCTCCTCCTGGTCAGTTTTGTGGACATGAACCGAACCAGAACTCTGGATCAGCTCTCTCAGCTCCAGGTGAGGCTGCAGACTGGCAGAGGGAAGCTGTGACCATATTTGGGCGTCTGAGATAAAACACGCAAGCAGCGTCGGCTGCATGTTGTCACACGTCTGCAGGACTCGGAGGAAACCTGCATCCCAGCGGCTATTTATTGGACAAAGCCCCGCACACATAAATGAAATGGCCAAAATATCTGAAGGAAAGATATTCTAATAATTATATCGTCAATAGTTTAAACTCAATGAACACACTGAGTCTCCCAATCAGCCGATCACTAATCAATAACAGTTAGCTGCAGTGAGGAGCGCAGGCTGGAGCTACGGAGGCCTCGCAGGGACAAACCGCCCTCAGGAGGACGTTAGTGACGGGTCGCTGAGCTGTCTGACATCAGCAGCTCGCTGTGATGTGATTGGTCAAATGAGGACGGGCTTCCAACAGAGAAACACGTCGGCTCCAATCAGACGTTTACTCCTTGTTGTTAATGATTCATTGTTACACTGCAGCCGACCAATCAACAGCCAGGGATTGTCAAAAACCCTGAACCCTGAAGTGAACTGATCCCGGTTCAGATCCTCGTGTGTCCGGATGAAGTTTGTTCAGCTGCGTTTGAACCCGGCGGCTCTCAGTGTGATGGCGGCGACACACTGACCGCCGCCCGCTGAGGCCAGGTCTGAGGTTCTGGTCTGCAGACTCTGAGGTTCTGGTCCACCGGCTCTCTGACAGCTTGGAGGCTGATCCCTGCTCAGGTGAGATCACCTCAGGAGGTTCCAACAGGTAAACCTGCTGCAGCTCGCCTCCCCGCCCCCGCTCACATCACAGCAGCTCAGATGGTGTGATCAGATGTAATTAAAGAGAATAAAGAGCTGCATCAGAGTGAGAAGGTGGGTAAGAGGATGCTTAGACAAGAGGGAGGGTGGAGGCGCATGCTGGTTTTGTTCCCTCAGTCGAGTCAGTTATGAGAGAAAAACGGCCCCCCACAGAGATAAAACTGGCAAGATTAACATCACTAAAGGAGACAAAATTCTTGTTCATCGAGCCTGAAAAACCAGCAGCAGAGGAGGGACTGCCAAACCAGGTTCTCAAGTGGGTCAGAATCCACTTGGGAGGCGGGGGTGCGTAGTATGCTCAGCGAGAGAATGACAGAGTTGGATGGAATTGAATGTTGGAATTGAATTACAAAATGTTCTTTAATGTCCCCAAGGCAATTTGGTTCATACAATTCAGGGTCAGCCTAAAAGTACGCTGGGTATATTATGAGAGAAAAATCTATATATATAGAGCGCTCAAAGAATTATTCCGCCCCTAAAAGCTCAACTTTCATTAGTTTAACTGCCTTACTTATATTTTAATTTGGCAATTTAGAGAGCGAGTTTATCTGAGATAAATCAGATCACAAACATTGGACTAACCGTAGGATACAGGTGTTGTTACTGGACTGTTCCTGGTTCCGCCTTACTGTCCCTGTGTTGTAACTGTCAAGCATTTGAGTTAGGAAATGTACTGATTACCATGACTGACTTGTAACAGACTAGTTAATCGTCTAGTTTATCGTGGTTTCTGGTATCTGGTCTGTCTTACTGTAGCTGTTTATCAAGGGTTCTGTTACTGTCTGATACTCCAACCTGACTGTAACAGACTTAGACGGTTACATTTTACTGTCTTTTACTGACGCTTATCCAGTTTCGTAGTATACGGGTGTCTGATTACTGTCCTTATTACATAGTAGCGTTCGTACAGCTCAATTACCTGTTAATTGTCTTTTATTTACTGAACGTCACTCCATACTGGTACTGTCCCCACGACCTGTATACTGCTCGTCTCCCTGGTATTGTGTTACTGTCTTGTATCTGGTCTGTTACTGACTGTTACTGTCTGTTACAGTTCGTTACTGTCTGTTACCGACTGTTTCCTACCTGACTGGCTGTTCTGCAGCGCCTGCAGAGCCTGAGCGAGCTCCTTGAATCCGTCCAGGTTTTTATCGTTCTGACTGTAAAGGAGAATCTTCTTGGCGTCTGAAAACAGACGAGAAATTCTGGACAGAAATCAGAGAACAGGAAGTCATCGTTAGTAACCGAAGCAAGGACAGCAGGAAGACAGAAGTCAAACATTTGTAAATGTTTCAGAATAAAAGCTCTGAGAACAGGGCGGGCTCACATGGAGTCGTTGAAGTTTCCGACGACTCCCGGAGACTCGCCGGGCGTCGGGTTTCTGAAGCAGGGGTTGTTGGCGTTGCAGAGGATTCCCTGAAGCCAGGGCAGCGTGCCGGCCGACGGCATCGCCTTGTTGGGAAAATGACCTGCAGACAAAAACAAAAACAGGAAGTGACAGTGTTTACAGCGGTCAGAAAACCTTTTACCAAAGTAAAAGTATCTGTAATTCTGCAGCTAAGACTCATGGGAGATCAGACTCTTCTGTCGTATGTTGGATTGAAACACGTGTTTGTGCTGACACACGTGTAGTTTCTCAGTCAGATTTAATCTCAAACATGTTAAGGACGTTTCTTCTTTATCTTCCTGCTCCGTTGGAACGTTCACCTGGACACGCTGCAGCTAGATTAGCTCTGATTGGTTTATTATCTGCAGCAGCAACATCAGCGGCTGCAGCAGCGAGCTCCAGGTGGAGAATATCAGCGCTGGGACCTTTAACCCCGCTGAGAGAAGACGCTGCTATCAGAGAACTTTAAGACTGCCAACTGGCCTCTTTCTAATCAAAACTCTGATAAGATAAGAACCAGGACGAACAGGCCCAGCACCATGTGCAGGATCACATCTTCCTCAAACTCCAGAAGCTGCTTTTCAAGAATGAAAACTGTCTCTGTCCTGATGTCCTGATGTCCAAATAATCCAAATGAATCAATGAACATAAAACTAACCAGCAGATATTTGAATAATCTGTTAATGATTAAAGTTCAACTATCAGCTGCAGTCTGACAATAACTGATTGTATGAAAATAATGCTTCACGCTAACTGTGCACTGTGTATTTGTAATCCAGTCAGATTATTTTATTATTGATTCATCTACAGATTATTTAATCAGTTTCCACACACAGAGTGAGACTATTATTGATGTTTATAGTCTTTATATTATATTATATATTACTTTATACTGATATATTCTGTTTAGAAAAGGAAGTAATGTTGAAGCTGGTTTTTATCTTTGGGTTCTGTTTTTACTGGTTATAAAGAAACCCACATTAACAGCGCCTGAAATGGACAACAAAAGGTTTCCTTACTCTAATTCAGCAGAGCCCCAAATGTTTTGGTGCTTTCTCTCAGCGTTAAGCTCGCAATGTGTTTAAACAGGCGTTAGTGTCCCACCTGTTTTCCACCCCTGCTCTGCCCTGATTGGCTCTAAACTTGACATTTATTCATGCCTAAACCTGACCGACCAACAAAGGCAGTGAACACGCAATCAGAGGCAGAGCAGGGCGGGTCTTCACGCGGGTCTTCAGGTGTATCTCACCTTACCAGGAGTTACCGGTACGCAATAAGTTCATACTTTTTATTGAACTTATTATATAATTATTTCAGGAAGTCAAGTACCCCCTGCAGTACTGGAGACCTTTCACTTTCATTATGACGAGTTCCAACTTGGAAAAGAATATAAAAATCAGGTGTCAGATTGCTTGTTTCTGACATCCATACTGCGTTTGTTTCTACAGCGCTGTTTAAGCATTCACTTTCATCATGATGGGTTTGCACACAAGAAACAAATTCACTTCTTTAAGCCAGAGAAACATAATGTGTTCATCCGCCCTGAGATTCAGATCCAGTCAAATATCTAACGGGTTCTTCTTTGGCCTAACCTACACCCTCACACCCAGGATTGTCTGTAATCCTCACAGACTTTCACTATCTCAACAGCAGCAAGAAAACAAACCAATCCCAGCTCAACTCCTGTCTCCTATACATGTGAGAGAACAGTCTGATTTAAACCTTTAGGTCCTCCAGTGGATGGATCAGATGTTTGTGTGTAAAACCATCTGTGGAAAGACTCGGTGGAGATGTCGTGTAAAGCTGAACTCTCTCCGCAAGCCGCTGCGAGTTTCAACATGTCGGAGCTCACATGCTGCATGAATCACAGCAGAAATATTCCTCAAACAGCCGACTGCAGCAGAACCAACAGACCTTCTGCTTTCAGAGGGAAACAGGAAAGGAAGCAGCTTCCTGAGACGCAGTTCAATAAGGGTTAATGTGGTCTCACTTTCAGCCACAAGTGATCAGACTTGATCTCTTCTGAACTGGGGATTATTCAGAGACTGGTACACTGTCACCGCTTAGAGAAAGGGGAGGAGAATGAGGAGCTTTTGGTTTCCAGTCTGTCAGCTTTTGTTCCTTTGCTAAAAAACATCGCCTGAAGCGCCAGAATTCATCTGCTGCTGCTGCTGAGAGACCTTCAATCCCTTTCTTTAATGGAACATTAACAAAAGATCACTAAATCATCAACTACTGCACTTTATTCTACAGTATAGAGATATTCTGAGGTCAGAGGTCAATGGATCCCTTTGAAAATGGCAGAAATGTTGCCTAACTTTGCATTATTGCATTATTTAGCCTCCTTCCTGGTTGGTACCAATGGATGCGTTAGCTTCTGAAAGACGGGTAGAAGGATGATGGCCAGTGCCGCTTTGTGGGCTGGTGCTAGTTCTGGTTCAGAGTTGGTTCAATCCCTTTTCCACGAAGGCAGGGGCCGGTTCGGAGTGGGTACCTAATGCCGAACCAGGTCTTTCTGTCAGGTATTT
Organism: Morone saxatilis; assembly: GCF_004916995.1. Classification (NCBI taxonomy): domain Eukaryota; kingdom Metazoa; phylum Chordata; class Actinopteri; family Moronidae; genus Morone; species Morone saxatilis. Next base: position 26,647,623 of record NW_023339785.1, on the reverse strand, counting down.
TCCACCTCCTTTCATTGGACCTGGTTTGAGATTAGGAACCGGTTCCGATCCGTTGACTGTTGGACCACGTTGGAAAAAAGAGCCACAGCTCTTACAAATGAAACGTTAAACAAATCAAACACTCATGGTTAGCTTAGCTTAGCATAAAGAGTGGATGCAGCTCTGTTTAGAATCTGAACTGATCAACGTGATTATTGATTATTCCCCAACAGCAGAGGCTGACCTGTTTGAGCTCTTATGTCACTCTATCGGGCCTTTATGGATCCTGAACGCGGTGCGGTGACCTTCACCGGGTTTGATAATGACATTACAGCTGCAGATAAAACGCCATAAAGTCATAAATCAACAGCGGGAGTTTAAACCAGCTTCATTCAGCCAGCACTGCACCTCCTGTCCCAATATCCATCAATAACTTATAATCAGGAATCAATCGAGCAATCGAGTCAAGCTGACAAAAGATATCGGACGTCCTTAAAAGTGCAAGGGTCAGGGGTCTCATTTATAACCGTATAAACGTTGCGTAGCGCAACAAAACGGGGCCATGAAAAGTGGCGTACGTTGACTTTCCACGCCCAAGGTTTGTGATCTATAATAAAACAAACTTGACGGGAGAATGTGCGCAGCCTAAGCAAACTTGAACCATGCGATACGCATGGTTTTGGAAGGAAAAGGAGAATTGGCCGACCACAGACGGGTGTGGGTGGTGAACTGGAAGTCAGATGAAGAAATGTAGACGTGAGAAGAACCGAAAAATTTATGTTTTTTTATCATCCGCCCCTTCAATAATTTTTAATTTCAAACCCGTATCATGCGTTAAAAATCTAATGTTTAATCAGAATGAAATTTAAGTCAACTGCGTTATTTCTTCAGTTATTACTCAGAAACCCATCTCCCCTTAGAATCGAAATGAAAATTCAAAAATCAAAAATTCTCTATATTTATCCCTCACCTCCATTACTGTCCGCTCCCGGAAGCGCAGGAAAAAAAAGGAGGAGAGGACGCCGCGACTGCATGGAATTAGAAGCATCTGTCCAACATGTGTCAATAACATAATATTCCTTAATATGACACCTGTAAAACACATAATCAAATGTCAATTAAATCCCAAGTGTGGAAAACAAAGCCACATACTCCTCAGCACAATCGTATATTATTGTTTCCGTTCCTCCTTGATGCTTTTTCATGACAAAATCAGGCCCATTAAAAAGGGTTTATGTTCAAGAAAACATTTTACGTGTCCAGACCCAAAACCTTTCTTTTTTTAATTCTGGGACTGTGCGCCTCCGTGCCACCTGACAGAGTTCAAACTGCTGCAGCAACAATGTTGCCACTCCACTCTGCCTTTTTCTTCTTAGTGATCCCCAGTCCCGTGACCGCCCGAAATCAAAAACTACTTTTTCGGGCTCCACCTCCACGCACAAGTGTTCCCAAACTTTCAACCTCCCGTGAAAAAATTTTGCTTTTTTTGCTTTTCTCAGTCCCTTCTGCCATTGTTTTCCGAACAAGACAATAATACCTGCATCCTGAAGTCTGTTTTTATATGCAGATCGCATTCATGAGGTTCGTTTGCATTGACCATTTATGGTTAAAAAGGGGCGTGTAACAGGCGGAAGTGAAGCTATTCCAGCTGCGCACAATTTGTAGCCCACTCCTGTGGAATTTTATAAGCAAAGATTGCGTTACAGGTGTGGTTT
>NW_023339785.1:26643415-26645829 GCF_004916995.1 Morone saxatilis | reverse complement strand
TTGGTTCTCTTTTAGCTCTCTGTTGGTTCTCTGTTAGTTTGTGGTTGGCACTCTGCTGGTTCTTTGCTGGTTCTCTGTTGGTTCTGTTCTAGCTCTCTGTTGGTTCTCTGTTGTTTCTGTTTTAGTTCTCTGTTGGTTGTCTCTTGCCTCTCTGCTTGCCTCTCTGCTGGTTCTCTGCTGGTTCTTTGTTGGTTCTTTGCTGGTTCTCTGGTGGTTCTCTGTTGGTTCTCAGTTGGTTCTATTTTAGTTCTCTGTTGGTTCTTTGTTGGTTGTCTGTTGGTTCTCTTTTTGTTCTCTGTTGGTTTTTTGCTTGCCTCTCTTCTGGTTCTTTGCTGGTTCTCTATTGGTTCTCTGTTGGTTCTCTGCTGGTTCTCTTCTGATTCTCTGCTGGTTCTCTGCTGGTTCTCTGCTGCTTCGCTGCTGGTTCTCTGTTGGTTCTCTGTTGGTTCTCTTTTAGCTCTCTGCTGGTTCTCTGTTGGTTCTTTGTTGGTTCTCTGTTGGTTCATTCTTAACTCTCTGTTGGTTTTATGCTTGGCTCTCTCCTGGTTTTCTTTTACTTCTTTGTTGGTTCTCTGTTGGTTCTCTGTTGGTTTTCTTTTGGTTGTTTTCTAGCTCTCTGCTGGTTCTCTGTTGGTTCTCTGTTGGTTCTTTGTTGGTTCTCTTTTAGTTCTGTTTTGGTTCTCTTTTAGTTCTCTGTTGGTCCTCTCTGTTGGTCCTCCCTGTTGGTTCTGTTTTAGCTCTCTGTTGGTTGTCTCTTGCCTCTCTGCTTGCCTCTCTGCTGGTTCTCTGTTGGTTCTCTGTTGGTTCTTTGCTGGTTCTCTGTTGGTTGTCTCTTGCCTCTCTGCTTGCCTCTCTGCTGGTTCTCTGTTGGTTTTCTGTTGGTTCTTTGCTGGTTCTTTGCTCATTGTCTGTCGGTTCTCTCTTGGTTCTCTTTTAGCTCTCTGTTGGTTCTCTGTTAGTTCGCGGTTGGCTCTCTGCTGGTTCTTTGCTGGTTCCCTGTTGGTTCTCTGTTAACCCTCCGCTGGTTCTCTGTTACTTCTCTGTTAGCTCTCTGCTGGTTCTTTGCTGGTTCTCTGGTGGTTCTCTGGTGGTTGTCTATTAGCTCTCTGCTGGTTCTCTGTTGGTTCTTGGTTGGTTCTCTGCTGGTTCTTTGCTGGTTCTTTGTTGGTTCTCTGTTGACGATGAAGGTCATGGTCAGTCATGTTTGTGTTGCACTCTGACACACTTCCTGTTCTCTCTGACTTCCTGTTTGTGGATCAGATGACTGCAGTCAGTTTGTGGTTTTAGAATGACTTTCAGCTCCGTCTGTCCTCAGAACCTCGACTCAGGAAGGAACCCCCTACAGGACGGACAGAAAGGAAGCAGAACCAATCAATCACATTACAGATATTGATCACAGAACTATAATGAGGAATGTGGATTCAACCATTAGCTACTCACAGGAAGTAACAACAACAACAAACATGTTAATAAGATAAAGTTAATTAACAGGAAGTGAACCAGCAGTAAATCAGTAGAAAGAGGTTGTTTGTTACGGAGAGAAAATAAATGTTTTATATATGTATAAATAATAATATATATAGTGTTTTATTATGATGATGATATTGTTCATTAGAAACTCAGTATTCTTAAGATCTTAACAGGGCAGATCTGTACGAGGGGAAATTAATATTTATGGATCTGACAGCATAGATTCATAAGCTATAAACCATCAGAAGCTCCTGATAGTCGGACCTGAACAGGAACTCTGGTTTCAACCAACAGAGAGAACTGCTGATTAAAGAGGAGAGACTGACCTCTGCTGGACAAACACAGAACTGCACCCAGCCTTATGACGTCTTACTGTTCCCTGTGCAGATGTTCTGTGCAGATGTTCTGTGTTTTCTTCACACAAACAGTCTTCACTAAAGGGCCACTTATTGTTAGTTCCAGGTCTTTCTACAGGCACTTTACTGCAACCTGTTCCATCATCAATAAACTGACTGTATGTTCTGTGTATTTCATATTGACCAGTATCAATAACAGCAGAGAACAGCTGAACACAATAACTGCAGGAAGTTTGATTATTTCCTGTGAATATTGATCAGAAAGGAGTTTTGAGCCAGATGGTGGCGCTGTAATTAAGGCTGGTTATGTATTAATCATATCAATAACCTCACAATCAGCCCACTGGGAGTTTAAATATGGACACTTCTGGTTTAGAGATGCAATATTCCAGCAATGCAGTAAAACAACTCAATTACAAAAAACAAAAATACAGTAATTATCTATAAATAAAATACAGTTTCTCTTTAATGTTTAGTTAAAGATATTTACAGTGTAAAATAATGATCTATAAATACAGGTGTTATAATACAATTAATCAGGCTTACATTTACAGCAGAGTGCTGTTATTATTGGATTGTTATTATTTT
>NW_023339785.1:26639596-26643315 GCF_004916995.1 Morone saxatilis | reverse complement strand
ATATAAAGTCGACTTAAAGAAAATGAGTCAGTGGATCAAACTGGAATAATAATAAAAATAAACTTTATTTATACAATCTTAACAATGTGACAAAGGAATAAAACAACAGAGTGAATAAGAACAAATAAATAAAAACATATCAAATATTCCCAAAAGCTGTACAATGTTTTACACAGTGAACTTTATTGATCTCCGGGGAGGAAATAAAAGAAATAGCAATAATAATAGGAATGTTAAAATATCCGTTAAATATGTGTAAAAATGCACATTTACAAGTAAGAAGTTCAGAACATTGTATATTAAATATTATTATATTACAAGTATTAAATACAGTCAGCACTTTACTGGATGAATAAACTACAGAAAATATCCAACAAACATTTAAAGATTCTTAGAGAAAATAAAGTATTATTGATCATAACTCATGATTGAATCACTGATTTCTTACGTCGGCTGTAATTAGAACAACGTGAACATTCATTTTAATTTATTATAAAGTTTTACATCCACAAAGTGAAATTTCTGAACTCAACCTCGTCTGTTAGCTGTGACGTCTCTGATTGGTTGTCGTTAGAAATCAATAATTCTTCATATCACAATGATATCATTGATCTTATGGATGCAAACGTTTCACATCCTGTTAATCTATTTTGGAAAACGCAGGTCTGCCTCTTTACTACTTTAACTCGTTGAAATCTACATTAAATACATGAGTAGAATATCTTTCCTGTTTATTGTCTCATACTTTGCTCCTCGTCAGTTTCTGTTGGTTTTTACTGTTTGTTTGATTAATTATCAGTTACTGTCTGCTGTTGTGTTTATTTCCACCAGTTTAATTGATTTCTTTCCTTTATGTTTGTATCTGTATTTGTTAATAGCTTCTTCCTCATTCAGACTGAATGTCTCTAAAATATTGAAAGAATTATAAATTTATGTTAGAGGGTCAAATTTATTCTCAGATGTTTTCTTGAAGACATTTTATTTTTTCTTCTTTATTATTTCACTTTTTATAAGCCCCAAAAAAGATTCTGTAAATCATTATAAGGAGACAATTCCTCTTTATTTTGATTTAGAATCTCAAAATAATGAGAAACCTTCAACCTGAGTCATAATTTTTAACATCACAAAGTCAGAATTTAGAGAAAGTTAAAGGACCAGCACGTAGGATTTAGTGTCTTCTAGTGGGGTAGTTTACACTACACTACACTTTTCCCCTCCCCTCCCCTTACCAACCGTGATAAACTAGTGGCCCACGTGGGCGGCTGTGGCTCAGAGGCAGAGCGGGTCGTCCCCCAATCGGAAGGTTGTTTATTCGATCCCTGGCTACTCCTGTCACGTGTCGAAGTATCTTTGAGCAAGATACTGAACCCCAAATTGCTCACATCGGTGTGTGAATGTGAATGAATGAGTTAGTTTCTGTTCGATGGACGTGTGTGAAAGTGGCACGTACTGTAAAAGCGCTTTGAGTGGTCAGAAGACTAGAAAGGCTCTATACAAGTACAGGTCCATTTACCACGAAGCACGCCAAAAAACACAAAGCCCCAATCTAGATCCGTTCATGGTGGTTCAACATGGCGGACTCCGCCAGAAGACGACCCGCTCCCTCTGTAGATAAATAACATCTCATTCTGAGGTAACAAACACACAATGATTGTTATTGTCAGCTGATTAAAAACTAATGAAAACATACCTATAGATATTAATTATGTGTATATTATATTATATAATAATTATTAAAAAAAGTTTATATTGTAAAAATATTATATATAAAAATAAAAACGTTGTTAATTGTTTTTCTAAATAAAGTAGCGAAAAGAGGTCCCCTCAGTGGAAACAGCGCCACTCTGTCATTAGACTGCACTCAGTGGTCACAGCGGGTATTACACCTGCAGCTCCTGCGCTCCACAGACACGGACACTAATTGCGCAAGCGCAATGAGATGAATGGCCGCTGCACCTGACGGCCCACCAGGAAGTGTGGCGGACAAATCCTCGGCTGTTAATCCCCGCTCGGTACGGTAACCGGAGAGGCACCGACAGTAGCATGCTCAGCGGGTCGGAGCGCTCAGTCTGACCGTCGGCACCGTCTCCGCTCCGGGCTCGGCCTCCGGGATCGCGCCGCTGCGCAGTGAGTGCATGCAGGCAGAGCGCGGGGCAGTCCGTCTCCTCCCCCCGCCTGTCGGGCTCCAGAACCCCGCTGTCGGGCTCCAGAACCCCGCTGCTGCTGAGCTGAAGCTCCGTGAGGCTCCGTGAAGCTCCGTGAAGCTCCGGTTAACGTCCACCCTGACTGCAATGGGATGCTGCGGTAGCGCGGAGGTAAGAACGGCCCGGTCCGGTTCGGCTCGGCTCGGTTCGGTTCCGTCCTCCCCCTCCTCCACCCCCCCGGTGCCCTTCAGCAGAGCCCCGGTACGGGTTTATTTGTTCCCCGTGAAAAGGGAAACCGGTCCCGGGCAGCAGAGAGGGCCGAGCTGGGATTAGAGCCAGCAGCTGTAATCCAATTACCGGGGCCTGTCTCCGGTAAACAGCCGCCCTGTGTGAGCTGATTAGTGATGAAAACCGGGCCGAGCCGAGCTAACAGGCCGGGGACGGGCAGACCCGGCTCGGCTCGGCCCGGCCCGGTCCCGCAGGCCCGGCTCCGGTCCCGGTGTGACCGTGTGTTTGTGTGTTTCAGAGGACAAAGAGAGAATGGAGACCGCTGGAGGACCGGAGCTGCACAGACCTGCCCTGGTTCCTGCTCTTCACCGTCTTCTGCGTCGGCATGGTAACCAGCAGAGCCTCGTTCTCACTACACCTTTATACAACAACAACAACAACAACAACAGCGTAAATGTGTTTATAAAGGAGCTGATTGATTGATTGATTGATTGATTGATTGATTGATTGATGGAGAGAAATAATCAATCACCTCAGTGAACTGAATGTTTGTTGCTCTGTTGGACAACAACAACAACAATCAATACAGTAATTAGGTTAATCAATAGTCAAATAATGATGATTGATGAGAACTGATTGACCTTCAGTGAGTTAAAGATGCAGTCAGTGAAGTGATCGTGGTGTGTTCAGGTTGACTGGGACACTTCAGTTTCTGTGCTGACATCAACCAACTGATGGACAGTGATGTCACAGCTGTGGTCATGATGTCACTTTTAGAAGTGACTCACCTCATTGACATCACAGTGTACATGCTGACATCACGGTGTACATGCTGACATCACAGTGTACATCCTGACATCACAGTGTACATCCTGACATCACAGTGAATGTGTAGGTATTTTTGAACTTATTAAGGTGGTATTTTTACCTCTCTGTACTAGCATTTGTGAGATGTGGACCAGATTTATCCTCAGCACGTTGTCTTTTTCGGTCTCAGTGTCTTCACTAACAGCGGTCGTCTTTCCCTCCTGCAGGGCAGCATCTGCGGCTTCACCATCGTCACCGGCGGCGCCGCTCGCCTCGTCTTTGGATATGACAGCTACGGCAACACCTGCGGTCAACGCAACGAGCAGATCGAAGGCGTCCGGCTCAGCGGCCTCGACCACACCGACAGGAAGTGAGTCTGTATATTCAGTCTCTGCTGTCCACTGTACTTCTGCTGTTGCTGTGGGTGTCATGGTGCTGTTTTTAGGGTCAGCGTGAATTTAGTGTATAACAGCGGTATTGTTTAGTGTATAACAGCGGTATTGTTTAGTGTATAACAATCATTTTTAGTGTATAACAGCG
>NW_023339785.1:26633410-26639571 GCF_004916995.1 Morone saxatilis | reverse complement strand
GTATTGTTTTAGTGTAAATAACAGCGGTATTGTTTAGTGTATAAAGCCGGTATTGTATTAGTGTATAACCAGCGGTAATGATTTTAGTGTATACACAGCGGTATTGTTTAGTGTATAACAAGCGGTATTGAATGTAGTTGTATAACAGCGGTATTGTTTCCGTGTATACACAGCATTATTTGTTTTAGTGTATAACCAGCGGTATTCCCGTTTACGTGTATAACAGCATTACTGCTTTTAGTGTATAAACAGTCGGTATTGTTTAGTGTATAACAGCGGTAATTGTTGTTAGGTGTATGAGACAGCGGCATTGGTTGGTGTATAACAGCGGCATTGTTTAGTGTATAACAGCGGCCATTGTTTAGTGTATATTACAGTCGGCATTGTTTAAGTGTAAATAACCAGCGGCATTGTTTAGTGTATAACAGCGGCATTGTTGTGTATACAGCGGCATTGTTTAGTGTATAACAGCGGCTATTGTTTTGAAGTGGTAGTGAACAGCGGCATTGTTTAGGTGTATACACAGCGCATTGTTTAGTGTATAAACAATCATATTTTTAATTGTATAACAGCACATTGTTTAGTGTATAACAATCATATCTTTACTTGTATAATACAGCAGCATTGTTTAGTTGTATAACAGCGGTATTTGTTTAGTGTAATAAGTTTACAGCGGTAGTTTTTTAGTGTATAACATCGGGGTAGTGACGTTTATGTAATAACAGCATTATACAGTAGATAGTGTAATAACAGCGGTATTGTTTAGTGTATAACAGCGGTAATTGTTTAGTGTATAAACAGCGTATTGTTTAAGTGTAATAACAAGCGGTATTGTTTAGTGTATAACAGCGGTATTGTTTAGTGTATAACAATCATTTTTGTGTATAAACAGCGGTATTGTTTAGTGTATAACAGCGGTATTGTTTAGTGTATACAATCATTTTTTTAGTGTATAACAGCGGTAATTGTTTAGTGTATAAAAGTCATTTTTAGTTGTATAACAGCGGTATTGTCTTATAAGATGTAATAACAGCGATATTGTTTAGTGTATAACAGCGTATTTGTTTAAGTGTTATAACAGCAGTATTTATACTGTGTGTTAGACCCTTAGTTTTTCCCTTAATTGGCACTTTCTTTACTGAATAATGATCAATGGTTTATTCTATTTTCAGGATACTGCTAACAACCAGTACCTTTTAAAAGAGCTGTAATCTAAACGAAGACCTATCTAATAAACAAAGCCCACTCATTTGACCCAGGGTTTTAGCCAACTATAGACCGATTTCTACCTCCTCCTTCCTCTCCCTAAGATCTGAGACAAGTAGTCGCCAACACAGTTGTGTGATGTTCTTCTTAAAAACCACAGCAACAGCTATTTGAGGATATTTCAGTCCACCAGGATTTAGAGTCTCTTCACAGCACAAAAGAGACAGAATCCTGGTTAAAGGATAATAATGACCATATATTGATTGCTATTCTATGACAAATGGACTTGTCTTCTCTACTGTGGGCGGCTGTGGCGCAGAGGCAGAAACGGGGTCGTCCCCTAATCGGGAGGATTTGTTGGTTCAATCCCTTGGCTCCTGGTGCCACATGTCAAAGTATCCTTTGAGCAAGATATTGAACCCTCAAATTGCTTCCGATACAGTGCATCGGTGTATTGAATGATGTAATGAAAGGGTAAAATGATAGGCACGTAGATGTAAGGGGAAGGCGCTTTGAATGGTCCGAAGACTGAGCTATACAAGTAACGAGGGGTCCATTTAACCATTTTACGTTGTATTTATTAGATCTTATGCTGAATTTGACACCATTTGACCAATAATATTCTTTTTTTACAGAGTCTTTGAGCATACTAATTAGGGGTCTAATGAGAAGAGAAAGAGAGGAACCGCACCTAAGCTGGTTTTAAGTCAGTACGAGATAGTAGACTGTTCTCAGTTGTACATTTTTACCGATGAATACTCCATAATAGTACTACAGTTAGTCATGGAGTTCAACAAGGTTCTGTGGACCAATTCTATTCACTTTGTATATGCTTCCTCAGGCAACAATTATTAAAGTTGCACTCACACCCTACAATCATGAAGTGCTTCGAGAGGCTGGTCCTGGTTCATCTCAAAACCAGCCTACCACCTACACTACACCCCTCCATTTCCGCCTAACCGCCAGACAGAGTACAGAATGGTAAATGGTAAAATGGAAATGGACCTGTACTTGTATAGCGCCTTTCTGTCTTGCGACCAACTCAAGCGCTTTTACAACTACTTGCCCAACCCTTTCACACAGCGATGGCAAAGTCATTGAACAGAAACTAACTTTATTTATACACATCACACACCGATGTATGCAATTTGGGGTTCACTATCTTACTCAATGGATACTTCGGACACATGGCAGAAGGAACAACCAACAACCTTCCGATTGGGGGACGACCACTCTGCTCTGAGCACAAGCCGCCCCCATAAGAAGACGCCATCTCTATAGCGCTACACTCCGCCCTCACTCCCACCTGGACAACAGTAACACCTATGTGAGATGCTGTTCATTACTTCCCAGTTCGCATTCAACACCATCATCCCCCTCTGGTCTGATCACCAAAACTCAGCAACCTTGGCTCAACAACATCCCTCTGCTACTGGATACTGGACTTTTAACCACAGACCCCAATCTGTTCGGTTAGACAACCACACCTCCTCAACCCAACAATCTGGTACAGAAATGCTGCCGGCCTTGGACCGAAAAATCTGCAGAGGTAGTGAAAACTACCCAGAGAAAATCCCGGTTCACCTCTCCCCACGACTGTTTATGCAGATGATACCCAGTTATATCTATCAATCAAGCCCCGATAAAATTAATCAGTCTTAATTAGATGTCTGGATAAGCTGCAATTTTCTAATGCTGAAGGTTCTTGTACTGGCCCCAAAACCTCCGAGACCTCACTGTCTGAAGATAAAGTTAGTCTAGATGGCATTACTTTGGCCCTCTAGCAGACCACTTTTAGGAATCTGGAGTTATCTTTGATCGGATTTGTCATTTAATTCCCACATAAAGCAGATCTCTAGGACTGCCTTCCTTTTTCATTAACGTAATATTATACAAAAATTCAGACACATCCTGTCACAGACAGATGCAGAAAAACTAAATCATGCATTTGTTTACCGTCTAGGCTGGATTTACTGCAACTCTTTATTTATCAGGTTGCCCATAAAATCCAATTAAGAACGCTCCAATTAAATTCAGAACGCTGCAAGCACGAGTAACTGACAGGAACTAGGAAAAGAGAGAGGCTCCAGGTTAGTCCTGAACCATCCCTTAGTATGCTGCATAGGCACTAGACTATCGGGGGATTTCACATGATGCACTGAGCTCCTCTTCTCCTCTCCCTCTCTTTCTGCAACATTCATAAATTAAAGGGAAATTTGTTTTGTATCATGGTGTGTATGCAAATAAGAAGTCTTTTTAGTGTATAACTGTGGATGATTTCTGTTGGTATTTCTTTAGTGTATTTTTATGTTAACAAGCATCCTGGTCTGTTTGTTCAGCTGTACTGTATGTTACTGTATTCCAACTGTAGTATTACTGTAGTATTTGGTGGTATTACCGCCTATAAGTTATTACTGTAGTTCGCTGTAGTATTACTGTAGTTCCGCTGTAGTTTTACTTGTAGTTCTGCTGTAGTATTACTGTAGTTCTGCTTAGTATTACGTAGTTCCACTGTAGTATTATGTAGAAAATTACTTGTAGTATTACTGTAGCATTACTGTAGTTTACTGTAGTATTACTGTATTTTCTGCAGTAGTAATTATGTATTTCTGCAGTAGTATTCTGTAGTTCGACTGTGGTAATTAACGTAATTTTCTGCAGTAGCATTACTGTATACTGTAGTAATTACTGTAGTATTACTTGTATTCCACACTGTAGTATTACTGTATTTACTGCTGTAGTATTTTGTGGTGGCTCATTCTGGGTCTGCGCGGAGAAACAGAGAGAGACAGACAGATGTACAGCAACAACAGTAGCAACAACTACATTAATAGTAGTGACCAATGACGATCATGAAAAAGACAATGACGATGACAGCAGCAACAATGGGGGACAGCGAGCAGCGACAACAGTAATATAATAATACTTAATAATAACTAATAATAATAACAACAACAATAATATCAGTCAGATCCTGACTGAGCTGCTGTCTCACCTTCCCCAGGAAGAGCACGAAGTCTCCGACGGCGTTGATTGTGGCGACGCGCAGAGCGTTTTCTACCAGGATTACAAAGGCGTCACGTGCAGATGTGCAGAAACTGGTGCTGTTGATGGCTGTGGCTGCATATGCATTCTGGGAAATAAAAGCACAGGTGAGTCAGTGTCAGTGAGAAGAGTTAAAGAAGAGTTAAAGTCGTTTGTTACCTGATTGAGATAGTTGAGGCACTTCTCCAAACACCACAGACAGCAGATACAAGTTTTCAGCAGACAGCGAGCACACGCATTCTCCTGAGATAAACAACAACAACAACAACAACACAAATAAACAACATTTAACTAAACAACACAAATATATAACAGCTCAATAAAGGAAACGTTTACAGAATAACAAATATTATATGAAATATCATATCATCTGCATACAGACTGATCTTGTTCCTCAAGAAAAATCCTCAACACTCATTATCTGTCTCAGTTTGTTTGGTTGTGTCGGCAGTGTGGTGTTAATAACGGTTTTATTGTATCAGCAATGTGGTGTTAATAAAGGTTGTTTTGTATCAGCAGTGTAGTGTTAATAAAAGTTGTTTTGTACCTTTCCTTTGAGCTGGTTGTGGATGTACATGAGGATGAGTCGGGGGATCTTGACCAGCGTGATGATGAAGGATCCTTTAGCGACGGTGCCCAGGTGATACCTGACCAGCCTCAGGACCGACGACAGGATCGGAGTCACCGGGAGTCGGTTCTTGTCCCTGAAACACAAAGTCCTTATTGATCTGGTTCCCCATGGTCAGGTGTGTACACAGAAACAGGAAGCAGGAAACGGACGTCTACAGGAACCATCACTACCACTATCATAAATATGTAGCTAGCTTAGCACAAAGACTGGAAACAGATGGAAACAACTAGCTTAGCACAAAGACTGGAAACAGCTAGCGTAGACCAAACGTAGCAGAATCTTGCAGGTGTGGACTCACCTGGTGAAGTAATACGTGACCACGGCTCCGGCCACAGTCATCTGCTGGCAGGCCAGAATGAACTCCGTGATCCAGATCAGACCCACAGCGTGGTACCAGGTCAGGTACTGCAGAGGCCCCGTCAGTCTGAACTCTGTCAGACCCGTCTCCTCGTTCTGGACCGGGTTCCCTGCATAACCACAAAGACACACCCCACTACAGTTCCCATAATGCTGTTGGGGATGTAAACAGGAAGTAGAATGTTGCCATGGAGTGTGTTTTCTGAATGAGCTGATGGCGTGTTAGCATCTCACGCTAGCACAAAAAGCAATAGTAATGTGATACAGTTTAATTTTTATTTAACAGCTGTTTACTGACAATATTAACTGTTCATGAAAAAAGACAAAACAATTAATGGATTAGTTGTCAACAACAACAAACTACACCCGCCAATTGTAGCTGAACGTTAGCTATATGCTATATGCTATGAGTTAGCATCTGGCAGTGTCTAAATGCTGGCAACGTGAACACGTGGTGGAGTTTAACTGACCCGTGGTTCCCAGGAAGAGCAGGACCAGGATCCAGTAGATCCAGAAGAGCAGGAGGGCCAGGAAGGTGACGAAGGGCTGCAGGGTGAGGAGGGGGAGGTGGATGAAGACTTTCCCCGCCACGTGGAACAAAGCGATGGTCAGAGCGACTCGTTTCCTCATGAAGAGCATCAGCAGCAGCAGGATGATCTGGAACAGCAGAGAGGATCCATCAGGACCTGGTTACGTAGGGGGGGCTTATAAAGCTCTTCAACTCATTTAGATCAATAATCAATAAATATAGTTCCGTGTAAAAAATTTATGTATTAGTCCGAAGGTGTTCCTGCTCAGAACCCCGAGTCAGCTAACGTTAGCTGCACGAGCTACAAACTTTAAACTTTATACAAGCGACAATAAAGTTGTGTGTTTGTACAGTGATAATAAAGTTGTGTTTGTACAGTGCTAATAAAGTTGT
>NW_023339785.1:26632869-26633310 GCF_004916995.1 Morone saxatilis | reverse complement strand
CCCCGCCTCTATCCTCTGACCCTGCCCCTCCCTCTGTGGCCCCGCCCTGCAGGAGTTCGTAGAAAGCAGCCGGCGGTTGGAGCGGGCGGTGGAGCGTGGGCGGAGCCGTGTGAAGGAGGCGGTGTCGGAGGGGGCGGAGATGAAGCCCATGGTGAGTGACAGCGGTGGAGGGGGCGTGGCCAGGCGGAAGAGCTCTTCGGAGGAGGCGGGGACAGGGCTGGATGGGGGCGGCGGGGAGTGGGAGGACCTTCAGGAGTTCCAAGTGTACTACCTGTTGGTGGGGGTGCTGGTGGACTGGGTGCTGACGGAGCAGAGTGGCTTCGTCCTCTGCCTCAGTGAGGACGTTGTCCTCTTCCTCTGCGTCTACCTGCCTACCTCCACCCTCTTCCTCTTCGTCAGCCTGCTGAACACGCCAAGCCCCACCCCCTCCGCCACTAAACC
>NW_023339785.1:26632122-26632763 GCF_004916995.1 Morone saxatilis | reverse complement strand
TCATCATCATCATCATCACAGCTGCTTCTTCCTCAACATCTGGAACTCTTCATTTACTTTCTGTTTATTTGTAATTAATTTTTTACTTTTGTATCTTTTATATTTAAACGTTTTTTAATATTTTTTGAAGTTGTTTTGCAGTCGTTTGTGTGTTTGTGTTCGGCCTTATTTTCTCACCGCGGTGCTTTCAGGACTCAGCAGATAATAAAGTCAGTGATGACGAAGGCTTCAGGTTTCTGTTTACATTGTTGTTGTGATTCGCTGTTACCTTCGAATGAATCCAAACACATTAGCTGACAGGTCTAACTCAGAGAATATATATGTGTTTATATGAAAAATAAAGTATATAGTGTTTGAGGACTTTGAAGGCTCCGTAAAAAAGAGTTTTATTCAAGTTATTTATGATAAAAAGTGTCTGCTGGGTCCTCGCTGCCTGCACTGGCACCTGCTCTGCTTCCCCTAAATTACCTTTGAATTGATTTCCAGACGACCATCTACCCTCACACTACGAAGCTGTTAGAGAGGGACCTATTCAGGGGAAAGAGGACATAATTATGAGATTAAAAATTAAAAATTAAGAAATAAAAAGATAGGATATAAAGTGTAAATGTTCCAGCTGGTGGAGCTGGAGTTGAACAGAA
>NW_023339785.1:26627498-26632045 GCF_004916995.1 Morone saxatilis | reverse complement strand
TGACAGTTAGCTAACCTGCTCCCTGCTGTAACATTATCCTCTGTAACGCCGTCAGCTACGTTCTGTGGTTCCCATCACAAAGTGAATCCATCCACAGTGGAAACTCCAGTAAAACCTGTCAAGGCCTCATGGACCAGGTTATCAATAACCATCAATCAATGAGAGTGATCGTCGGATAGCATCAACACAGTCAATCTGGACAACATATAGACAATAACTTTAATAACAACACAGTTTCTCAATTTTACTGTTTTCTGAGAGTTTTCTTTCTTTTAGACATTTTACAATAATCAGATAAAAGTAAAACATATCTAAACTTTCTGCTGACAACACTGAGAACTGCAGTTATTGTCCATCTGTCCCTGAGGTGTTTACTGACATTTACAGTGTGGAACAGGATATAGCGGCTAGCTAACAGTGTTTATACTCTTTATATTGAGATCAAGCTGTCACTCAGTGTTTTCTTATATTTAGACTTTAAATTTCAGTTTAATCTGTAGTGAAATTACCGTCAGATTAAAGTAAAGAGCTGCTGACTACCCAAAAATTCTTCACTCTCACCTCCATTTCCTGCTAACCTGCTCACCTCCTCCACCTGTCGTCTGTTTGTCTCATCCTGAAGAACCATGAAACCTTTAACCTGTGGACTCGTTTCCTGTTTCAGGCTCCGGGGACGAGTTCAGCTTGACCAAAATCAGCCAATGGGACTTCTTAAAAAAAAAAGAGACATTCCAAATGTTTATTTTTACCAACGTGTAACATGTTTACTATGGTTTCACTCCAGGGAAAACAATATTTTAATAAGAAACTGTAAAAACGTAACAATGTAATGAAGCACTTTATATTGAAGCGCTGCAGATTTTAAACCGGCTGATGCATTTTTTCGTAGTGATGTCCTTTTTTATAAAACTAAAGCATCTCGTCTCATCAACTCATCGCTCACACTTCAGTTCTAACGGCTCCAGCGAAGACACGTTTTCCTTTTTATCAACGTTTCTGTTGTGGAGACGAACTGCGGACTCCATGTTGGATTGGGAGCACTGTGATGTCATCAGAGGGGCGGAGTCTGTGGACAGTTGGAACAGCAGCCATAAAGCTCCACGTCTGATTGGTGGATGAGGACGGAGGTCAAAGGTCAGACGGATTCTGCCACAGCTTCTGTTGGTCAGCTGATGAGGTCTTATGTGAATGTGAGAGGCTGACAGGACGCACTGCGAGCACATCGATCGATACTTGTGATTGATTAGTATCCATTGTGTTCTTTAGATTCAGGTATCATTCAGTGGGGACCCACAGGATCAGGAGGAGGATATAAATGAACACTTTCTGTTCCTAAAAATAAATCTTTAAGTCTTTAGACATCAGAGATTTACCAGCAGCGGTCTGAGTTCACATCCTGTAGCGGTTTTTATCAATCCAGACTTAATCTGTGACCTCAGCGCTACGTTTCTCCACCAACGCATCTCTTTAGGGTCAAATTAAAGGTCCAGTATGAAGGATTTAGTGCCACCTAGCAGTAAAGTTGCAGATTACAACTGAACACTGCTCGCGTCTGTATTTGACGACCTGGGAATAAGAACAGGCTGTAGGAGAATTTACAGTGGCTGCGAAAAGGATGAACGGTCTCCATCTAGAGCCCGTGTTTGGTTTGTGCGTTCCGGGCTACTGTAGAAACATGGCGGTTCAACATGGCGGACTCTGTAGACAAGG
The DNA here is from genome assembly GCF_004916995.1 of Morone saxatilis. Taxonomy (NCBI): domain Eukaryota; kingdom Metazoa; phylum Chordata; class Actinopteri; family Moronidae; genus Morone; species Morone saxatilis. Next base: position 26,630,335 of record NW_023339785.1, on the reverse strand, counting down.
ACTTGCTCCCTTTGTAAATATAAAGGTAACGAAAACAATTATTTTTTAGGATGCAAAAATCCCCCCAAAAAGCCCACAAAAGGCTCGAGGGACTGGCGAAAGGATCAGCCCCAAATTCCACCGGGCACGGTCGTGCCGTGTTCTAGCTCTGCTGTGGTCACTGGAGCCAATCGCGCCCGTTCTAGACGACGCTGGTGATTCCAGCAGGGGCGCCACGTGGCGTCTCAGAGGCGTCTGCCCGCTGCAACACAGAATACGCTGCTGGTCTTTCACGTCTAGCAGCACACTGACAGGAAGTCAGACACAGAAACAGCATAGATAATTCGGTCGATTTTCAAAATAAAATACCTTGTGCAGACTCAATTTCATGCTACATCAACATTGTGGCACCAGACAGGAAGTCAGTCAGTCAGAGAAGACATCGGTCTCCTCTTCTCTAAAACCACTAAAACACTGAATAAAGCAGTTCCACCTTAAAAATCACTGCTTCTCCCACGCTGTTGGACAGACAAAGGACGTCCCGGAGGGGCTGCGAGCCGAGCTGCTGCTAACGTTAGCTCAGCTTGTTTCTGATAACTTTAAGATCTTTTTATCGGTTCCAAATGAAACGCAGCGTTACCTGAATAAAATGACTGATTTCTCTGGGTTGAACATTGAACATAATCTAGGAATCTGATTGGCTGATGAAGTTTGCAGTGACGTGTTGCTCGCAGTGCAATGCCTGTTTAAGACTCCATGTTGAGGCGGGCGTCATCGTCCCGTCAGCTGATGATTGACAGTCAGATTGTTGTTGTCACCTGGATCAACTTCCTGTCCTGGAGTGCGATCTCCTCCTCGCTGTCTGAAACCTCCGCAACATAAAGTTTCTTTAGAAGAGAGAAAAGAGAGAAGAAGAAGGTCGGAAAGGTGTGGGCGGAGCTTCCTGTGGAGGTTGCGGCTGAGTTCAGACAGTCAGCAATAAAACAAACTGCATCATGTGACCACAACAACAACAACAAGTCTTCCTGCTTCTGTTCATGTTTAAAGTTTGATGGAAGTGGACTGTCTGAGGTTTAATGTTCGACATCAGTTATTGTCCAACACAAGGCAACTGATTGGGCAACATTAGAGTCAACAGTTTGAAAGCTCAGAGAAAGCCAGTGGAGGACTTATCTCATGTTTGGGCAATGGCATCAGCAACCGGCAGAAATCAATTCTCTCTGAATGTTGACGAAGGCAACGGGTGCTGCTGAGACAACTCATGGTGCTCTGTTACCCTGCAGGTTGAATCCAAACGTCCTGACGGTTCGAACCCTCGCAGGCTTTAGTCACACCGACATTAATTGAAGTTCTTGACTTAGATTACAAAAATGTATCCAAGTGATTCATGTTAGTGTGAAGAGTTGCTGGTTGTCTTATTTTAAATGTTTCTTTAAAGGGACTGAACACAGAAACTCAAACATCCATTTAAACCGGAAGTGGCCATATTTCAACTCCCAGTGGGCTGATTTTATATGCTTAATACAAAGGTCACTGACAACATCTGAACGTTCACACACACAAGTCTCGCTGTCAGTCCCAGTGGCCACTTGTTTTTACTTGCACTAAAAGAACAAGAATGAGCAGCAGAACTTCTGGCTGTTTAAATTAGTGCTGTTAATCCACCGTTCGATAATAAAACCACTGATTGGTGCAGCTGTTAGTCTGGACGTTGGGTTCAACCTCGACTGACAGTCAGATCCAACGAGGAGCTTCTGATCTGTCTGAAGTTTTAAGTTTGTTTTCCGTCCGGAGGTTTACTGCGTGCAGCTGATGTTTGTGTTTAGAGGACAGACGGTTTTCAGGCTGCGACTGTTCCCATCATCCACCTCCCGTCAGCAACACACCTCCTTCACTTCAAAAGATAAACGGTCGGAGAGTTTCAGCAGCACTGAGACAAACTGAAGAGATCTGAGCGTTCATATAAAATGATTGTGGAGATCTCTTTGTGTTTGTGTGCAGAAACTCTGGACTCTGAGATTTAGCTTTGAAATATTAAGAGCATGTATGTTTAAAAGCTGTTGATGCAGTGAGTCAGTGGTCACAGGACGCTCCGAGCATGTTAACTAATTGCACTAAAGATGGAGTTCATTCAACACTGACGTCAGTTTAAAGTAGCTGTAAAGTATTTTAGATGAACAGTGTTTGTAGCTCAGATATTAACACACACACACACACACACACACACACACACACAAACATTCATGTTCAAACGTCCCGAAAAGAAAAAAACCTTTGGATGGAGATATTTAAATCCTGCTTCTCAGACACATTTGTACACATTTACTTTGGATCATGTGACCGTCGTCGCCGGGCAGATGAACCTGCTGACTGCAGGAACTGAAGAGTTTCATTCCACCGTCAGATAAACTGATTATTGGTGAGAAATTAAAGCTGGAAATCGTGATTGTCATAATTGTTAGTCAATTTAACAAGTTCATCAGTCCGACCAACAATCCAAAACCAAAATATCTCTGAAAATGAAAACTTTATGATTTGGGGCTCATTATTAGAGTAAATTTTGTAATTTGTTGAAATAAAAGAAAATACATAATTAAATTACATAAAATAATCTTAATCTTTAATATATTTTATTCCATTTTAATCCACACGCATCCTCGTAAATGCGCCACAAAGTGGAGCTAACACAGTTACTGACCACAGGTTCCTGTAGGTGGTCTGAGTGAGCGGCTAAAATACAATAAACATCATTTCAATCAATTCCAGGTGTTCTGAGTGTTTAAATATCCAGATTTTTCAGGACACGTGGGAACTCGAGTCTGGGTCTGTCCGAAGTTTCTGCCTCTTAAAAGGCAGTT
>NW_023339785.1:26625855-26627481 GCF_004916995.1 Morone saxatilis | reverse complement strand
AACTTCTGTTATGAATTGGCGTTATACAAATAAAACTGAATTAATGTGAATTGAATTGAACTCTGACACATCACCACAGCAACATATCGCCATGCGTGTTTCAATCTGTCCGTCTGTCCACGTCTCCCGTCTGAATCCATGTGAATGCATCAGAAATGTCTCAGCTTGTAAAGACTTTAATGTGTAAATCTGTTGCTAGGAAACGTTTGTCGCTCTGTCCAATCAGGATCAATCATCTATGTAAACAGGAAGTCACTGCAGCATCACAAGCTAGCATCACTTACAAAAACTACAGTTTTACAGGCTCAAAAGATAAATCTTTGTAAATGTAGTTTTATTTCTATCTGCATACAGTTTATAATGAGAGGGAAATACGTCCTTATGCTAAGCTAACTGACGTTCATAATGTGAGGTATGTTGTGTTATTTTAGTGAAATGTTTTAGGTCATATACGTCGGCTCAGATATTAGCATGCTAACGTTAGCTTTGTTTTCATTTAATAAACTTAGTAAACACTAACACACAAGGCAAAGTTAGCACAAGGCCAAAGTTAGAACTGAAGAACAAAAGGTTCAGTGGACGTTTATCTGCTCATTATTCAGTACTGTGACAGAACAAGGTCTCATTAAATAACCACATTTTATCCACTTGTTCCTCTAAAGCTGTGACACAAAATAATAATAGTAATAATCATAATGTTATAAAAATTAAAGAAGAAATGAGAGAATAAAGTATAACATGTTTTGTACACTTAAGAGACAAATTTTCTAATATTTATGATTTTTATTTTATTTTATTGACATAAATAATCAAACTGTTCTCTGAATTTAACAGATGTCAGTGTTGGTTATTGTGTTTGACGTGAAGGTCCTGGTTTATTGAGATGAACTTTATAAATTATAATAAATAAATAAATGAATTACATATAACGATGAGAAGATGTTTAAACTTCCTGTGAGAATCAGGCCTAAAATATAAATTCAGACTATTGTAATGAAACTTTTCAGCTCCTCTGTCGCCAAACCCGACCAATCAGCACGCAGAGGAGAGGCCCCGCCTGCTGAAGGTGTGGACAGGTGTGCCACGGGTTAGGGATGCTCCAGTCAGGATGTTTATACCGATTATTGAGCCAATGATCACTGTTTGGATCTAACAAGATCAATTGGCCTCTCTGATATTTTAACATTTCACCCAGTAAAGGAAATGACATCAGAGCTGATTAGCACGTCTTTCTGTGGTCGGTTGTTATCGGGATGAGAAGCTGCTGCTGATTCAGTCTCACTCTGTTAGCTTGAATGCTGTAAGCATCTAGCATGTTAACCTAATCCTAAAGACACTTCCTGTCTCGTCCGACCAGCCACAACGACGTTGATGTTGTCCGCGTGCTCATAAAGTTCTTAAAACTACGAAACAAACCAAACAGTAAATGTTCTGTTAGAGGACAGTAGTTTTGACTTGATACCACTGAACTCGACTGTTCTTTGTTAGCATAAACTGCAGTAAACTACGTTAGCAAGTTGTGCTAACCAGATACATAGAAACCATAGTGAAGGAAGCGTTTTGTATTTAACACCACAGACACCAGTTACACTACAAAGTGACATAGGCTGTGTCTCATTCCGCCTA
>NW_023339785.1:26619827-26625755 GCF_004916995.1 Morone saxatilis | reverse complement strand
TATGTGTTAACAAAACAATTTTTTTGAATTACAAACAAGCCATTGGTTAAACAGGTCTTAAATGTTTTACTTGGTGACAGCAAGCGCAGGCTGTTTTCTTTTCCACCTCGCTTGAAAAGTGAAGCCAGGAACACGAGTTTCTGGGGGCATATATTATTATATCTGGTCTGCTGGGAGAAACGGTGTTTCTGGCCGCCAAAGCCAGTAGCGTCTGTGCCAAAAGTAGATTTCTTCAAAAAACTCGTTTTATTAGTCCTTACAGAAAATTGTAAAACATTTTTTAAAACATGTAATGACTAACTTCTGTAGATTGGCTTAGCTTGCTTTATTTTCATATACATTTTACAGTATTATCTTATTTTCTGTTTGAGAAACCAACTAATTAATGCGAGATGTATTCAAACCGGATTAATACAGTACAAAGTTTGCAAGCAAGAAAGGCGGAAGGAAAAAGGGGGGGTTTGCAGTTCAGCGAAAAACGGAGAACTCCCACCAGCACGGAAAGATGACGCCCATTTATTTGCGATGGATTATTGCGAAAACTGTAAAATGCAATTACATTGGAACATTCGTATTTTCAACCTTGCCAAACTTGACGGCACCGCAAAAACGGAAAAACACGCCCTGCAACGTAACGTATTTATCACGTATATTTTTTAATCAAATGAAAACTTGATGTACTGACCAATTGGATAGCAGGATCTGATCAATTTTCCTAGGAAGGAGGAGTTCAATGATACCAAAGCGAAAAGTTTTGCCGGAAAACATGAACTTGAGAAAAATCGATGTAAGATTAATTGGCTTTAGTTTCCAAGAGGCTTTTGTAGCTCGGCAGGTCTACGGGGGTGCTGAAATACTGTAAGGGCTTAACAAAATTATTAAAACCACGATTTTTTTGGTTGTGAGCTAAGCATTCAGTTTCTAAACATCCCTGGATTATATTTAATATTATCTTATATATTTACTTGCCTATCTCAGATTATTAAATGGTGGAATGTTGAACGCTTTTTTTTGCAGAGCAATCAAGGGAAAAAAGGCCTGGGCAAAAATTTCATCATTACCAATTTTTTTTTTTTATGGAAAATATAAAACTGTGTGATTTTAAAGGCGCCCCACCTTGTTGCGATGGCTGGACAATTTGCGACGATTGCCTATATATATATATATATGGATTCAAGTTTTGGGTGACATCTATCTTACAATGGAAGAAAATATCTATTTGACGTGAAAAAAATTCTACAGTTTAAGTGTTTATTATTATTTGTTTTTGGTGGGGAAAATTCAAAATTCTTTCAAATTCATTTTGCATTTCCAAAATCACTTCAGCGGTCGCGCTTCTGTCCTAATAATTAATAAAGTTGTCTTCTTTGTTTACTTTCATTAGTTCTTATTTTAATATTTTTATGTTTTTTACTCCTCCTGGTGGCGTGTTTTCATCTTCCAGCAATCGGAGGCATTGAGCTTCCGGAACCCCGCGCCCCTCCCGGTTCCCATTGGGCTGAACAGGCAGGTTCAGGGTCTTCCGCGGAAGGGCAGTGCCCTCGCTGTTTGGACAAGCCGACAGAAGACGAAGAAATCTGTGGCTTCCACGATGTGCAAGGCCTCCGCAGAAGACCTTCTGTTTCCTGCCAGGACGACGTCTCGCCTCAAAAGCAGGAGAGAACAGTGCTTCCAAATAGAAGGTTCAAACGCTCATTTTTATATTATATTATTTTGTATTTCAGATAGAAACGGTTATATTCTTAATTATAAACTGATCTTTTTCTTTAACATAATCAGATATGAACGAGATTAGTTTTCTTATTACAGTCTTTACCCATATATATTCATCCCCAAACTGAATATTTATATATTTCTATCTCTTTTACACTTAACCTTGTTCGAGCAATGTTTAAAATATGTTTTGTTATGTATTTAAATTTATATAGTTATTTTTTTTGCCCACCTGTCCAGGAAGCTGGGTGGATTCCTCCCAACAAAAAAAAGCTTTTTGGAGCGTCTCAGCTTGGAGAGCGACCTGTGCAGAGTTTCTGGGGAGAAACGGGAGCAGAGGCGCCTGGAGCTACTGCGACACCGCGAGCGGCAGGCAGCCGAACTGCGAGGCCGGCTGGAGGACGCGAAAGCGGAGGCGGAGGCCGGAAGGAAGAGTCTGGCTCAGAAAGATGCACAGCTGGCCGAGTTGCAGGAGAACATCAGGATGCTGATGGAGAAGAACAACGCCAAGCAGGAGGTGAGGTCACACCTGAGGACAACAGGTGGACCACAAACACCTGCTTCATTGTCTGTGGAGAACCTCTAATAAACACGTTCATCATCTCTATTTTATTGGTCATTGAAGGTTTGTTATAGATTGATGTTTTTTATGTTAGTTACAGTAATGCTGACATCATTCAGACTACAACAGTTAAGAGAAAACAAAGATTATATTTAAATAAACCTTACAGAGTTAAAGAATCAGAGAACGTGCACATTTAATGTTTTTTGTGTTGAATTTTAAAGGTTAATATGTAACTGTCATTAAACTTTAGCTAACAGCACCACCAGTGGCCGTTCAGTGAACTGCACTCAGCATCCTGTTGCATCATCCTGGGCGTTGGCCAACAGTGACAAACACTAAATATACTAAAATAACTGACAATCATTTTTAGAATAACTATACTATCTGCAATGTTCCTATATTTTATTTGGACCATTAGTTCCATGCTACTAACTAGCTCGCCGTTTACAAATCAGCCATCAGCCACGAAGCAACTAAAAACCTAAAAGCACAATCTATTGTTTCCTGTCAGGTGATCATAAAGCTATCTGATCAGGTGACCGCCTGTATGTCCGACCCATGTCGATCCGTCTCGGTGTCTGGCGGCGGTTTGGACTCTCACACCTTCAGACAGCTTCAGCAGGAGATCGAGAACCTGAAGGTGAGATACTGACTGATGTATTGTTGATTATTGATGATCAAATATTGACCTCTGATTGTGTCTGGTCTTCAGGACGACATCGAGGCATATAAGACCCAGAACAAGTTCCTGAACTCTGAACTCTACCAGCTGACCAAACTGTGGAGGAACAGCTCTGAGCAGGAGAAGAGTTTGATGGTGAAGGTGAGTCCAACACTGATGTCCAGTTTCATCACATTTAAACTTCTCCTTCTCAGCCTCACCCTGTGTTTCCTGTCCTCTGATTGGCTGCAGTGTGCCTACCTGGAGGCCAGTAACTGTCGGGCGGAGAGCCGTTACCTGGGCGTCCTGCGGCAGCTGCAGGAGATCAAATCTCTGGATCCAGTCCAGCGGGAGGTCGTCCAGAAGATGATCGGAGACGCTCTGAAAGGAGAGCTGAAGAGCGTCCTCAAGCTCAACGTGGCCAGGTGAGCAGAATAAGGCAGGGTGGACAGAATAACAGGAACACCTAGGTCACTGATGGTCTGCGTTGTGTCCTTAGGGATCACGATGAGTACGGCTTTAAAATCATCCCGGACTACGAGGTGGAGGACATGAAGCTCCTGGCAAAGATTCAGGCGCTGGAGATCCGATCCCACAACCTGCTGCACCAGGTCTGAACCCTCACATGTAGGCTCCATCATGTCCATCAGTGGACATTAGAGGAACCGCAGTTTCAATCACTAGCCAACCAATCAGCAACCTCCATGGCTGCAAATGAATCAAACACTGAAGTACCAAAACCTGCAGTTCCTCTACCGGCCACTAGAGGCTTGCTACAGCAGTGAGTCAAACTTCATAAGGCCCCATCAATATTTAAATGCCCAACTTTACAGCAGAAATAAACAGCGCCTCCACTCATCCAGTGGTCAACTGCAGTACTGCAACTGAAAAAGTCCCAAAAAGAATCTTCCCTGTCGACCTCCATTTATAAAAGAGCCTCCTGTTTATCATGAAGCTCATATCATATTAAAGGAAGTTGATTCAACAGGACAGAAAGCATCCTGTGTGTTTTTAAATCAAATCTGTTTCTGTGGGTTTTTCCCTGCAGGAGGGTGTAGAGCGCCCCCTGTTGAGTCGCTGGGCTCAGTACCTCGCCGGCAGGTCGCATGATGACCTCTGCCCCTCACTGGAGCTCAAAGGTCTGCTGCGTAGTGGCATCCCTCGGGAGTACCGACAGCGGGTGTGGAGCTGGGTGGTCCAAACCAGAACCAGGACAATCAGAGAGCATCACCCACAGCGCTACCAGCAGGTAAGGGGAGGAACACCTGTCCACACCTGTCCTCAGTGTCAGACCTGGATGTAACATGTGTCAGTTACCTCTCAGTAATCCATCTATTGTGTTTCCAGCTGTGTGAGAAGAGTCGGACATCTCCTCATCCAGCCTCCAGACAGATCCAGCTGGACCTCCACCGTACCCTGACAACCAATCAGAACTTCTCCTCACCCTCTAGCCCCGCCCTCCAGCAGCTCCGCCGCATCCTATTGGCCTTCTCCTGGCAGAACCCTGCCATTGGCTACTGCCAGGGACTCAACAGGTGCTCACACATACCTGTTTGTTCTTCCACACGAGGACCTAACCCCCACCCCAAATCCTAAACCCTAAACCCAGAGACTAGACTAAATGTCCTCGCTTTGTTTCACATCCATTAAACTGTTTGATAACTTGTGTCCATCAGGATGGCGGCCATCGCTCTACTGGTCCTTCAGAGTGAAGAAGATGCCTTCTGGTGTCTGGTGGCTGTGGTGGAAACCATCATGCCTCAGGACTACTACACCAAGAACCTGATAGCCTCTCAGGTCAGGAAACACACTCACCTGTTCACCTGTACTCTGATCACCTAGAGATCTTACAGTCCTTCCAACAGACACCAACAGTTTCTAACTTAGTTACTCTGGCGTCCCTCTGTGTGCAGCTGAGTAGAGCAACTGAAAGTGCTGTTTTTACCATCTCACTGTAGATTAAGGATTTATTTGGACCAAACCCGAGTTGGTGATTGTTGGAAAGACTAACAAAGAACTTTAAGTGTTTTACGATGATCTGCAAGGTAAACTTGGCGCTTTTGTCAATAGTCTAGTGTTTCTGACTGAGATGCTGGTGCTCTAGTGCGACATCTAGTGGCTCAAATCTACATAAAGCACCACTTTCACCCTGAAACCAGCTTTATTTGTTTGATCCAGTTGCTGATGTTCATTTAATACAGTCAGAGGACAGTTTGATGTAAATAATAGTTATTTGAGTCTGACCTGTGTGAACATTGTAATCTGGTTAGTAGAGTTATATAGAGTTCGTTATAGAAACTGTTGGACAATGAAACGTTAATATTTTATGGTATTTGATCAAATATTTGATTTTCCATCTACTGAAATAAATGATCAGTGGACTGATCAAAACCATTGAGTGTTATTGATCAGTGTCATTGATGGATCAGTGTTATTGATCGTCTGTTCAGGCGGACCAGCGGGTGCTGAAGGATTTCCTGGCAGAGAAGCTTCCCCGGCTGGCGGCTCACTTCGAGGATCACAGCATCGACGTGTCTCTGATCACATTCAACTGGTTCCTGGTGGTTTTTGTGGAGAGTCTGCCCAGTGACATCCTGCTGCCGCTGTGGGACGCCTTCCTGTACGAGGGCACCAAGGTACCAGTGAGGGTCATCAAAGAGCTCTCTAAAGCTCATTTCATACAGCAAATACTCCCAGTACAATGAACCAGCATCATTTATAGCATCATTAGCGTTAATAATCAGCTAACCTACCCTATGGACAACATTCCAACAGCTGATTGGCTGATTGGGACAATATAGGAGGTTCTAGGGGTTGTTGAGGACGCTGGATCCATTTCTGATATTTTCAAAATACAAAATGGATGTTTAAACCAGAAGTGGAAATATTTCAGCTCCCAGTGGCTGATTGTGAAGATGATTCTGAGGTTATTGATCAGATTACAGTTTTTTTCAATTGTTTGCACGCAATTTTGAAAACCGGGTTCTTT
>NW_023339785.1:26614179-26619727 GCF_004916995.1 Morone saxatilis | reverse complement strand
CGGTAAGTGTTTTAACATAAGTGTTCCTTTTGGGACAATACTAACCATCGAAAGTGGGCACTACGGCAGTTAGTGGTCAGTGCACATAAGCAGTGTACTGACGGAAGTATGCGGAATGAGACACAGCCATAGAGAAACGTATCCTTGTGTCCTTCTGAAACTCACATGGTTGTAGTTTAACTACTGTAGCTGGTGAACTAACTGCTAAAGCACTAGCCAGCTAGCGAGATGAAAGCACTATCGATTCACAATAACCCTGTGACTTTTAAAAGCAACAAGCTGATATCAACAATCGACTGGAGCAGCCTGAACTCTGGCGAGTTCACTTGTCATTTTTCTAACTTTAGTTTTTAGTCGTCATGGTTACTGCATTTTAAATAAACCGCGTTCAACCCGAGGACTGTTTTTAAGATTCCTTCGGCCCGACCGATGTTGTAGAGATGCCGATCCAGAACAAGTTGCATGTCCATATTTCTCTGCTCTTTATCACAGCTCGTCATCTTCGTACGGTGTGAATAATCTGCTGTTCGATTCACAGGACTGATAGACGCCTCGTTTCTTTCAGACGTGACTCTTGAATCAGTCTTCACATGAGAGACGGCTAACATAGCAAACAGAAGTTAAGACTTTAGGCTGACACATGAGTTTAACTGTCAGGTGTAACACTAGTGTTTAGGTTTTCTCTGCAGTAAGAAGTTGTTTGTAACATTGAAGAACTTTTTCTTTTGTTCTGGGTTGACTTTTTTATATTTATCATTTCTTATGTATATTTGTTTTTTAAGAAAAATAATAAAATGGAAAATTTTAATGTGTCTGTTGTCTTCTATGTAATGAACATTATAGCAAGAAATGTTTTTAATTGTCAGTTAATTTTACATCATTTTAGAAATGTATTAAGAGTATTAAACTTGAATTTAACAGTTTAATCTATTAAACTGCAAATAATGTATAGATTTATGGCCCTTCATTAAACTGTAGCAAACAGCGCCACCAGTGGTCATTAAGTGAACTGCAGTCAGCATCCTGTTGCATCATCCTAGGTGTTGGCCAACAGTAAACGCTGTAAAATAACTGACAATCATATTTATATTTTTATATTTATACCCTGATCCCTACATAGAAACACATAAATCGTTCCAAAGGTACGTTACAACCCGTTGACTCACTGACACATTAAACATACGAAGCCTTTGTGTTTGTGTCTGTGTTACAAGTTCAACTCAATTTTATTGTCGTTGTTCTACATAACACGTAAAAGTCTTGCAACATCAATATATTTTGGCTACTTAGCACGCTTATAGCTGACAATTTTGCTGACAAATAATCCCCAAAACATCCTATCCAACACTTTAGATTCTCAACATTTAAGTACAAAAATAATAGAAAAAGACAGATTTGAACAACAAACATTAACCAGTAGTGCAAAGTAAAAAACTGTTAGCAACCACATTCCAAGCTTTCATTCCCACAGACACAGAGACACAGAGTGTTCAGAAGGTTTTTATGTTTCTCTCCAGCTGCAACGAGCTCGTTCCGTTTCACAAAGAGCACTGTTAGCTAGTTGGAGCCAAACATTCATCAAAGATTGAGATTATCATCAGTTCTCTCTGGGCAGCGAAAACGTTCATCTGGAGGCTTTCTTACCCAAAGTTAATGTGGTTATAATGTAATAACATTGTCAGTCTATGTTAGCCTGTCAGAGAAATCTCATCTGGCTGCATTTCTTTAAAATTTTTCCTTTTGGTTTTGATAGAAGATGATTTTGTGTTTTTAAATAAATCTGATCAGTAGCAGACTGACCAAACTTTCAGGCCGACATGGAGCTAAAAACTAACCAATAAAGTGTGCGTTGAGTTTATTAGTTAGTTGGTTTTCCTGTAAGTTAAAGTGTTAAACTACAGTTTGATCTGCATTAATAACACTGAACACTCGTTACTGACCGTACAGCTTCCTGTTTAACACATTATTCATTTGGACTGTTTACATTATTATCATGTCAGGCGTTAGCTAACAGTTTCATTCAGTGTCTTCAGGTATCGAACCTGTAAAATGTGTAACCCGCGGTGTGTAAGTTCACAGTTATAATCAACCACTGCTGTCTGTACTAAGGTCAAAACTACTGAGTTTAAAATGATTTTAAAATGATTTACCACAACATCGTTGTAGTCTGTGTCTACATGAAAATAACTCAATCACATCAACGTGTATCATGATTCTGTAGTAATAACGATCCAGCTCATTATAATCTGACAGTGATATCAGTTAGTTCAGAGTTTTTTTGTCAGACATTGTTAAACAGAGGAACAGAATAACAACATTGTTAATTTCACCTGCATTTTAACATTTTAGTTTAAAAACTTTGTTTTTATGCTGAAGATACAACTTTGCTCATAAATACAATTCATTCATTTGTTAGCTTGTTAGCTTATGGACTGTTCAAAACTGAATTGCATTTAACGAGTCACTCGCTCACTAAACTGTCACTTTATGGTCAGTAAACTCTCCGTCAATAGAGTTGAGTTTTGAAATACGGGAGCATAAAATGGAAAAGAAAAATGGAAATCGGGACTTAAAATACGCGTTTTCTCAATTGGATGTGGATTTCGTTGTGACCCTGAAGTGACTGTGAGTAGTGACGTCTGCAGCGCGTTAAACATGAACTTAAACTCTGAGTAGTTACTTTTAACACCAGTAATTTTACTTATAGTTGAGTAATCTTTAAGATCATCAGTACTCTTCCTGCTCGGTACCAACCGTACGTAGTGCTCTGTGAGAACTAAAACTCATTACTTTAAAAATAAATGATTTGTGGTTAAGATAATGTAAAAGATATATTCTGATAACTTCTGAACTTCCTGTTTAGCTCGCCGCTAACTTGAATGTGGATAAAAAGATTTAATCGTGTGTCTCTTCTAGACTTTATAAATGTTATCGGACCGAATGGCTCAAATTCTGACAGTTAAACGAATCATTTCATCAAGATTCAAATGAACACAATGTTCACAATGTGAACTCATTACTCTGTGTGTAGTTACACAGGTTGGCCACTACATCAAATTGGCTTCAAACTGGGTTCCCACTCGTTTTAAGAAATCGTTTTCCAGGACATTTTCCAGGAGTTTTTCTCGAAAGTCCTGCTGATTTTGAGTAACAAACTCTTACAAATCAGTTAAAACAATATTTTGAGTTAAATTAACTTATCTGGTTTTTACAGTGCTTTTGGATACATTTCCAGGTTTTCCAGGACGCCTGGGAACCCCGTTCAAAGCCAGAACACAAAGGCGGGTTGAGGTCAGATTTCTGGTCTGGGTTTTATGTGAGTAGAGAATAAACCGCAGTGTGACTGCAGTGTGACCGCAGTGACGAGTTCAGGGTCAATTGTGTGCAACAAGATGCTCGTGAGGTAAGAAGCAGCTGACTGACGTGAGTTCAGAGTTCCTCGTCGTCCTCGCTGACGTTGGTGTCGAGCTCTTTGTCTTTACGTTCGGCGCTCTCCGTTACGAACTCCCTCTGCTGCTCCTCCAGCTCTCGCAGCTCCCCCTGCAGGCGGTCCAGGTGAAGTGCTCGCCGGTTCCTCAGCAGCCGGCCGGGGAAAGGGTTCATGTCGCTGAAGGCGATGCTGGTCAGCTTCCTGCAAGGTAAACAACAACAAACAACAACAAACAACAACAACATTTAACAGATTAATTCACAACACGGGGAAACGATTATTGCCATTTTTGATTGTTTTCACTGTGAATCTTTGGATCAATACATTGTACAACCTCATATCATCAAATGTCTTATTTCATCACTTTAATATTGGGACAGAAAGGTTTTGATTGAATGATTATTCAAGTAGTTAGATTATTTTACTGACTAATTGTTTGAGACCTTTAATACTGTTACAATAAGTATAATGAATCAATCAATATAATAGATCAGTCTGTGACTTTGTAACGTCATATGGCGTGTTCATGCTGGGAAAGTGACACTTTTCTCCCACAATGCAATTCAAAGGAAAGGGAGGAGATTCTGAAATAAAAGTATTAAATCTGAAGAAAAACATTTTGCTGTTTCTGAAGTTAACATGACTGATGTATAAAACAGGATTATTCAGTGTCTGATTCAGAGTTTCTACACGTTCAATTTTAGACTCTTTAAGACCTTTAAGACTTTATTTTATTATAGTATCAGTGAGGAAAGTCAGTATTAGTTCCATGTTTTTGTATACAGTAACTTCGACTAACATCGATTCATTTTAAAGTTCAAATTATTGGATTTTAGACCTGATAACTTCTATTTGAGGGATAATCAGTCAAACTTTAAGAACCGCTCCCAAGATGCTTTGGGGCATATAAACAGGAAGTATAATGCTTCCATTGACATGTTAGCTGGGAGACTTGAACCATTTGTTCACGTTCAGAATAAACTTTATTGAATCCTGTCCAGAGTGAACACAGTGGATCAGGTGTTTGTGTTCACAGTGAACCAGCAGGTGGCAGCGTTGACACACAGAACAGTCTGATGACAAAGGGTTGATGGTGAGTTTTTACCTGCCGTCAGAGATGGTCTTGGTGAAGAAGCGCAGGTACTGGTAGATCTCCACGCTGTCGTGGATCTTCAGGATGTCATCCTCTTTGTATTTGAAGAGAGCCAGTGCGTACCTGAAGATCACCTGACACACAGAAGCACACAGGTGATCTCATCAATACATCAGTTAAAATAAAAATCATCCAGAATCATCTCCACAAACTCTGTTCTCACTAATTCAATCTCCCTCAAAATAAATGTCAGTAAGACAAAACAGCAAAGACTGAATCCAGCTAATAATGATTAATGAGCAAAAGAATTTTAAATACCTGTTTATGATGTTTGCACATTAATTAGCATTAATAATCAGCTATATGTGTCATGGTAATTTTAAAAAGTGGCTCCAAAAAAAAATTTGGGAAACACAGACTTATATGATTAATACATTTTAAAATCAGGAAAGCTCAGTGTCATTGGTTTGAATGTTCAGATGTAATATTTATATAATTTATATAATAATAGATAATACATTCATATTAATTATATAATATTTCTTCAGTTCTAAAGCATTTTGTCATTGACCTGTGTCTGTGCTGCTGTGATTATGTATTACAGTTTTTTACGATTGTTTACACACTAAAATAACTTCTTCTAGGCCTCCTTCCATTTTTGTTGAAGACAGGTGAACTCACCTGCTGCCTTTATAAGACACACCTGAGGTGCTGGTGTTTTCAAGTTAGCACATGGTGTCTTCCCAGCATCTGTATGAGATGTGATTATCCAATTTGTTCATTAGTGTGGTGCATTGGCAATCCGGGGGGGCCTTTGTAATGACAAGGAAGTAACCTGCACATCGCGCTTAATCTGTGTTCTAAGGTGTGAAAAATGTGTGTGGGAGTTTTAGCAAATCCACTATGTGTAATGTTTTTGCCAAAAAGGGTGAAAGCAGAGCATGGCTGGCTGTGTATGTTGTGCAAATCTGTGGGAGTGTTTTTGCTCCCTTGGAGTAGAATTTCGCAAATTTATGTGGAAATTT
>NW_023339785.1:26610785-26614154 GCF_004916995.1 Morone saxatilis | reverse complement strand
CTGGTGTTTGTCATCAGAAGACGGAAACATTTGTCTGTTCATTAAAGAGCTGAAAACTGAGACGGTGACAGGAGGAGGAGGAGGAAGCAAGAGAGGAGGAGAGGAAGTAAGAAAGGGAGGATGAGAAGCAAAGAAGGAGGAGAAGAGAGAAGAGAGGAGAGAAAAGGAGATCAAGAATGAAGAGAGGAGATGAGCACAGGAGGAGGAAAGGAAGAGTAGGAGAAGGATGAGGAGGGAGGTGTGTGTCCTACTTTTATTTTAGTTTCTGAATTTTTTCTCCTCTCTCAAATACTCTGATGTTCCTGCTGATGTCATCCCACACACACACCAACACCACACACAGGACCTCCCCGACGGATGATTCTTCCCAGCATGACTCAATTCAGAGGCCTGTCTGAAAGGGCGAACACTCTGTACAGACAGCGAGAACAGAAAAAACAGAACCACAGGAGTTTAAACTAAGAACCACAGCAGAGTTGTAACTAGAACACAAAGGGATTTTAATTCGTACCTATAATACAGTTTTTATGATTTGTTTACACACTAAAATAAGATGGCGAGGTCCCGCCCAACGCTACTTGCAGCTTTAATTAGTATTAGTACTGCTATTAGTGTATATTTGTACTATTATTGGAGGTACCTGTAGTGTTGTTGGAGTCTGCAGAGTTCGGGGGAATCCACTGTGGAGCTTCTACATGAAACACACTCTGACTCCACTCCTGAGACGATCTCTTACGAAGACTGTGGACGGAGTTTCTGTACACACAGAAAGCAATGATAGCACCGGTGCTCATGGGAGACGTGGTCTCACTTTGCTCTCTCTGGCGTCTGAACACTTAATGTCAGACTGAGCTTTAAAGCAACATGCGGAGGTCACTCACTGGATCTCGATGAGCGGATGTTTGATCGACATGTTGGCGAGTGGCGATCGTTGTGATGATACGTTGGCCGCCTCCTGCCCCACCAGACCCAGCGGGCTCTTCAACACCGGCAGGAAGTCGTCTGCAGAATCAGGAAGCAGAAAACTCAAACAGCTGATTTCAGTCTGACATCACCTGACCGTTATTTATGTGAATGACATTTGATCTAGTTTCATTTTTTTTGGGCCTATATCAGTAAAACGAGTATCATCTAAGGAATCCAAAAATGATTCTTGTACTCCTAACAGTTAATGAGTTATTAGCAGTTAGCAATTGTGGTGCTATTGTTCTGAAGAAAATCATTTTGCTGGTGTACAAATATAAATAATATAATATTGTAATATTAATAATATCATTATTGTTACTATATGAATCAAACATACAGTACTGACCTCTGCCCAGTATCCACAACACTAACATATGCCTTGTATCTATAGCACTAACCTCTGCCCTGTATCTACAACACTGACCTATGCCTTGTATCTTTAGGACTAACCTCTGCCATGTATCTATAGAATTGATAGTTTAAAAACAGGCACACAAAAGGGCAACCATTTACAACAGCAGTCAACGTTATCTCTCTAACTTTGGCATTATTGTCAAATGGACTCTTTATGATCTGTCAATAATTGGACACTAAAACGTATGAAATAAAGCAAATATTAATATAATTGTTTCATTGTGTTGTTATATTAATCAAATAGGCAGTACAGACCCCTGACCTGGATCTACAGCACTGACATATAAAACAATAATATTATTACAGTTACTATTATTTGAATAAAACAAACAGTACAGACCTCTGACCTGTATCTACAGCTCTGACCTCTGTCCTGTATCTGTCCTGTCCTCTGTTACATAGTATGATTGTGGAGCTATTGTCGGTAGAATTCAATCCAATTCAGCATTGTACAATTATGGCCCATTAAGGGCATCAAGCCTTGCCTTTAATCTGCACGTAAGCAGTGTGACACATAATGATATTTACAATAATTACAACACGATGATCACCTTGGATGTCTACAAGATTCAAGCTGCCCCCCCTTCAACAAACAGTTCCAGCTGCTGACTGGAAGCTTCACAGACTGGATTCAGAACAGCTACAACTGAATACAGCACCAGGAGGTCACTCCAAAACCTGCCAGTGCAGGACCGAGGCTTTAAACTCTGTGTGCCTTCTCACTCAGTCTGTCAACACCATAATTCAACCAATCACATAGACACATTCCTGGTAGATTACTCCAAATAAAGCCGATCAAACTCCAATCCGTCTTTACTGTGTTTGTCCTCCTCAGCTCTCCTTTACAGCAACTACACTGCACAACTTCACTGAGACGAGGGATAAAATAACCGTAATGATCATTATCAAGGATCAGTGTAAAGAACATTCCTGTTGATTGACTGATTGATTGACTTTTTTTATGGATTATCAGACACAGGTAAAAAAACAAGAATCGTATTTTTGTCGTGGCAGAAAAAGAAAAAGACATCAATATATTGTTACATCAAGATATTTTCACATTAGGACATATAAATGAAACCTTTCATGTTCGTGTGAAAAGTTTCTACCGTACAAAAGCACATCTCCACAATTTAAGAAATATAAAATAAGACCATCAGAAAACTAACAATGCTACAGCTGGTGCTGATGTCACTTTCATTGTTTAGATCTTTCATATTCATTCAGTGAGAAACTTCAGAACAAAAATAAACTGTCTGAACTCATCGAAGATCCTCAGTGAGGGGAGAAGCTCCACTCTAAAATACCACTGTACACCCAGAGTGTTTCTGCAGTCCCGAGCTGGGGATGATCTGGACTTTTCTACAAACTTTAGTCCAAACAACATAAAAGACAAACGTCATGTTAAAGTGAAGTCTGCTAGAAAACGAGTCGGGACACGAGCAGAATACCTGAGAACCAGGTAAGCTGCTTCCACCGCTGCACTCAAACGTTTCAAAGTCATCAGATCTCTGTACTATTCACACTACACAACTTCCTGTCTTAAGTCCGGACTCTTTCACAAGGAGTTATCCCAGAGTCTGTCTGATCATTAATAACAACATCTATAATGAGAACATCATGTTTAATTAGGAAAGTAGTTTAAAAACAGGCACACAAAGGGCAACCATTTACAGCATTAAAACATCAGTTCCTTATCAGCCTTTAGCAGTCAGCTAGTGTTTCTGTAGTGGAGACTAAACGTTAACAAATTATCCATATTAGCAGGTTGAATCCAACTAAAAGATCCCTGGACCAACCTCCCTTTAAAAATATCACATTTTAACAATTCCTTTAAATTTTCACTGAGAGGAAAACCCCCTGAACTATTTTCTCTTTCACAACAAAAAACACTGAAAACTGAATGAAGTTCTGAACTCAGTGATGAGCCTGTGTGTGTGTTCTATTATAGTTTTGTATTTTATATTAGTTTTAATTTTTTTTTTTTTT
>NW_023339785.1:26609798-26610760 GCF_004916995.1 Morone saxatilis | reverse complement strand
TTTTTTTCAGTTCCAGAGTGGGTTTGATTGTAGTTTGTTTTATTATAATATGGGGGTATTTGTTTGGATTAAAGTTCAGGATAGTATTACAGTACACACACTGACTCAGTCTCAATAAACAGATAAACCAACGCCTTCTCGTGTTGTCGTGTTAAAAGGATTGACCAAATTGACAAAAACTAAATTTAGTTTTTTTACTACACATATTATTTCAGTTACTGTGTATGATAAAGTGTTCATAATTTAAATAATTATTTGTTTTTATTTACGTTTTACACAACGTCCCAACTTCATTGGAAATGGGGTTGTATTATGTTTTTTAATTTCTTTTTAACAATCATACATACTTAATAGCCTTTTTTTGACAAGTTTTTTCTTTTTACTTAAACTTGGCCGTCTAATACAGCTTGTGTTCAGTTCATTAGAGTTAAGATATTAAATAATACACTGTAATGTGGTAAGTTAGTTTAACTCAGAAAAATTGTTTAAATATCTTTTTGTTAAATTATCTCAGTGTAATCTAACTTAAAAATTACAATTTAATTTAGTTTTCACAGAAATGAATGAAATGCTGAGATATAGGCCTACTGCGTATAGTTTTCTTACATCACTCAAAATTAGGAAGTCCTTGCGACCTCACAAACTCAAGGTTGGGAACCACTGACCTAAATTTTGTCGTTCACATCACAAAGTCAATCCAGCAAGAGGTAATAAAAATGTTATAAAAAGAAAGGTATTATTAGGGCTTTCCACAAGGATATGAAGTGGCCAACCGGTGGGCAAAAGTAGCCCAGAGAAACATTTTGATTGTGAAAGTCCAGGTTTAGTGGCCTCTGGCACATTCTAATTCAATTCAATTCAATAGCAAAAACTACACTAATAGTAGTGACTGATGATGATGAACATGAAAAAGACGACGACAACAGCAACGATGGGGGACAACGAGCAGCGACAACAGCAAC
>NW_023339785.1:26603382-26609654 GCF_004916995.1 Morone saxatilis | reverse complement strand
ATGAGTGCAGAAAGAGAGAGGAGATCAGTGCATCATGGGAAATCCCCCAGTAATCTAGGCCTATAGCAGCATAACTAAGGGATGGTTCAGGACTCACCTCACCAGCCATTAGCCATAGTCTTGTCCATATACTACGTAAATGAGAAAATGTGAGATTGAGAATTCTTATACTTTACTATTGAATAGCCTTTACATGCTTTATACATGGACCAAAGTAAAAAAGACAATGACTGTTTGCATTTGGCAAATGTTTAATAAATATAGCTTGAGCAAATGCTGAAGAAGCCACACGTCTATCTGTCTCATTTCTTTTTCCTGTTATCTCAGGCACACACACCTGTTTGCTGGCTCTATCAAACTGAGACCTGTAACAAAAACCAAGTAAGCGCACAGTGGTGATAATTTAGCTTTAATAAGGAACATTAACAATGCCAAGAAGACTTCAAAGTGGAACAAAATTGTGGTGTAACATTACATTAAACCCAAGCGAAGATAATGACCAATCATTATAGTTTAGTTGCAGGTTGTTGTGGAAGATTCAGTGTTCTTCAGCAGACTGGAGGTGCTCTTCAGCCTACAAATTTTAGACATACACAAACACAAATTGTAAAATGAATTGTATCCTGATTATATTCTCTAAGTTCAAAACAATATTATAACAAGTAACTGGGAACTGTTGGGTCTCTGTAAATAACAGTACAGTCTAGACTACGGGCTACTGCTACTGTTGTCATCACACAGGCTGGATATACAGAAGTAAGATCAATGAAAGGAATCAGATTTTAAACAGTTTGTAGTTTTATTGGAAGGCCCACACAGTGTGACACTGACTTGGAACAAATAGCAAGGTTAGCAACATTAAGGGAGCTTGAATTGTGTGCACCTGAACAAAAAAAAGGGAAAGCTAAATCACAAAATCAAGGACAAAATTCATTAGAATTAGGGAGCAGACCCATCTCACAACCCTGATGTGGTAAAATGTGAACTCAAAAAGAGTATAAATTAATTTCTCTTTGTTATCAGGGGCTATTTCTGAGGCTGTAGAGAAGAGAGGAGACTTTTCAGAGAGACAATGCTTAATATTGACTTAACTATAGTTAAGAACTTACATGTTAGTGATCCTCTCTAGTCTGTCTTTGAGGTCCTCCTGAACAAAGAAACAGAAGGAACAAGAAAATATGCTTCTAGCTCCCAAACAAATATTGGACAATGTGGACTGAAGAAAGACTTCCAGCTACACCATGAACATGCATGTAGATGGATAGCTAGTTTCTTGTATATTTTAATTATTCTCTATGTGCTATAATAAAACACTATTAAAGTCTAGTGAAGACATTTGAACATTGTTAATAGTACAACAGGCCCACTGCTTTCTGTTAGTTTGCTAATGCCACTAGCTAACATTGTTAAAATGTATTCTGTCCAGCTTATTTGTAAGAGAAACAAATACGCTTCTATTTTTGTGAAAGAAATATTTAAAAAGTCACTGTTTTTCTGTTCACCCCAAATATTGTGACTTTCTTATTTAAATGTACTCAGGGAAATTACTTTATCATTTAAAAGCTGGGGTACCAGATAACCAGATCTGTGGTGAGGGAGGGAGGTGAGGGCTTTGCTTCGTCTCACCTTTGAAGTATCAGACATGGAGCTGAAAGAATAGGAGGAGGAAGATGACGGGCATGGCGGAGGGGCACTTAACTAAGATATACAGATGAGAAAGCAAAGGGAGATGCAACAGAAATGGTAATTTATGTGAAAATATGCTGTCAATGATTAATCTGAAAACTGGCATAGTGCTAGTTTCAAGCTAAGAAACTACATTTTACATAGAGGTCAAATTAAACTTGTCCTACCTGTGTATTGCTCAGTTCTAGTTTAGTTTCCAGTAAAAGGACTCTGCTCATCAGATTTTCCCAGCTCTTAGTGGATATGGTTATGACTTGTCCCTCATTCTGGAATAGAATATGATAAACACAAAAGGTGGCTGCAATTTGATGTCTTATTACATTTTCTTTGCTGTCTGCCCAGTGAAGGAAAAAATACTAAACAAATGGCATAAGATATTAAAGAAGAATGTCTTCTCAACCTTGTCTGTGTTTTTCTGTCTCTCAAGTTCATCCAGACGTTTCTCCAAGATACTGAGCTTGTGTAGCCCAGACAGAAAACTATCTAGTTGAGCTTCCAGTGTTGAGAGCCTTCCTTCCACCTTTGATGACTGAATGACACAAAGAAAACAGTAATATTACATTTTATACTGACAGTGTTCAACAGGCAACCCATAAAGTTGGGGGAGGTCTCATTTTTTGGTTTGTAGTTTTTAATGTTTAAAAATGTATAGGGTTTAGTTTAGTTTAGATTAGTTTTAGTTTTATTATAATATGGGGGTATTTGTTTGGATTTAGAAAGTTCAGGATAGGTATTACAGTACACACACACTGACTCACAGTCTCAATAAACAGATAAACCAACGCCTCCTCGTGTTGTCGTGTTAAAAGGATTGACCAAATTGACAAAAACTAAAATTTAGTTTTTTTTACTACACAATATTATTTCAGTTACTGTGTATGATAAAGTGTTCATAATTTAAATAATTATTTACTTTGTTTAGCTTCAGAGAGCTGTATTCAAGGATCTTAGCTCAACTGACTATTGTAACCTGTGAATGAGTGTTTCCTCTCAGCCGCCTGCAGCTGACCTGCTGTCAGAATGACATCACATCCTGTCAGCGGCGTCCTAATGATGATGTCACTGAGCCGTGATGGGCTGATGGTCTCAAACAAACAATAGGAAATGTTCCCTTAGCTACAGAGAGCATCTGAAACGCATCACATCCTGTTTCCTGCTGCTCCACCCCCTCAGTAAACACACATTGCTCACATTAAAGGAGCAGTTAAACAACTCCAGTTTAACTCCAGTTCAACCAGTGAGTCTACAGACAGAGGGGTCAGGACCTGCAGGCTGAGCTGGTTCGTTCTGGTTTGCCTGAAATCCAGATCAGCTGATGTCTAAAAACCTTTTAATCCTGTTCGACTGAATCTGCTGATCGGTCTCGGTTGTTGGTTAATATCAGTGCAGCCGGCTGAGGTTGTTTATATCCACACAGAAGGTCACTAAAACTACCTGGAAGGAAGGAGGTCAAACTACAAACTGATGTTTCCCGTCCTGATGTATCAGGGTGATTATTTACGCCTTCATTTCTTTACCAGGACTGCTGCGGTTGATCAGACCTGCTGTGGCTGGAGAATTCACCAAACTCTATACTAATCAGAAGGATTAAGGTCTAACAGCAGAGTGAGAGAGGTCACAGTCAATACTTTGATACTCATTCTGTTAACCTAAGAAGCCTTTCCTCTGGAGAAAACACAGATACACATTAAAAACAACTGACTGAAAATATATAAATATATTTAACTCAGTAAGTAACCAGTAAAACCATCATCAGACCAGTAAAACCATCATCAGACCAGTTAAACCATCATCAGACAGTAAATCCATCATCAGACAGTAAATCCATCATCAGACAGTATATAATAACTAATAATCAGTCAGAATCAGTTTGAAGCTGCTGTTGAACCTGCAGGATTCAGGATTTCTAAAATCCTTTCTTACCTGTAGTGTTGTTGTTGTTGTTGTTTGTTGGGTCGGGACAGGTGGATGTCTGTCTGTGCTGCCAGCGTTTCACCTGAAGCTGCTGCAGCCAATAGATCATCAGCTCCTGAGTCACCGCCTGTTCATTCAGAAATCAATGAGTGCTTGTTTCCATCCACTCACCAATGTGTCAGAACGAGTTCTAGAGCTCCTACCTTGAGGATGAAGGTGCGTTCAGGCGTCTTGATGTGGAAGGTGCCGCTCTCGGCCTTTAGTGGGTAGGTGAAGGTGGCGCTGCAGAGCTCCACCTGGCCGAGTGGCGTCACATCTTGTGGCGTGCGGTAGTAGAACAGCTGGTTCTTCTTCTCCTCATAGGTGAACCAGCGCTGTTTCCAGGCCCTGAGGGGACCCCCCTGCTTCTGTAGGAAGCCACACAGTTTGGGCTCACTTGTAGAAGAAACCGGAGGGCGGGGCTGTACCTGGTCACAGAACGCCTCAATGGTGAGGGGTGGAGCCTGGAGCGGAGGAGCCTGGAGCGGAGGAGCCAGCGTCGGATCTTCAGTCGGATGGACTATCGACGGAAGAACCTGAGGAGGAGACTGCTGGTGTGCAGGAGGAAGAGGAGCTTGCTGGGTGTTCAGGTGAGGAGGAGGAGGAGGAGGAGGAGGAGGAGGAGGGTCTTCTTCAGGTTTCTGGATTGTGAGGTCTTCCTGGATTCTGTGTTCCTGAGAATCTGGTTTTTGTTCAGGTCTTGCAGTTCTTGGATTCTTTTGATCTTGTTTGGTTGGAGAAGTTTGATCTGGTTTTAGTGGATCTCCTGCAGGAGGAGAATCTTTAGTTTCTCCCAGTTTTGGTTGCTCTGGAGGAAGAGGATCTTGTTTAGTTTGATCTGGCTCGGCTAGAGAAGGTTCTGGTTGATCTGCATTAAGTTTGTTTTTTGGAGTCCTATTTTCAGATTTTAGTTGACCTGGTTTGGTTGGAGAATCATCTGGTTTCTTTTTTCCTACTGGAGGACTCTGGTCTTTCTCTGCAGGACTCTGCTGTTTCTGGGACCCGGGCAGACCGTCGGACCCTCGGCTCTGCCCATCATCCTCCTCAGAAGCTGAGATCCAATCAGTCGGTGGAAGCGTCTCCTCGTCAGCGTGGGCAGGAAGCGGGTCAGACGAGGCAGCGCTGGGATTTCCTGCCGAGCTACTTCCATCCATCCTTCTAAAAAAAGAAAACAGAGAGAGGAGGAACTTTAATGATGTTTGTGAGGAAACTGAGATGTCTGGGTTTTGAAGCTCAGTTTTCACATTGAAAGAATCTTGATGGATGCATAATGTCTCCAAACTATAAAGTCCAGAATTCTCTCTAATTTTTAAGCATCATATATTTCTTACATTTATTATTGAATACATCGTATTCAGTTCATATTCATGTAAATGCTTTTATAACATCCAGAAATACTGTAATTACTGTAATAGTTTACAGCCAATATTTCCTCACTGTGAACCAGAAATGTTTAGTATCAAAGTTTTATGTCAGAAATGTACAATTAGCATAATATAGCATCAATAATCAGCTATATGGACAATATCTCAGCAGCTGATTGGCTGATCATGACAATATAGGAGGTTCTGGGGGTTATTGAGGACGCTGAATCCATTTCTGTTGGACGTTTAAAGCAGTAGATATTTCAGCTCCCAGTGGGCTGATTGTGATTCATTGTGATGACAGAGTTGATCTATATGCTTTGGGACTGTTGGGGACTGTAGGTGCTTTTTTAACTATTTAATGGTTTGTGTTTATTAATCAACCTTTTACTAAGAGCCAGATAAGTTTTATCATCACTTCCTACATTAAAAGATTTTTAAACTCTTTGTAAACTTTGTATTTGTGTACACGCCTACCCCTTTTTATAAGATTAAATTTGTGTTGTTTATGGGGATTTATTAATTCAGTTTGTGTGTAGGATTACCCTTCATCTCATTTTAATGTTTTTCTACCGGTTTGAAATAAATATTAACAAACAAACAAATACTGTTGTTCATTTTATTTCTTGTTGTCTGTTAGTTCGGTACTGACCTGAGCAGAAGGAATTCCCCTTTTGGGAACAATAAAGAACATCTAATCTGATCTGATCTAACCGGACTCAACACAAACTCTGAATGTTCAAAGGAAATTATGTCCACAGTAATGAGACATAATGACAGGAAGTGGCTATTTTCAGTCTTTATTTAGCTTTTTATTCCTTTTCTTGGACCATTATACTCACATTTTTGCAGTTAGACATATAATTTAAATTTACACATATAAAGCGTATTAGTGTCATTCTCTGTTACAGTTATTGAGACATGAATATTTTACTGTAATGTTTTTTTGAGTGGTCCATCAATGGGAGCCACATATACGCATCAAAATCAAATCTCTATTATAAATGCTATAGTCATCAAACCAGGTATAAAGGTGCCCCATGGAGATATATTAAAGAATGTATTCAATAGCGCCATCATGTAGTCAGTTAGTTAGTTAGTTAGTGTTTCCTATTTCCTATATTGTTTCTTTTGGCACATATCAGCAACAGCATACCTGTCTCCACTGATCCACTATAATTTGAATACAGATCAAACAGAGCAGTGGATGATGCTGTATCCTTGGCTTTACATACAGTGCTCCAACATCTAGAGGGCAGGGATACATTT
>NW_023339785.1:26596119-26603357 GCF_004916995.1 Morone saxatilis | reverse complement strand
ACATTTGATCAGGTGGTGCAGCAGAAATAATCTGTCCCTCAATGTGGGGAAAACTAAGGAGGTCATCATAGATTTCAGAAGGAAACAACCACACATACACCTGTCTATAACTATTAACAACTCTCCAGTTGAAATTGTCAAACCTTTAAGTCCTAGGCATCCACATTTCAGACTCCCTCTCATGGTCGCTTCCATATCAGCTGTGCATTAAGAAGGCAAATCAGAGGCATATTCCTGAGGGGTCAAGAAATATGGTATGCCCTTAACATCCTACAGAACTTTTACCGCTGTACAATTGAGAGTATAACTGACCGGAATATTGTAGTGTGGTTTGGCAGGGCTACTTTACATGACTAATCTTCTGACAAAGATGGTCAAAACTGCATCTAAAATATTGGGGTTCACTTGAACCGCTCCAAAACTTTACAGGAAACGCAGCACTAAGAAGGCACTAGGTATTATGCAGGATTTTAGTCATCCTGCACACAACAATCCCCAAAAAAAAAAAAATCCCCTCATTCTCCCCACCCAAACAAATGGGACGAGGTCAGGAGGCGTATGTGTAGGTATAGGTTTGTGGTTTAGGTTATTTCCCACTTATCTTTTGTATATAATGATCTGAGTGTTGTATTATAGCACTTTGAACCATGGCAGCTTATTAGTGGCCGGGTGCACTAAACAGCCAATACTATATTCTATAATGCTGTGATTTGATTAGAACCAATCATCTTTTGGCAATCTAATCAATGTTGTACATAAATGCTCACAATATCTCTTTACATTACAGACTTTGCACAACCAGTTTTGGCAATAATCTGATTAATTATGTTCATATTTATGAGTTTATACGATAGGAAAAGTTATGCCTGTGTTTTTTTGTTTTTCCTTCAGGTGAAGAGCGGCGTCCGCAGCAGCCATGGCAGGGGGAATCAACGACACCGGGGAGCCCTACTCCGCATTTGTGAGTATCATGTGGTTGATCCCTGATCCTTATTGATCATGTAAGGCCAGGCGCATGTTCAGCCTCCTTTTTAAAAGCCACAGGTTTCCATTAGGCTGCAGCTCTGAATGCAAAGTCCACCTGAATGGGGCAGCTGAACCTTTAAACGCT
Source organism: Morone saxatilis (assembly GCF_004916995.1). NCBI lineage: Eukaryota > Metazoa > Chordata > Actinopteri > Moronidae > Morone > Morone saxatilis. The sequence goes on along the minus strand of NW_023339785.1, from coordinate 26,602,246 downwards.
GCTCAGGTTGAGAGGTTGTATTCTGCTCTGCTGACCTGCAGCTGATTGAACTACGTGCCGATCTCTCAGATGTGTTTGTAAGTGGGGCTGGAGTTTATGAAAGTGCAGTTAGAAATAAAGAGGAAGCTAAAATGCTTACACGTCTTCTTCTTTATGGTCTGCACTCACTTTTGACAACTCATTTCAGTCCAGACTTTGCTTACATCGGCATGACTTTGCCACAAAGATTAAGTTCTGCTGGTCAACTGTTTTTTTTTCAGGAAGCTAAAGCTTTGAATCATTAAAGCACTCTGCTATCTGATCTGGGTTGATCAGTTAGCCCAGTTCCCTCACAATGCCTGAATCCTCAGCCTAGTAGTCTGATCTTAAAGCAACCCCTGATACTGTAGTGCCTGAGAAACCATTAATATTGGGTGAAACTGGATTGATCGTGTGGGGAAAACGGTGTTTAAGGATGGAATAAATGTTGAAATAATGTCTCGTGTGTTCTCCAGGTGGGGCTGGTGTACATGTTCAATCTGATCGTGGGAACAGGAGCTCTGACGATGCCCAAAGCCTTCGCCACAGCCGGCTGGGTGGTCAGCTTATCACTCCTCACCTTCTTAGGGTTCATGAGGTAAGTCTTGTTCTTCCTACAGCAGAACACTGGGCCTCGTATCTTCTCTTGTACGAGTAGAGAGTGTGCCATGTCAGACTCCTAACTTAAGGGTTCTGTGTGAATCGGCGGTGTAAAAATGAGAATTAAACATTTGCATTACTAACGCCTCACGATGATACCACATGAGCTCTCGCAGCCCCGCCCGTGTGTGAGGGAGTTCATCATGAAAAAGAAGAACTTTACGAGCTCAGAGATTAAAGTCCTGCTCGCCCAGATGATTTTTAACGGCGTCAGCAGTGGAGTTAAAGGACCTGCTAAAGCGGAGAGCACCTGAGGGTCGTACTGTTAATGAAACCAAGAAGAAGTGGTTGATAACCGCAACAAGAGAGGCTCGAGTGGAAGTCTTCACAGAGATAGAGGAGAGAACACGTGCTGTAAGAGGTGATCGTTCCCCTGAGCAGCGACCTGTATACGCCTTAATGTGAACCTCTTCAGTAGACTCCTACAGGTGCTCTGGACCTCGTCAGTTGTGTTCAAAGAAAGTTCAAAATAAGAGAAAATTGGTGAACGTTTCTCCTGAATCAGTCGTACGAGCCACGACTCAGCGACTCTGTTGGTACGAGTGGTTCCTGCATGAGACCCAATCACGACCGATATCTGCTCTCTGTTCACAGTTTATATTCAGTTTCAGAAGTAAAACAGCACATCTCTTCTTGATTTTAAGAGCTAAGATCCTCTGATTCCTGGGTTCTTTAGTCCTCTGTGGCTGTAAACTGAATATCTTTGTGTTGTGGACTACAGATACAGATACAGATACAGAGTGAACATGATTTACTCTAACAGAGTCTCTTCTATAAAGTCAATACAAACCATGTGAATTGGTGGCCAGGAGCTCTATTCGCAGTATCTCTGATTAAAGCAGGCTCCTTTACGATGACATTCGCTAAGAAGATTGTGCACAATGTGGTGAGTTCACATTCCCAACATTCCTCCTCCTCCATGTTGTGCTGGGCTCAAACAGAAGGCTGCACACGATGTCTCTCTGTTGTTGTATCACACTGACATACAACATGTCATTCCTGCCACTAGAGGCTCTCTCACATCCAAACAATAACAGAAGGAGGTTAATGATTATAGTGAAGCAGCGTGGGATCATGGGAGTTGTTGTCTTCACCACCACTGGCGTCATTGCAGTCAGCTTCTCCCGGTTAGGATTCCTTCAGTGTTCATGGTTCAGGAGGTTTCTACCGGGAGCCCAATTATCCACAGAGGTCTCCTCCTCTCCAAAACAAACCAGACCTGCCTGATTAAAACCACTAAACACACTGAATAAAGCAGTTCCACCTTAAAACAACACTGAATAAAGCAGTTCCACCTTAACAATCACTGCTTCTCCCACGCTGGTTGACAGACAAAGGACGTCCCGGAGGGGCTGCGAGCCGAGCTGCTGCTAACGTTAGCTCAGCTTGTTTCTCTGATAACTTAAGATCCAGACGTCCGATGACTAAAATCCTTCATCTGGTTCAAATCTAGAGTTAAAAAGCACCAAGATCTAAACAGTGGATGGTAACAATGTGGCTTCAGACTGGATAAACAGTCAATGATTATAGATTATTGATTGAATCAACTCCATATAGAACATAGCTCTAGAGTTTATTCACTGTTTAATGAGGAAATGTTACCTACTATTAAAAAGGTAATATGAAGTAATATTATTTGTCTTCAGTGAGTTTTTTGGGGTAAAATAATGAACAAAAACAGTATGTGCAGTAGCTGCTCTCTGCCTTTAGAGGGCAGTACAGCTTTTACAGGATTTACAGTGAAATCAGTTTAATGGTTGTCGAAGATAAAAACACAATAAAGTGTTTAACAGACCTGAAGAATCTCAGTCCAAGATCAGACTGGATTCAACCAGGAGACAAAGAACCAACTCAAAGTTTGATTTGTCAAACTGAGTGAAGTCAATCATCCGATTGAGCAGCTGATTTAATCTTTTAAGGAGAAGATTCATTTGAGGGAACCGTTCTGACTGAAAAATAAGAATGAGGACTGATGGAGAGATTTAACCCCCAACCCTGCCACCGGTAGTGCCTTGCTCTCCACCAGCAGGAAGGGAATCAAACCGAGTTTCTGAGTATAGAAATTAAAGATGGACTCTGTGATTGGCCGACTCGCGATCCTGAGCAGACGAACATGTTTGACTCCACTGATGGTTTGTTTGTGAAGGACTAAAGCAGACTGGAGGAATTCATCATGTACTGTATGAACAGACTGAAGCTGATATATGTGTATGTTATATCTTTGTATTGTTTTAATGCCAAATAAGAGAGTTCAGTGTCGTCTTCTGGTCAGGATGGAAAACGTCTTCAGCGGGCACATATTGTATCACTTCCTGTTAGTATAAAAACTAAAGTATGTTGATTTCTTGTATATTAACTGCAGAAACTACTAAACTCTTCTGTAGTGATGATCGTTGTCATTCCCAGGCCGTCAAATACCATCGCACAGGGTACATCTGAACCAGACGCCAAGGGGTGCGTTTGCATGAGACACAGAGGCGGCGTGATAAAGCGTTGGTATCTGAAGACCGGGATGAGAACAGACTGTGATTGAATATCAGTATGTAGGTGACACACAGCAGAGTGTTTGAAGGCTCTTTGGATGATTTTCTTCTTCTCTAAGTCTGAAACTCAGCAGACCTTTGGTTCACAGAGTCCTCCACCGAATCGGTCTGACTCAAAATGGACTAAATCGATGGATCTTCTTCCTTCCTTCCGCCTACATTACCCACAATGAAACTCCAGCGCAGAAAGTTTTATGATAGATTGTGGTGTCTTATGCTAGTAGTGACTAATGTATCCTGCAGCAGAGATGAGGAGCAGCCACAGTCTGGACTGATTTCATCAATATTTTCTTCAAACTTGTTGTCTTCAGCCGACGCTGACTGAAGTGACATCACTTTTTAAGTTTTTGATTTCAGTTTCTGATCCTGTTTATTGTTCTGACCATTATTCTGAAACCCATATGTCCCATTTGTCCGACTGTTATCCCAAAAAGGCCAGAACAAAAAGATTCAGCTTGTGGTATTTTTGGAGGAACGTAGTTTGCACTGGAGGGACTGGGTAATGCGATGTCGGACAAATTGTTGGACAGTGAAAACAAAAATATCATCAGACAGACTACATACAAAGTCTGAATATATCTGAAGATGCTTTTCCACATATGTATATTACTAATTTGTACATTACATAAGCCCGATGTGAGTGTGGATGAAGAAACTGGTTCCACTGGTTTTAATGGTGACACACTGTGAAGAGTTTGACCTCTGATGTTGTTCAGTTGTACATTTAAATGTAATGTGTTATTGGACACTGGTGGAGTTTATTTAACCAACTGTAGATTTATTCTCTGTGGCGTCACTGGATTTTATTATTTGGATTATATTACGGCCTCTTTATACATTAACTTATTTTATTAAACATAAATGTTCCTGTTTTTATGTTTTTAAACTGTGACCCCCCCCTCTCCCTCTTAGAGTCAGGGTCTCTGTATTCTGCTCCAACGGACCATTATTCCAAAACCACAATAGTCCGAATAGTCCTTTTCTCTTGTAACACACGAAGTCTCTTACTGCTGCACTGCTGCATATGCTGACTGTACTGGCTGCGATTAGCTAGTTAGCGGTCCTATTAGCTGACTGTACCTTGGATTGCTGGGGAAGGTTTGTTTACAACACTGGCACAGGAGCTAGCTTAAGAGAGAGCACCAGAACTGGAAGGGGACTGACTCCAGGGACGACAAAGACACAGCGGTTTAAGCGGGAACATGAGAGGGGTGAAAGAAGGAGAGTAACGTTATCCATCATCCATCGCATCGATCAGTCAGGATTAGTTTCAGTGAAGTTGGAAGTTATTGAACAACCAGACTGTGTGATGTTACACTGTGTTACTGCTTGTTCTGATTCACAATCACTGAATAGGCCGCGTTCATACATAGAGATTATAATCATTACATTCAGATCAGAAACATGCAACATTAGCCAGCTAATGCTTTTAACTAACGTGTCTTCAGAGCAGTGGCAGCGTTTGTTTCCTGGATAACGGTCTGTTGAACAAATGGGATGTTTATCGGACTGTCGGGGCCGGAATAATGGGCTGTCCCTCCACAACCGTTTGACTCACTTTATATGTTCAGACGTGGAAGAAAGAAAACTCATCCAGTACTTCAGTAAAATACTTTTTTTCTCACTTTTACTTTATTAGAAGTGCATGTCACCCCCCCACCCCACGCCACCCCACCCTGTTTCCTGTCCATCTTCAGCTAATAAAGGGAAAACGTCCTCTCATAACTCAGTGTAACTGGTCCTAGTGTGACAGTGGTCAGACTGGATGATGAGTGTATATATTCACTATCTGTTGTACATTATTCTATGAAGCTGTTTCTCTCCCTATTGTTCTGGAGGCTTTCATGTACATGAAGGATGATATTAAAATATATTTTTGGTTTCATAATCTGCTCTTTAACTTTCTTTATTGTCCTTGAAGGAAAGTCTGTGTGTTTATATGTTTGTGAGGACATAATCCAACTTCCTGCAGTTATTGAGTTCAATGTTTGGGTTCATTGATCAGTTGATCAGCTGTTCTCTGCTGTTATTGATATTGATCAATATGAAACATATAGTCAGTTTAATGACTGATAGTTTAATTGTTTCACTTAAGTTTGATATAATAATAATAATAATAATAATAATAATAATAATAATACATTAACAATAGTTTAACCTTTGTTTTTAATGACCAACACAGTTAGGAGTGTATTTACAGTCTCTGTGCTCACATGGACAGGTAACACACCTGAGGGATTAACAGTCACGCGCCTCTGTGGCTGTTTCCTGTTCATTTTGACTTCCTGTGAAGGTTGAACGTTGTTTTTCCCAGCTGAAGGTAAAGGAAGTCTTTTTAAATGTTGAAGCTGTGGTTAGTTTAGTTTCTCTGTTGTTCATTCACTGACTTTAACTGTAAACTGCTCCAACAACCGCCGGTAAAACTCTGCACCATGTATCCGCCTGTGAGCCACTGAATGCGGCTGCACTCTGTGGCAGAGTGCCGCTGGAGAACCGCAGTTTGTGGTCTGTGATGATCCTGACTGCAGACAGCAGGAAGGAGCTCTTTCATTAGGCTGATTAGATAAATAGGTAAGTGAGTCACTAATGAGCTAGTGTCGCTTCTTTATGTCAGATTCAGATAAGATAAAATGTGCCTTTATTGATCCCTGTACAGCAGCACAGATAAATGTAGTGCAAATATTATTTGACTTCACCGCAGTTATCAGTTTCTAAAATGTAGAGTGCAATCTAGGAGCTGCAGAAGTCAGTTAGAGTCATTCAGGTGAAACTTTGACACAAAGATTGTCCACTCCTTGTGTCAAAGATGATGAGACATTGTGAGACGTTTAGTGCTGTTGGATTGATTGAATATTAAAGGAAGAGCAGCTTCCTGTCAGACTCAGGCTGCGTTTCATTAGTAGTTC
>NW_023339785.1:26591346-26596094 GCF_004916995.1 Morone saxatilis | reverse complement strand
ACTTCCCCTCCGTTCACTTACCTCAGCCCTTGGCATTGAGGTAACAGCATAGCGTCGCACGGAGACGACTTGGGAGCGCGGAGGGAAAGTGGTGGGGAGAGCGAGTGGATTGTAAATGAAACACAGCTTGCCCTCGAGTCAGTAGTCATGTGGCAGCGTCGCGTTAATAGCGGCAATGACGTAAACTGCAATGCATTGTGGTGTGATATCCAACTCGAGTGACCATCGTTGTTCACTCCGAATCCTTCAGCCGCGTTTCCAAGGTCCAGTCTCGACCAGTTTCACTTCAGTGTTTGTACTGACGAGGATTGGACGGAGCGCGCGTCAGGTAGGCTAGCGCGTCTGCCGCTCTGAGTTGGAGTGGAGTAGAAGTCCAGTAGCTGACGGGCAGCTTCTTGCGCTTCACACTGCTGTTTTTCCATTCAGTTTTGATCCAACAAGCAACTTTATCTGTTTGTTTTTTATGTTTCAGGATCCGCAGGCAGAGACCAGAACCTGAACCCAGCTTGTGTTGTCCTTCAAGACGACAGGTTCGAAGGTTTTGTTTCATTGACTTTAGAAGACGACGTGCGCACCTGCTGATCAGAAGGAAATCTTTCTGTAAAATCTTTTATAAGGAGCTGCAGTGTAGACTGCTTCTGTATGATAACATGTCTGAGAGAACTTTGTTATGATTTTATTTATACAAATAAAGTTGAATTGAACTTGAATTAACTGCACAATAAGAGTCAATGTTATGCCAGAAAGAACTAGTTCCTGCAACGTCTCAGGCCGACCCCATGGAAGGTTGAAAGCTGTCCATCAGGAGACGTGTATTGTTTAAAGTTGGAGATAACAGAGCGCAGCCAGTCCTCTCAGAAGACCTTCATTGACTTCACGCTCTCAATAGCGGGCCTTGAGGACAATTCTCCCAGCTTCATTTTACACTGGGTGGAAACATTAAAAAACCTGCTCTGCAGAACCAATCCACCGGTCTTTAGGACAGCCTTCTATTGGGGCTGGTGACATGCAGAGTCATGTGTTTGTAACTACAGAGTATCTCTCCTTGAAGGAGAATATAAGGGGTGTTAGGTTTGTTAGCAGCTGTACTCTCTGCTGCTCAAGCAATTTCTTTTCATTTCCCGTTTAACTGGTGAGAAGCAGACTGGCGCACCCTCATTATCACGCTGAGGAAACAAGCACTAATACACTGGTGAAGGAAGGATAAGTAGACCAGGGTGAAACTAATCATTGTGTATCTGTGCTGGGGTTTTGTCGAGCAGCAGAGACCAAACCTGATACCCAGTGTCTTGTCGGTTAGTTTATTAGTCGCTGCAGGCAGCTGGGGGGTGTTCAAGTCCAGAGAGCTGCATTCTGCCTCTCCATCACCTCCGTCGCTGCTGCCTCCACTCTGGTCTGGAGGGTCTGCCGAGCCGGTCCGGACTGGGTTGGGGACGATCATGTGCTCCACGTGTCCAGTCTCCACAGGAACCAGTCTGAGTGGCGGGTGATCTGGGACTTCCTGGGTCTCTGCGGTGCTGCTGGACAGGAAACTGGTCTCTAGAGATTTCAGGACCTGCAGGCCGAAGTCCCCAACCTCCTCGTAGAGTGGCTCGGGGGGGTCCGGAGACTCCGAACGCTCTTCGAATGAGTCCTGCTGTACCTTCATGGGCTGAGAGAGAGAGAGATATCAATACTGCATCAATTCATTTTCCACTAGAAAATATAAAGTACAAAATACTCACAAAGTACATAGAGAGAGTCCTTCTGTCGTGTAACTTTCTCTGCAGAGAGAATCAAATATAAAGTCTGATGATGAATTGTTATGTTATGTTTTAATAAAGAACTGACATTTTTCATTTAATTTCATTTCATTTGAGTTTAATTTCTTCTCATCAGGATTAAAATTGAAAAGTATTCTACAATAAATGTTTCAAACTCAGTTTAAGACTTGAAGTCTGACCAGTGTCTGATTGGCCGTCAGCATGCTGCTGTTGCTCTCGTCTCCTCTGATGGGGACGAGCGGCATCGTGCCGAACTTCTGCTTGGAGATATCTGAGGAGGAGTGACGCCTGAGCACCGGAGGACCCGGGTCATCGTTCTGCAAGAGAACCACAAAAATACGAGAGTCAGAGAACCGAGCATGCTGGGAGTTTCTGTAAACATCAGAGAACCGAGCATGCTGGGAGTTTCTGTAAACATATGAATTATTACACAGGTCAATTCCTCCTAACAGAGCAGGATGAGTTCATCTGACCTGAGCCTTGAGGAAGCTGGTGATCCAGTCCCACAGTTCAGCCTCACAGCTACAACTCAGATACCTGCGAGAGAAGAAGAGACGTTACAGTCGAAACTCAGCTGACACTAACAGCTGTGACAGAGTTAATGGATGAGGACTTACAGCTGGTGTTTGTCTGACATCACTGTGAACCCCCATCTGCAGACAGATGACAGAAATAGATTATTAGTATTTATTAATAATAATTTATACAGCACTTTTCTTAACAATGTTACAAAGCTGAACAAAAGAACATTAAAGACAGATAAAATGAAAATACGGAACACAGAGGTAATAAAACAACAGAATGAGTAAGAACAAATAAACAGGAAAAAAAACATCCAAATAAAATACATCAAATATTTCCAATCAGTTTACCTGAACCAGACCTGAATGCCAACGTTTTCTGTTAGAAATCCTCAGTCTGCTGATTACTGATTACAACAATATAAGAGTGGTTTTGGGGGTTATTGGGGATTTTAAATTTGTTAAAATAATCAAGCCAAGAATAAATAAAAGCATTTACTACTTTTTGCAGATCAGCAGATATTAAAAATTACCTAGTTTTAGAGATTATGTTTAGCTGGAAGAAACAGGACCGAACACTCACATCTGTGACATGCTCAGATTACCCCAGGATTCCTACCAGCTTGGCTGCTACTAAGATTTGCACCAAAGGGGCTCATGGCATTAGGGGGACCAAACATTATGATCGCAGATTTATTAAAAAAATTAAATTTAAGAACATTTTGGGATATCCAGGATTTAATGTCACAGAAGTAAGTTGTGAGGTTTGTTTGGCTGCTGGGGCCCAAGAACTGAACCATGAGGGACACCACAGCTCAACTGAACCGTAAAGGTGGAAGAGTTACCCAGAACAACAGAGGAGGTTCTGTTGGAGAGGTAAGAAGACCATTGAAGTCTCCAGGCGATGTAACAGGATGCTGTGATCGACCGAAGGCAGCACTTTGATGTGTTAGTAATTTTAACAAGGGCTGTCTCTGTGCTCTAAAACCAGGACCTGCAGGTCAGCTGAGATCGGAGAGAATCATCTGAATAACTGTCATCAACAGAGAGATCACCTCTGACCTCTGACCACAGTTTAAACCCACAGGCTCCATTGAGAAAGAAACACTGTTTTCTGCTCCCTGATAAAATGAAATGATTACCAGAAGGTTTCTTCTGGTAGTAATCTTTCTAACTTGGCTCTCAGGGCTTCTGTAACACAGAGCTTCCTTCAAGGCAACAATTCAACAAAAGGTCAAATCAATCTAAAATCTGATATGTAAGTAAAACAGCTGGACTTGTCTTCTGTTTGAAACATGAGCTGGGAGGTGGATGTTTACCTGGTCGGAGCTTTCAGTTTCCTGCGGATGCCGATGTAGATCTTCATGGACTTTAGAGACCACTCCTTCTCCGGTTTGATGCTCTGAACAACAACACAGACCAGTCAGGAGACTGGAATATGAATATGGGTGTTTACTAGTTCACAGAGGAACCCAGTTCTCACTGAGTGTTACCTTCTTGTCTTTGAGCAGCAGCAGTTTGTGGTCTTTGATCTGGAACGTTCTTTCCTGAAACTTGTTTCCCTGAAGGAGCTTCGGAGGTTCCTCACGACATTTCAGCAGACCGATCTTCATGATCTCACTCTTATAGGCTGAAGGGACAGATGGGCAGACAGACAGACAGACAGACAGGCAGAAATTAGCTTCAGACACAGTGGGGATAAAGCAGTCAGGCTCAGTGGAGGAAGAATGACTCGTTCCTACAGGTGAGGATGTTAATGCCTTCTCCTTTAGGAACTCTCTTCACCACCAGGTAGGCCGAGCTCGGGTCGGCCATCTTGCACCACTGCAGAGCCTGCTCCAGGACCTTCTCTTTGGGGTGTAACGGACGCTCTGAAAAAACAACAGCGACTGTCAGGTAGAGAGTGAAATTTCCCAGGCACCCTGAACTCCTTAGTGCAGGCGTGTCACAGAGAAAGAGACAGGTGTGCAGGTGTTGTCTCACCCAGCTGTCCATCTTCGATGGCCTCAAACGTCATCCACACGTCTTTGTCTCCGGCCGGGACGTTCCTCATGTACAGAACCTGATTGGTCAGCTCTTCAGCGCACATAGTGGGAGACACCTGAAGGGTCAAATGTCATACAAACTGTCACACCTGAAAATACACTTCCTGCTTATCCCAGCATGCACTGGACGAGGCAGGTCAAAATCGACTAAGTCAATGAGCAATGGATTCATATTAATAGTATTTATGAATTAATATTAGTCGTATTAATGAACCGATATTCAGTCTGAAGACTTACTTTGAGAGTGATGCAGCAGTCTGGTATCTTCATCTCCAGATAGACTTCAATGATCAGATCCCCAGCCTGAGACAGCTGCACACAAAACCTCCATCAACACAACCTGAACAACTGCAGTACTGACTCACTCATTTATTAATAGCTTATTAACAACTTATTTGCAGAAGGCAAAGATGGCACAG
>NW_023339785.1:26585283-26591246 GCF_004916995.1 Morone saxatilis | reverse complement strand
AGGAAGCCATGAATGGAGGTGTGTTTTAATGGAAAGGTGTGTAGCAATGTGATTCTGACTTTGCGGGCGCTACACTCTGTACAGATTATGGTGACACAGTTGGTAAAATTATGTAGATTTGGGAAAGCAACTTTTTTGTCATTCTCAGTTCATCTGATTGGACAATGTGGAAAAACACAAATGGGTGCAATGAGTTCAAGCTATTTTAACTGGAGGCACTCAAAGTTTCGAAACATGAGGCGTCCAGGGCGCAGTAGCAGCACGCAAACCGCTTACTGCCTACAGAAACTGGAAACAGACAACTGGAAAAAGACACCTCACTGCAAAGACTGCGCTGTGTCTGATTGTGCCCCAGTCAAACATTATACACATTTTATTACATTTTATAGATTTATTAACTATGTAACACCTTGTTTAGATTGCTCATCTAAAGTACATTTCAGTCGGTTAATGTCTCAGCCAAACAGTATTTTGTAGTAATGTGCAACAATGTGGCATTAGCAACATTTAAAGTACCATATGGGAGCCATGCAAGCCACTCAAACACATTCCTGCAAATTTTTCACAATAAAAGTCTTGTTATAAAATGAAGGGATTCTGTCGTCTGAAATGCTAGAGAGCATTTTTATATAAATATTTTTTGGGGTTGTATTGTCTTTAATGGATAGTGACAGCTGAAGATAGACAGGAAAGGGGGGAGAAGGGATAACGCGCAGCAAGGGGCTGCAGGTTGGATTTGAATCCTGTGCCGGTTCAGCAAGGACTCAGCCTTGATACATGGGGCTCTACCAGGTGAGCTATTCAGGCAATCCTAGAGCGCTTTTAATTTGAAACTTTAACAGGGCAAATGGGAGCAAATCAGAAAACAAGGTGACTTTGTACTAACATATCCAAATATTAACAAAATAATATCATACAGGGTGAATGAAACAAGTTGAGGTAAATAAAAGCCCGGACACTATTTGAGGAAATCCAGTACATTTGAGAGTACTACAGGACATACTTATGTTCGGGACACATGCAGGGTCTTTGTTTGGTGTTTTGTTTGGTCTTTGCTTGAGGGGAAACGATCTTGTGTAGGTGAAACAGCCCCCAGAGTGGCAGGTCTGTTAGTGTGAGCTCACCTGTACAGGTGACTGATGAGAGCAGCTAGAGTGGTCCTGTTGACTCGAGGAAGACTCCGGATGATCTCTTTGTAGCGATCCAACCTCTGTCTCTTCTGAGGGATTTCTGAAGAGGAAAACAGGACAGACTTGGAGGTCTAAAAACACATTGAACACCAATCTCTAGTTTTATCAAAATTGCTTTTAAACCTGATTTTGAACTGACAATGTTTCAGAAAATGACAATTTCTTTCTGTGTGAGGACCCCGGCTATAAAACCTGGACCTAAATACACTGGATTTCACCACAAGTAAGTTTATTAGGATTTATGTTATTGGGGTTAATGGGAGATCCAACAGGGAATTAAACCACTTCCATCACTCTGTAGCAGAACATACTGTACATTTATCTGTCACTGACTTTTAACGACTAAAGGAAGATATACTCACTGGCGGCCCCCTGCCACAGCGGGTGAAGGTCGGCCATGAAGATGGGGTCGTCCACCTCTCTGAAGAACCTCTTCAGGACGTCCGTCACATCCTCGATGAAGTGGTCTCCGATCCGCAGTTTGACGTTTCGAGCATCTTTGCGAAACTCTTCCATCAGGAGTTTGATCCTGGATTTGGCCCCGTTCTTCCTGTAGATCCCCTCGTGGCCCAGACCTACAGAGCATGCTCAGAACGTCACTCAGGTACACAAATATCTGATCTCACTGAGCTCTAATGAAGCTGCACTCAGATTTTGGGGGTTTGGTTAAGTTTTATGAGACATCAGATACAGGACTCACCTGCTGACTCAGTATCAGTGCTGATATTTATACTATATACTTATATTTGGGATTTAAAACATTAATGTAGCAACAAACAACTATTCTCTATATAAAGATACAGGGTCTCTTGGTGTCTCACTCCCTTTGCCTGTGTTGTATCGCAGCCTCTCGTGGTTTGTTTCCATAGCCAGTCAGCTCCGACTTAAACTGCTGTTTTTATCATCTGCGTCGGTTAATTAAGGATTTATTTTATTATTATTTATTTTGTTTCTGTCCAGTCTGAAGTGTATTTTATGATTATCTGCAAGGCAAAATCACTGGTTTTGTCAATGGAGTCTGGTGGGACGTAGCAGCCATTTCTTTTGGTCTGAAATGCTGGTGCTCTAGTGCGACATCTAGTGGTGCTGAATATTCCATTTGTGAATAAAACTTTTTGCTTTGTTACACTGATGCCACTTCCTGCATGTGCTTCACAATAAAGGCATGTTCATGTGAAGGCAGTGGTAGGTTTTTACTGTGAAACCAAAAATTGTGCATAAACCTGATAAAACAAGAACTTATTTAATCTTATTAACATGACAAACTGTATGTATGATGTTATTTATATGTTGATGGTTACAAGTGGTGAAGGATCGATCAGTGCTTGGCATTGAGCAGAGCAGGTAGAATGCAGTGATGAAAATAAACCATAAGCGGCTGAAAGTTGTAGACCTGTAAAACTTCTCTTTCTACCTCCTTTTACCCCTCTTCCTCACCATACTGAGTGATGAAGGCGATGCAGCTGTCCACAATGATGGGAATGTCATTTCTGCTCAGCTGCTGTTCCCTCAGAGTGTTTCCTTTACCGCCGGCAGCTCGCTGGATGTCCGAGTACCACAACGAGAAATCTGTCCGGCCGATCCCCTGCAGGTGGAGAGTCCTGACGGAGAGACAAAACCAAGTGATGTAGAAAATAAAAACCAAGACCAGATTATTTTTTTGTTAAGCAGAGAAACTCTTCATCTCACCTTCCTTTTTCTACTAAAACCAGGATGTCTTTCTTCTCATGGTTCTCAGTCTCGGAGGCTATACCTTCAACACAAACAGAGACTGCTTTAATTAAACCAGACAGAATAAACCAGTCAGACATAGGTTGAAAACCAGAACCAGGACTGACTGAGTTCCTGCAGACGGTTCAGGTTGATGATGTCCTCAGCCGCTCCGTCGTTTCGGGGACAGATGAAGAGGTTGGACTTCTGCAGAACAAAGTAAGCCTCCTTCCACTGCTGAGCGTCCAACATGGCTCTGTAGCGCAGCAGACCGACCCGCTCAAACTCCCGAGTCAGCAGGCAGTGACAGCTGAGGGGGGTCGCAGCCTGATGGCGACGGACAGGATGGTTAGTACAGAATAAGTTTACAACCTATGACATGCAAAGGTGAACTCATAAAAGGAGTAGTATAAACAGTTTTGTACAGTGGGTTCCTTGGATAATGCCAATTCTACCAAAATAGGTCACACCCCTTCGTGTCTTAAAAACATTCCACCATTTTGGATTTTGATTTTTTGCTTCTTTTGTCACATAATTCATCTAATCATCCCCCAAAAAATCTGTGCATAGCATATTTAATTGAAGCTAAAAAAGACTTGTTTGTGTTTGAGTATCACTTATTGTTTGTCTATAATTGGTTACAGAACTTTTGAAGGCATGGCCCAATGCACCTAATTGTCCACAACTCTTCAATACTCAATTGAATTGCAACTTAATTTGGGAAAGTTGTACAGAAAGCCCCACTGTGTGTAACATTTCATACAATTCTACCAATAATACGAAGTTACAGAAGACAGGACAGATATAGCTACAGGTCAGTCTTTACTGTCTATTTGATTAATATAGTAACAGTAATCATATTATTAATATTAACTTTATTTCATATGTTTTAGTTAAGTCAAATAATTTGACACTAATATTAGACTGAGTCCATCTGGAAATAATACCAAGTTACAGAGGACAGGACAGATACAGGACAGAGGTTAATGCTGTAGATACAGGGCATAAGTCAGTGCTGTAGATGCAGGTCGGAGGTCTGTAGGGTAATATTAATGGCCTTGTGGCCATTGATAAAACCCCACCATGTGTCTTAAACACAGTATTCAATTACGACTGATTTTGGGTTGTATCTTCAGATGTTAATCACAAACATTTCTTACTGGGACTCATACTTATATGGGGAAAAGATTCCAGCACTGGAGTTTCATACCTTCCCAATGGATCTGGTCCAGCTGTGCAGCATGTCGGCCGTCTCCAAACCAAACTGATAAAGTTTCTCTGAAGTCAAATACAACTCGAAGGTGTAACGAAACCTGAGAGAAGGAGAAAAGTGAAACACATATCTCACCTTTATGAACAGAAATCACATCAAACGTAAATGTAACATTATCATGGAAATGACGTGTCTGTACCTGTCGATGAAGCCGTTGTTGTTGTTGGAGGTGTCGGGCCGACTGATGCCCAAACACACAATGTCTTTAACACTGATCTGCATGCAGGGATCAGCTGATCGATCCGACTCGTAGAAGAGCAGAGACTGATCCACCGAACACCAGAACTTCTGGAAGTCTAACAACAACAAGAGACATCTAGTTAGATCTGAATGTTCAGGTTCCTCCTCGTGAGTTCACACTACAGATCGCTAACAAATGCCCCCAGAGGCAAATCGCCTATGTGTGAATTGTTCAAAGATGCAATCTGAGGGCTTGCTGAGAACTCGCTGAGGCCTCGCAGACGCCAGATATTTATATACATATCTATCTTTATAAAGAAATAAAGAAATAATAAATAAATATCTTTATCTTTAGGAATGGTGTTATTAATGACTCCTGATGAAACGAAAGAGTCTGGGATTACTCCTTCTGAAAGATCTTGTAGTGTGTGACCACTAATAAAATCCACAAAGACTCCCAGATCCAAGACATGTGAAGTGTGAACAAGGCTTTACTTTCCTAATAATTAACTGCAAATGTTCCTGGTGGTTTATAAATCTGGTTCTGTACAAATGAAATGTTTGAAAAGCCTCTTTGTTGTTTCATTATTTTTTTACTTCAAAGAAACATTCCTCCTTTAAACCCAGCTGACTCCCTCCCTCCTTCCTTCCCCTCCTCCCACCTTCTCGTGTTTTCTTGGACAGCGTTCCTCTGTGGACCGAGCCGGACTTATAGAGGTAACCGGAGTGAAGGACGGGCTGCATGATCTCATCGTACACACTGGGGTCTGATGGTAGGACAGAAGAATATTTCAGCTGCACGAAACAACACACAGATATGACATCTCTCTACTTCAGCCTCCGTCAGTTAGTGGAATAAAAGTCTGCATCAGTTTCTCTGCTAACTGAAGCAAACTGTAACGAGATAAAAACCTCCCTGCAGGAACAGAGCTGATAACAGCTGACCTGGAGTCAGCCTCCACCGAAACTGCTGACCTTCAACACAGAGAAATATAACTGTTGTCTCCAAAATGTCAATTTTTACTCTGACCATTCAGATCCGTTATTGTAAATCATTAAATATCAGTATTATATTATTATTATTATCATTATTAATAAAGACAGAGTCCGACTGATGTGACACCGATAGCGACTTTAGAGGAGAAATGCTGATTTAGTGAATATTTAAGTTAAATATTCCTTTACATGCTCAATAATTTAACATATACATTGTCAACCAATTCTAGAAAATAAAGAATAAAAAAAATTAAATAACGTTAAACATGAGGACTGTAAAAATGACCTTTTTATATTATATACCAGAAGAAAAGTGTTAATATGAGTGCATACTTGGTGACATATACACCACAGTAGACTGAGATCAGACCTGACGCGGACGGGTGATCCAGCAGGTGATGATGTTGTTGGCAGCAGTTGGAGTCGTTGGCGAGGCGAGCTGACTCCGCCTCCAAGAAAATCTGAGTAACAGTTTTCAGGAGAGTCTGTTCAGAGACCGCCGAGCACAGGACCTGTAAATGAGAGAGAGACATTAACACAGACAGAGAGAGAGAGAGAAAGAGAGAGAGAGACATTAACAAAGACAGAGAGAGATAGAGATAGATAGAGAGAGA
>NW_023339785.1:26584846-26585261 GCF_004916995.1 Morone saxatilis | reverse complement strand
GAGAGAGAGAGAGAGAGAGCGGACATGTTGGATGTTTTCAGTCCGTCTTTGAGCCTCCAGCTGCTTTTATCTTTGTTTTCTCTGATGTCTGTGTTTCAGTCCAGCTGATGCCCCAAAGCACTCTGGGAAAAGTTTCCATTCAAATATTGGGCCGGTTTAAAAGCAAAAGTCCGTTTTTTTCAGCTAATGATTAAATATTGTTCAGAAATCATTTAAAGAGCTGATTCTTCAGAAAGAACAAGAGACAAAAGGTCGACACACTCAAACCATTGAAAGGTCTCTGATGCTCTCTGACCTCAGGTCAGCTTTTATGTCTCTGTAGACTGAAACCCTCAGAGCTACTGAAGTTCTGACAGACTCACTTTGTTCCTGCAACAGAGAAATGCTGAGAGCTGCTCAGTGACATTAAATGTTC
>NW_023339785.1:26581977-26584746 GCF_004916995.1 Morone saxatilis | reverse complement strand
GACGGCACGGGACACACCGAACCGAACTCGAGCCACCGACCTCGCCTGACTGTCCGACGACGTCCGACGGCCGATAATCGGGTTGGTGTGCGGAGGCCATAAGGCTTTCTTGTTATTGGAGGAAGAAAGCGTCGGTCGGACCTTGAGCAGCTCCTCCTGGCTGTTGAACGCAGGGTGGTTCAGCCGGTATCGACCCTCTCTGTACTTCTGCGTGATGAACTCTCTCCTCTGTTCTGGTGAGGCGTCACAGTCCAGATCTTCAGACGGAGACAGCGAAGCCGCCCAGAAGTCATTGGCCCGGTCGTTCCCCAGCATGATGAACAGCTGACACACACAAACAAACAGGACTACAGATCAGTTCAGACTATATATGAAGATGGACGATGACTACGCTATATGTTTCATTGATCTGAATGGTTGAAGTTGTCCTGTGATAGATGGTAATAAACAGACGGTTCATCCAATCCAACCTGCCCTTTTCCAAACAGATGGTTTTGTATAATAAACCATTTCAGCAAATTTGAGCAATCATTGTAGCTTCCTGTGAGTTTTACTACACATTATTATGATAATCATAGCAAAACATTGAGCCATATGTCACCAAAATACTGGAGACTTTATGCTCACTGGAACAAATTGCCTTCGATTTTTTCATGAATTATACAAAAGGAACTATTGCAGCTACAGTATTTTATATCGTAACATGCATCACAATTTTTTAGAAAAGCTCCAGTGAAATCTGATATTTTTGGCCACAAGAAAGACTGGTGTATCCACTCAGTGGTCGGATCTCTCGTCTCTGAGTAGAGTTACTTATGTAACTGCAGTTCTATGAATTCTGGATGAGAACTGCTGGTTCAGGTGGTTCAGGGGATGGACTGGTTCTGATCTCACCTGGACGATCTCATTGCTCCACACGCTGGTGTCCAGTTTCAGACTCTGAACCTTGGAGACCATCGTCCCCAGACCTCTGTGCTGTCCTGCAAACACACACACACATACAGGTAAACAAAGGGGAAAGGGGTTGCATTGTGATGCATTCCCACAGTGAATCGTATCACATCAGATCACAATCATAAATCAGACAGCTCTAGTTGAAGTAATCAGTGACCTTAAACTCTTGGATACTGGACCTCACAGTAGGTCATGAAATCTTAAATGACAGGTTCAATGATACCATTGGATTAAACTTGTTCACCTCATTGACAGTATATATAATAGACCAAGCTTCCAGTTCTGTGAAGTGAACGTGGAAGTGTGTTAAACCTGCATTCTATGTAACGGCCAGGAGGGGGAGCTCCATTGGCTGCAATATAAAAACAATAGCATGCAGTCTTATGGAGAATAACCCGACTTCTCACTTGATTAATGAGCTCAGTAAACAGTTTCCTGATGATTTTCTGGTCTCAGTCTCATTTAGAGTAAAAAAGACCATAAAGCAGGGTATGCTTTAGGGCGGGGCTACCTTGTGATTGACAGCTCATTCTCAGTGAGTCCGTCCAGCTCAACTGTCGAATGTTGTTTTAGATTGAATTTTTATTAAATAATATAACAGAAAAAAAGGGAGAGCAGGAGGAGAGACGTCATTTAAAGATAATAGATGCGCTGTCGTTGCTTGTCATTTCACCACCTCCGCAACTCACAGAGGGGAGCGCTGACATCGTTCAGACACACTGAGGTTGCAAGCTGATGTGTCTGCAGACACTGGCCAATGCGATTATCTCAAAATGCCAGATAATCAGCCCGATCAATCCACAGACCCATTCCAGACCCACAGTCTACCTGTTCTTTGTTCCCAGAATAAGGTCAGCATCTGGTGGAGGTTCTGTCCTCTGAAATGCTTTTTGTACTTGAAATGGAAACCTTCTGTGAATTTGACTGTGAACGTGAAGAGTTCAGTTTCAGGTGAGACAAAAACATCTAAACTGATGACAGGCTTCACCTGGATGATGTCAGCAGGATGATACAACACACACACACACACACACACACACACACACACACACACTCACCACAATGCAGTTGAACCAGCACAGTGACAGTTTCACCTGCAGTAGTTCATGTCTCCACAGGTATTTGCAGTTACATAAACAGTGAATGTTGTCTGAACAGCGTTAACTGAGAACCCGAGCACGAACAGCACATACACTTTAAAGATCCACTGTGTGTTCTGCTGCTGGTCTGGGCCTCATTGAAGAGAAATCTTCATGATCTGTCTCCAGCAGTTTGTGTTTGTCTTTTCCTGTTTCAACATGATGATGAACAAAGTCAGCTCCAACACCAAATGGTTTCCCAGCTGGTAGTGGTCGTAAGGACGTAATGGGAGACGTATCATTGGCCTTTATTTCCCTCAACTGACCCTTCCGAATTCCCACCCCTTTTTGCTCTGTCCTCCAATTGAGACAGTTGAGGTCAAACCTTGGTCAACTTCCTCCTCTCCTGTACTTATTGATTGTAGAGGAAAAGCTAATTCCTGTAACTCAATGTTGTACATTTGTTCAACGTAATTTCATACGTAAGTTGCCATAACTCAAAAAGATTTATGCAAACTGTTGCGATAATTGTTTTTGTTGAGGCAAATTCAATTCAATTCAATTCAATTTTATTTGTATAACGCCAATTTATAACAGAAGTTATCTCAGGACACTTTTCAAATAGAGCAGGTCTAGACGGAACTTCTTTTAACATTTACAGAGACCCAACAGTACCACCATGAGCAAGCACTTGGCGACCTTGGGCAAGGAAAAACTGCCTGTTAAAAGGCAGAAA
>NW_023339785.1:26579317-26581952 GCF_004916995.1 Morone saxatilis | reverse complement strand
GTTGGGGTGAGAGAGAGAAAGACATATATCCAAATAAAGAATAAAGACCTGTACCTGCACAGTTTTTGCAGATGACCACACACAGGTTGATGGAGGCCCAGTCGGGGTTCAGGGCCTTGCAGTCAGCACACATCCTGTTGGACCGGTTGGACCAGATCTTCTCGGCCACCTCGTAATCCGACAGTGTCTCCGCAATGGACTCCTGCAGCGCCTCCATCCAGTCCCGTTTCTCCCGGTCCGACTCCGCTGTGAAGCTGCGGAGGCGTAGCAGAAGTCTGCGGTGAGACTTGTTGGAATGTCGCCATGGCAACGGCATTTTAAAGACAGACATCCCCCTTTTTAAAGCTTAAGTGTTTACATTAAAGCAGCAGACTGACTTTGCTTGCTTTGTTTCCGTTGTGACTCAGCGCTGCGAGAGCTGCAGGGAATTAGCTGTAAGGAGCTTTTTCTCATTCAGTGACCTGGTTTTGGGACCAGCCTGGCAGAGGTTGGCTGAGAGCACCAACAGTTTGTTACCAGTTTCATCTACAGCCGTGGTCCCTAACCTGGGGGTCAGGATTCATTGGCGGGTCCTGAGGCCTTCTTGATTTTAATGGGTTTAAGAAAACTTAAAAGAATATTCACATCGGCCAGCATTTTGTTTATTTCTGTGAAGAAAACTAAATGAAACTGTTATTTTTTAAAGTTGTTGAAACTAATTGCATCCAAAATGAAGTAGCTTTAGATTTAATTGTAAACTTTTTATTTGTATTGTGAAAAAGGTAAAAAGAACTGAATAAGGAATGTCAGCTTATAACACGTAGTTTGTGTTACTTAATTTAACGTTTAAAATAACTTTATATTTAAAAAAGAAATACCCTACATTGTATTATTTAATATCTAAACTTTGAGGACATGAATACAATCCATATTAAACAAACAGGAATCAGGGAGAATAAAACACTTAATTGGTCAAAAGAGCAGCCTATTAAGTCTGTATGATTGTGCAAAATAAAATAAAATAAATAATACAAACAAGAATTGTAGAAAAAGTTTCTAAAATCATCAAAAAAAAACTCATCTCTGATCAATATTCACAGGAAATAAATCAAAATTCATCCAAATCTCTCTTCCTGCAGTTATTGTACATGAACATAAGGCATCTCTGCTGTTAGCTGAACACACCTCTGCACATAGAAATGTTTAAAGGAACTCTGTTACAGGAACTAAAATATAAATGCAGGTTGACGGTGGAGGGATACCTGAAGGTTTTGTATGGAGTGATGAGGTCGAAGCTCTTGTTTTTTCCGTCTCTGATGGTCGCTCCTCGAGCTTCGATCAGCGTGATGCCGATTCCGTTACGAAAGCTCTGCAGAGACAGAATGAAGTTCAACCAGTGTTTCTCTCTCTGAGACAGGATGAATGAAACATAACTGAGTCAGTCTGCAAAGAAAATGTGAGATCAGCTGAATTCTGACTGAAATATGGAACAAACTGATCAAAGAACACTTTTGATTTGTTTGCTTTCAGTTACACTTTTTGTTGAGATAATCTAAATCAATACACACTGCAAAAATCGTATCAAGTATTTGGTTTAACTTCAACTTGCGACACACAAACTACACCTTGCAAATTGCACATGTACAGTTTAGGTTTTAGTTATACGTTGCTTCAAATATTTTACACATTATTCTACTGCATACTGCATATAGTGTATATATTTTACATTATAGTCTTATATTTTTTATTATATCTTTATAATATTTTTACTTTATGATTCTTTTTTGTACTTTTTGCACTATATTCCCCAGTGCTGCTGTGTCTGACTTTTCTCCCACGGGGGATCAATAAAGGAACATCTTATCTTATTTATATTAAGGTTTGATAATACACATACACACACATACACACATACAATACAATCTTTTCAGTTTGAAGTCAAACGCTTAAGTTTTGAAATAAACTAATAATAATGATAATTTGCTTTTCTACTTTTAAACTTGATTGGATATAAATGATTTAATTTATATAATTGATATATTGACTAATAATATATATCATATAATATTTTCAATTTCATCTATTTCATAATGGGGGGTTCACAGCTCACAGTTTTTTTAAATAACAGTAAGTAAAAAGAGAAGCAGTAGTAAACATGTCACCTGTTCACTCTTGTAGAGCCAGATCTGCTCCGTGTTGATGGCGGCGTACACTTTGGATTTGGTTCCTTTCAGTTCGAGGACGCCGTGTTTCTGACAGTGAGACCCGGGACCGAACCGCCGCCGACCGAACACCAGCTGGTCTCTGACGTGTTCCTGCAGCGTGCCGACCCACCGCCTCCTCAGCACTGAGCAAACACACCATCATCATCATCATTATCATCCATATCATCATCATCACCATCACCATCACCATCATCATCATCAGCCTTATTCTTTCTCTTTGCTCTGCTCCTTCACTTCCTGTCTTTTCTTCTGACAGATGTTCGCACTGAAAGTCTAATTCCAGTTCTGATTTATTGGTTGTTTTTAAATGTGGCTCATATCAGATTTCAGGGTCCTGAAGTGACCTGCTTAACAAACTTAGATCTAGCATGACTATGTTGGGTCTCAGTCAGAACAGGTTTTTCTTTGATCAGAAGATTGGTCCCAACATA
>NW_023339785.1:26568211-26579217 GCF_004916995.1 Morone saxatilis | reverse complement strand
AGCCAGTTAATTAGTCAGTAACTCTTAACGTTATCCATCAACCATCGCATCGATCAGCCAGGATTAGTTTCAGTGAAGTTGGAAACTCAGAAACTCTGCCTGCATTCTGACTAAAGTTAGATCCTATACCCAAAACCATGCTCTGCTGTCGGGGGGAGAATTTCTGTAGATTGAGGAATAAGAGCTAATCCAGTTTGGAGCGCTGTGTCGTATTTAGACACTACAAGTGAATAGGGTGAAATTATTTTATTTAACTGATATTAGCATGAAACCTCCTCAGTTGATTACTTACATTGAGACAATTCGACTGATTTCCTGAAATTCTTTGTTTAAATATGCAGATGAAGCATTATCTAATTGGAATTTTAGGAGAAATCTTCAGACGCAAACAGACAAAGTAGTTAAATTAACAGCTAAATGTGTAGTGACGTTTTTTATGGAAGCAAAACAGACCAAAATCACAAAACTGCCTTAAAATAGCATCACAGCTGTGGGGGTTTGTGTGTGTTTTTACCTTCATTATCAGCCCTGAAAACAAAGATCCTCTGACTTGTCACTATTTCAAATTTATTGTCTTTGGCTGGGCGGGCCATCTGGATGGCAGCCAGTGGGATCACTCCTTTAGGGTAGACATCCTGAAACAGAGCAGGAAACGATTCAGAACCACACAGAATCCAGACCAGAGAAGTTCTTCAGAGCAGGACTTTCTCTGTCCGGCACAATTTATATTTTATAGGTTGTGTGGAAGAAAACAAACGGTCCTGCTGGGTTGGATTTGGGACATTATTGGTGTCGGGGTCTGCCAATGAACAGAGCCTGAGAACATACGAAAGTAAAACCTGACAGCCTGAACATTTCTGACTGAAACAGAGAATGTTTATTATATATATAGGTTTATTATATAAAGATGGTGTGGTCCTCACCCACACTGTTAGATTGGGAGGTGGAAGAGGAGGATGTATATGTTTTACAGGCAGAGAAAAGAGTGATTTTAATATAGAACTTTTATTCATATTAAAGTTGGTTCAGTTTTCACTTTGACCTAATTAAATTAACTTAGTTAATTCTCTCATGTCTTTTGCAGTTGAGAGAAACCTCACTGAAGCAGCAGATACTCAGATAATGAGAAAATTACAATTCTTTGTACCTTCTCACTGCCAAAGTACATCAGGTTTTTGCCATCAAACTTCACGTAGCGCTTCTGGAAAACGTAGTTCCTAAAAAAAATAGATCAAGAGATGTGATCACTTCTAACAAAGACACAAACGGACACAAAGACGCAAAGATACAATGACACAAAGATTCATGTTAACTGTGTTCAATCAGACCAGTGCAGTTTGGTATTTATGTCATATTATATATTATTATATATTTATTTCATGTATCTGTATTGATTTTTATTTGCTCACATTAAAACATCAAAACTCTGACCAAAGAACCGCAGAAGAACTTTAATAATACAGAGAGGTAAGAACAAATGAAGGAAGAAAAGACAAACACACACCGAGTGGAGGATGAAGAAGAAGAGGAGGAGGAGGAGGAAGAAGAGGAGGAAGAGGAGGATAAGAAAGTGACAAGGCAAAGGCAGCTCCTCAGGAGGGAGGAGACATGGGGAGGAGCAGAGAGGAGGAGACGCAGCACAAGAGCAAGTGCTGACCTCTGACCCCTGACGAACACAACACACACATAAAGACAGAACAGGAAGTCACTGATCAACTGCTGTGATTGGTCACAACAACCTCCTCCGTGTAAACAAATAAGAGTGTTTATCAACATTCAGACACAGTGATACTTTACATGCTAACATGCTAAGCTTTAAAAGTTTCTGATACCTTCTTAAGAATCTTAGGAACTGGCTCAAGGACAACTGGAAAGTCCTCAAACTATTTTCATACTCTAAACTAAATGAACACCAGCCACATAGAATCCTGGCTCTGTAAAATTTGTTTGTCAATCAAACGCACCCCTGTGGAGACAGCTTGTCTAGCCAGCCGCTGATGATGGGCGGGGCTCTCTCAGTCAGGGAGGTGTAGCTGGCGTAGGGGGAGATGATCAAGTCCTCGTCGGTCTCTGAAGGAAAGGTGTGGGGGGGCAGAGAGAGGCAGCGGACGGGGGGTGGAGGTTCTCCGACGGTGCTGTAACCCTGAGAGTCTCCGGAGTGAAGAGCCTGAGACAATCGCTTTGTCCAGGAGAACTTCTGACACCTGAACGTACAATTACAACTTTATTTATAAAATCTGGGATATATGACATCACTTCTCGCTTTTATTGTGAAATCTGTGGAAAGTGCAGATCTGTTATTTTTTGTAATAATTCCTTTAATTTGGTGTAGACATTTTAGTTCACTCAGAGTTCATTGTTGATAACAATCTTTATTTGTTCTGAAGCTTCGTGTCTTTCTCAGCTGCTGTTTCCGGGGTCAAAAACAGACTGAACCACAGTGTTAACGTAGTTCTGTCTGTATTCGACACAATAAGATAAAATATTACACACAGACTGCAGTGTATGAAGTCTAAAGAGGAGATCCACAAAATAAAAGTGGGTTGAGTACAGAACCTTTGGACACTCCAGAGGTCAGTCAATATGCAGATGATACAGTTTCATACATCTGTCTTATACACAGTAAATCAGGCTGCCTTTATTATTTACAGCCTTAGATAATTCAAACTAAGCATAAAAAATGTATTAGTTTTTAAATTTTCTAAGGAAGCCAGAAACACATTGTGGGTGCTGGGAGTTGGGACCACCACTGGGGTCACCAAAGCTTCATGGGGTGTCACAAAGCCTTCTTGATTTTCAGGGGGTGTAAGAAAACATTAAAAATATACACAGTAGACCTGTATTTGTATGTAATTTTGTTCATTCTGTGCCATTTCTGTACATAAAATTATTTTTAAAGTTTAGATTTTAGAAATAATGATTTAATATAAACTATGAAGATAGAATATGAAATACACTGAAAATATAGTCAGTTTACTCGATTATAGAAAATGGATCCCTTAAGGAAAAAGGTTGGGAACCACTAGTTTATACAGTGTTTTATATTTGGTCACAGCTAAATAATAAAGGTTACTGAGTTGCTGGTGTCGTACCCATGATCCTCTGAATGTTTCTCCTCCACCCTCCTCATCTCTCTTTCCTCCAGTCTGCTCCTTTCACTCTGCAGGATAAAATATCAAATGAGCACATTTTTATCATCACAGACTGGTTTAGAAATTAAACCACCTCTGGTAGATTTGTGACTATTTAGGAGCTGATCTCACTCCAGTGTCTTTGTGAGGAGGGAAAGAAGAAAGAAAGTTGGGATGCAGTTGTGCCTGTGTGCTGCTGTCTCACCTCAAAGGTAAGTGGATTTCTTCTGGTTTGGAAAACAGTTTCACAGTACGGGCTGATCTCCTCCTCAGGGTCGTCTGTTGAAGCTGTTGAACAGAAACCATTGAGTTTATTGGCTGCTGTGGCATCGATGGTAATGTAATTACAAAATCAACCACTGGGACCCTGATCTGCCTGTTAAACCAACCAAACACTCTGATCTTCCACTGACTGTAGCAGGGTCAGTTGTTCCTCTGTACTAGTGTTCTTGGTCTGGGACAGAGAGCTGCGCCGGTGTCATGATGTTGACCTTGGTTGATGTTTAGCTGTGTTACGAACTTGTCAAATCACAATTTTTTTATCATAAGTAATGTATTCATAACAAATGTACAGCTTTGGACCACAAAAGGTGCCAGTGTCCTAATCCATAAAAACCCTAACCCTAATTCTTTTGGTGCTGACTCTCCATTTTTTATAACTCTAAAAATGTTACGTGGGTGTTCAGGAGTGCATACCTAGACTAACCAGGAGGTGGCGTTATGCAAGAGAAGTAAGGGAACTGCTAAATAAAAATCGGTGCCAGTACCAGCACCAGTGAATACCGGCCCATTTCAGGTACTGCAGACATGTTATATTTTATGTCAAGTAGTCAGAGTCAAGTCTGTACTCACCTCTGGCTGATCCTGAAGAGTTGTTACTTAAAGTGCTGCCACTGAAAACACACATACAGAGACAAACAACAAATAAATCAGTTGCTTAGTTTGCATCCAAATGTGTCGCAATGGGAATTGGAAAAAGGAAATGTGAACGAATGCTTGTTTCCATCCACAACTGTTATGTGATTATTAGGAGTTGGTTCATGAGATAAGCAAGAGGTGGCGCTGATTCTCCAGAAGAGGAGGGCATCCTGGTCCAGCAGAGTGACCTACCTATTCCTCTCGGGGTTCCTGTCCAGTGTTTGTCTGGCTGGAGTCGGAGGAGCGGACTGCTGGCTGCAGTAACTCCTCCCTCCAATGGGGGCAGTAGAACCGGGTGAAGTTCCCCAGTAGATTTCATTGGAGACCATCTCCATCCCACCACCTCTGGGTGAACCAGACAGTGGGGATCCAGAGAGCCTGCTGTTGTCAAGACTACCGGGACTGGAAGTTAAAGGAGATGTCTGGTTCTGTTCTGTCCGCACAGGTGAAGAGGAGGAAGAAGAGGGTGGGGACCCCTGGAACATGGCAGGGGGGACCCCACGTTTCAGCCTCGGGGGAACAGGAGGTAACGTCCCTCCAGCATCTGACATAGACAAGCTACGACTCGGCCTCCTCCTCTCCGCCTGGCTCGACCTTCGGCTGGGAGACTTGTCGGTGAGGTCAGAGGTCAACCTGTCATCAGGTGTGGGCATGTCCCCTGAGGTCAAACCCTCTAACACAGTAAAACAGATGGACTCCTGGGAAAGCCTCCGGGGTAAAGGCGGTGCAGGGTCCAGTGTTGGACAGAAGTGGATGGGTGCTGTCCGGCGCCGATTGAAGACGGTCCTAGGTTTAGGAACTGGCTTCACCACCGGCCTGCTGTTGTCAGAGTTGGTCAGCATGGCAGCAAGGTTCGGAGCCGAGCTGTTCCTGAACACCTCGAAGTTAGGAGGTCCTGTCACCTGTTGGAGCGATGCGGCGCTGTGGCCTCGCTCTGATGAAGAAAAGTTTGTCACAGATTGACAGCGGTCACGTGGGAGATCAGCTTTCTGATTGGCTCTTAGAGCCTCCGTCCTCTGAATGTGACTGACCAATCGTAGGATTCTCTTCCTGTGTCCTGTAGCTGTTATACCCAGGCTCACCAAGGCGTCATGATCCAGGTGTGTGAAGTCTCTAGCCAATAGGAGACCGCCTCGACGGAAGGTGTCCAGGTACCTGTAGGGAAACAATTTCATTAGACTGAAACAGTTCAGGAGGTTGGAAGAGGTTGTTGATGATTGTTTTTGCTGTGATGATGTTACATGGGTGTAAACTAACTACGTAGTGCTAAGTGTTAGCACTTTGGTGGTTATTGTCGACTCAAGCCAGGCTGTTCTAATGTTTAGTCCTGAATTAAAAAATCTCCATCATGTAGAGTTTAAGTTGTATGAAGACACTCTGTTGTGTCCCAGCCTCTGACCTCTCCAGATGGATCGTTGCCAGAAATGTATCAACCGGTGTGCTTCCATCCAGTGAGGCCATGACGACCAACATGGAGTCTGGATCTGACTTGGTCTCCTCCACATTCAGGAAACACCACGGCCATCACTGACCTACAGCAGGGACAGACAACGGCCGTCCATCTGGAGGACAGAAGAACCAAAAACAAGAGTTAGAACAAAAACACAGAAGTCTGAATCCAACCAACTCAACAGAGTTTCTCAGCAGTATCTGTCCGTCTGCGTTCACACTGTTTGACTCAGCACAGCAGGAAAACCACAGGTGGAAATCTGATAACGTCCATGAGGGTTCACTTCACATCATAAGTGCAAGGGAACCAAGGACAGTGGTCCATCATGCACAATACCAGGACCCTGGGTACCAGTACCCCTGAGCAGACTGGACTTCACCTCATGCCCTTATGTGTTTGTTGAGCATCTGAAAATAATTAATATTTTTGGTAGATACAATCATTGACTCAGCACTAAATCCAGCGACCGCAGCAAAGTCACAACCGCCAACTCCCACAAGATTTGAGTATGGTCCCGCAGGACCCGTGGGATCCTTCTCTTTGGACACCCCCTGGATGGCTCATGGGTATTGTAGTTTTTAGAGAGAGTTTAATTATAGTCCTGTGTTTCTATGATGAAAAATAAAACAAATAGCAGCTCCTGCAGGTAACCACAGCAACAGTGCCGATGCTTCAGGCCATGTTAGCTAACCCCTCAGGAAGCTCCTCACTGTAAATGGATGAAAACGTACAAATACAAAATGAACTTTAGGTTTATCTGCAGCAGTTGAGCTGCCTGTTTTTACTGCACTAACATAGAATCACTGTGACCTCTGACCCCCCCCCCCCCCGAAGGGGTCACGACCCCCCTCCCAGCCAACTAAAACCACAGAGGCAGAACAAAACATGACGTCAGCAGGCGGGCACAGCCGCGGGATTGTTTCTCAGACTCTGCAGCAGGCTGACCTTTGACCTCTGTACAGACAGGACACTGCAGAGATCAGATGACCCAGAAACAGAGAGGCTCGGTTTAGAAACACCGCCGGCTATTTAATGGAGGAGGAGTCACCACAACCATTAACACACTGTGTCGAGTGTTTCTGAGACAAGTGTCAAGTCAGGATTATTTTTAGAAAACTTCGAACAAACAGGAGACAAAGAGTAAAATGTTTCTGATCAAGTTCAGTTTCAATAAAGTTCTGATGTGACACTGAACTTTATTCCATTTTTCTAGCAATATATTCTTTGGATTTTAAATAATAACAACACAAACATAAGCAGCTATGTTTGTTACATAAACAAACAACAAACAGCAGATAACAGGAAACAGTCTATGTTGCAGATAACAGTGGGATCATTCAGAAACAGCTGCCAGACGTTGTAGAATTGATCTGCTTTGGTTTGCTTTACTTTCACTTTAATATAACTTTACACCAACCAACACAAGGGTGCTTATCACTGCCCACTGTAATCATATATAACAAACTTATATTACATCTTTTAAATTAAAGGTTATGGTGACTAAAGAAAGTGACACACTGTCTGTGGGGGCCTGGGCGAAATCATTGGCTATTTCACTGTTCAATAATTATAGATTATTGATTTAATCATTTCAGTTTGTTGAAGGAATAACAGACACTGAGCAATCATTTCAGGCCGATTCGATATTTAATTTTAAAGCTGTACCGTCCCATGGATGATAGATGATGCTGATAATATCTTGCATCCCTAACTAATATCTTTTTTAAAAAGCTCACTGTTTCACGGCCTTATCTTTGATAGATGTTTCATCTTTTGAAAAGAATATGAATAGTAAA
Source organism: Morone saxatilis (assembly GCF_004916995.1). Lineage (NCBI taxonomy): Eukaryota > Metazoa > Chordata > Actinopteri > Moronidae > Morone > Morone saxatilis. The sequence continues at coordinate 26,571,922 of NW_023339785.1, read as the reverse complement.
TAAAAATAATATAGTAATAGTTTATTTTTACCATAACTCTAGTAGAGGAGGGACTGAACGCTGCCTGACAGGCAAAACCCAGGATCTGCAAATCCCTCTGGCTGCTCATTTAGGTACATTTAGGTCACTGAGAGTATTAACATATTAATCAGAGGACAGTTTACAGAGCAAGGACACCCCCCCTGCCTCCCGCCTCCTCCCCCATGTCCTCGTTCTCAGGAAACACATGAACACATTCGCTGCTGGTCTTTTTTTCCACATCTTTCAAACAGCAGTTTCTCACACACACACACACACACACACACACACACACACACACACAGGATACAGGGAGTGCCTGCAGCTGAGGCGAGGCATGTTGCATGAAGCTGAAGGGTGGAGGACTTTCAAAGAAAAAACTGTGTGTGTGTGTGTGTGTGTGTGTGTGTGTGTGACCTTGTGCAGCAGTGATTGTGTATCTCTAGATTTCCTGAAAAGGTTGGAATGTGTTACACAGCTCACACTGATGTGTGTTTGTGTGTGTGTGTACGTGGGAGAAATGAAATATTCGAGCTGTAACGAGCTGTTTGAATTCAAACTCTACGGTCTATAATCACAATAGAGTAATTCAAGTTGTTTACCTTGTGCTCCCACAGAGAGCGCTCTTAATGTTCAGCTAATCAATAACTGAGCTAATAAATCAATAATCACACATACAAAAATAATCAGGACACTAAAGCCTCTTAGATGTGTGAGTGCGGTTCTAAATGACCAACCCAGATTAGCTGTATTTATTATTTAAGTACAACACAGACAGAAACCAGTGGCTCAACATCAACTGTACGAACAGAAACCAGTGGATCAACATCGACTGTACGAACAGAAACCAGTGGATCAACATCGACTGTACGACCAGAAACCAGTGGATCAAACTGTACGACAGAAACCAGTGGATCAACTTGCTGTCGTTGTTGTTGAGTCAGCTGTGAACAGAGGCTAGAAGAAAAGAGTGAGTGATACAAAGAAAGAGGAGAATAAAAAACACTAAAAACACCAAACTGACACTGAATATAACTGCATGATAAAAATAACTGCAGGACACACACACACAAAGGTCAGCAGCGTCCAGCTGAAGACAAAGGAGGAGGAAGTGAGTCACAGCAGCTTCCTCCTGTCGACCTTTTTCCTCCTCCGAACTTCAGCTGCTTCACATGAAACCAGCTTCTGTTCTGGGATCAGATCGTGTGGATCAGCAGAAACACTCCTCTTCCTCAGACACTCCTCTTCCTCAGAGACATGCTCTCTCTACAAACTGAAACCAGACAAATCCTCTAAAGTTCAGAAAATGAATTTAAACATTTGACTCATCAGAAGACTCCCAGGTTCACTGGTACAGTAACAGCTTTAGTGACACCACAAACTACTGCAACACAACATGGGACAGACCCCAGTCCTTTTGCTCAGCAAAGATTCAAATACTATCAAACTGTTCATTTAATAAAAATAAAAATGTAATGATGTGACATTTCTGGGGGTCTGTACAAACAACATGTTTTCTTTCATCAACCAGTAACCATCAGGTTCACTCTCTCACCTTTATAACAAAACAAAACAAAACCAAAAATGTGTTCAGAATGAAATTAGTTTGAGTTCAACCGGTTCATAACTTTTCCTGCAAAGCTCTAAAACTGATTCTGGTGTGAACTGGACTCGACAGTGAAGAGCCTCCACTTGTTTCTTTTCATTTATCCAATATTTGTAAAGAAGAAAACCTGCAGTCTGACACAATGTGAGAGGAAGTCAGGCAGCTGCAAGATGGAGACTGAAAGAGTTTTAGTCGCTGTTGTTAGTCAAAGGACGATGATGTGTTAATGAATCACAATCAAACATATAAAAACTGTATCAACTGCATAAACTATATAAACTGTATATAAACTGTATATAAACTATATAAACTGTATAAACTGTATATAAACTGTATATAAACTATATAAACTGTATAAACTGTATATAAACTGTATATAAACTGTATATAAACTGTATATAAACTATATAAACTGTATATAAACTGTATAAACTGTATAAACTGTATATAAACTATATAAACTGTATATAAACTGTATAAACTGTATAAACTGTATATAAACTGTATAAACTGTATATAAACTGTATAAACTGTATATAAACTATATAAACTGTATATAAACTGTATATAAACTGTATATAAACTATAAATAAACTGTATATGAACTATATAAACTGAATATAAACTGTTTATAAACTGTATAAAATGTGGGACTTTGGGCCCAATATGATTTCCTCACTGAAGGCAACTGTAAAAGAGAGAAAAAGGTGGCGGGAGAAAAGCGAGGAGTGAACCGTGAGAGGAAGAGCGCTGAGAGCAGCTTGAAGCAGGAAGCTGCTGCAGAAACAGAGCAGAGGATGCAGACGCTTCCAGCTCACTTCCACCTCTCAAACACCGCAGACGGAGCTGGAGCTGTCCCCACATCTCCTCAGTTACCACGGTTACACTCACACCTTCCTCTAGTGCCAATGAACAAAATGACAAAGAGAAAACTAAATGTGGAAACTCATAACAAATAACTGAATCAATGCGAGGAATCTGTCTGTGGAACCGACAGTACACGAGTTAAAGTGGAACCCAACACATTAAAAACCTGAGCAGAGAATCAAACGGAGAGAGAAACTGACCTCCGCCCACAATGTACAGCTGCTGGTAGTCAGCGCTAAAAGGGCTAAAATCCACCAGAACTAAATTCATGGTCCTCAACAATTTAACAAACTTGAAAAATGGAAAATACAGGTGAACCCCAGGGAAACAGCTTAATTTCTTCCTGTGGCAGGGGCCGACGTAGAGGCGTATTCTGACCTGTCATCCTCTGTGCCTTCGGTACCGCCACAGCAACAAGGTTTATTACATAAACACTGGGCTCTACAGTGAGTCTCCTCTTTAGGGGAAGTGAGAATATCCACTGATTGAGTTTAATGTGCTGCTATAGAAGAATAATTCATGTTCTTACATCTGACACTTTTCAGCTCTCTGCTCGTCTTTCTAATGATCCACGAGGGCGACAGAAGATAACTGACCTGGAGTTTCTACAACTGGTTCTGCTCAGTGTCTGACCCGGACAACAGGTCGGACCTCTGACCTCTGCAGCCCGTTCACCCTCCACCTCCAACATCCATTCAGAGAGACCAGGACAATAAAGACACAACAGGACCAGGTGTGTCCTCTTCTGGACTCTACAGACCTCCGCCTCTTATCTGTGTTTCTGCTGTTGTTACCAGCAGCAGAAACACAGGAAAGACACACACACACACACACACACACACACACACACACACACATTTCCTCTCTTCAATCAGACTGATTGATTACATCAATCAAAGTCACACTAAATATTATGGAACCATTCAAATGAACCCTTGAGGTTCTACACTGTAAAATCTATAAATCCAGGTGAACTCTGCTATAATACAAATAATCAGGCTTACATTTACAGCAGAGTGCTGTTATTATTGGATTTTTTATTAATATTAATCGCAAATTTGTTAATGTTAATTTATGTTAATGTTAAAAGTTATAGAACTGTAATAAAAAGTCATTATCTGTGAAATGACAGTAATTATTGCTGTTTACACTGATAAAAACTGTATTTGGACAGTTTACCAATGCTTATACACTGATAAACAACATTTATTCAACTTCCA
>NW_023339785.1:26561264-26568186 GCF_004916995.1 Morone saxatilis | reverse complement strand
TCCATCAATTACTACAACATATCCTGTCAACCTTAACTATAATTCAATTAAAATAAACACAATCTAATATAAATGATCAAATAATAATAATACATAATAATAAATTATAAATTGGATAATATAATGATAATTATAATTGATATTTAATAATAATAATAAGTAAGGTACACTAATAAATAATAGTAATCAATAATAATAATAATGAATAACTAATGATGATGATAATGATTCAATATGAATAATGATAAGTGATATAATAACTAAATGAATAGGAGGATTATTATTATTATAGACCAATGTTCTCCAGTATTATGTTTCATGAGAGAGATGAACAGTGGTGTTCATGATCAGAAAACCTTGCCTCCTTCCTTCTCCCCAAACACAAAACACACCTTCGCTCCTTCTGTCTGTCCTTCCTCTCTGCTATCCCTCCTCCCTCCCCCTCCTCTCTGTGTCGCTGCAGTGGGAGATCTTGAAGCCCTCGACTCTGGCAGTGTCAGTGGGCTTGCTCCAGAATCTCCAGACTCCACCTCGCAGACCCCTGATCGATCAGCGCTGAGCTCAAATACAGATGTGAAGAACTGTGATTTTACTTTCACATCAGCTTCAGCGCGTCCGCTGTTCTCTGTTCGTGAGACGTTCACGACGCTGACACCAACCTGACATCTCGCTAATGTCTTCATGCTTTAAATGTGAGCCCCTTTTTATTATCAAAGAACCACAAACCGCAAAACACCTGGAGACTTTGCCTAAGCCCCGCCCCCCCCGTTTCGCTCTGTGCTCCAATAACAGTTGAGCAAGCTCGTTAACTTCCTGCCTGTCCTGTACTCAGCATATGCTACATTGTTGCTAGCCTAATCTATGTCTAGGCTAATCTATGTGCTAGGCTAACTCTGTGTGACTCACTGATTTAAGGAAAACACTTTGAGATGTTGGAAATTTCTGAGCCTTGGGCAGAGGCCTAGATTTCCCCCTGCTTCCAGTCCTTTATGCTAAGCTAACAGACTGAGCAGTGAGAGTGTACAAAAAAAACTGTCTCTGGCCAGCCGGGGCCAAACATCTTCGCAATCCCACTCTTTCATCCCACGATTCCATCTGTTACAAACAGGAAAGTCCCCAGCAATGGACGGACGGAATAGGAGGAGCGACTGTCAATCAAGCTTAACGCGCTAAAAAAGCTCCCTGCTGTGAGGCCAACCAACCACAGCGAGAGGAAGAGCGGGAGGACGAGCGGGAGGACAAGCGGGAGGAAGAGTGGACCTTCCATCTCTTCCATCCATCCTCTGAAAGAGAGAGAGAGAGAGAGAGAGAGAGAGAGGAGGAGAGAGAGAGAGAGAGAGAGAGAGAGAGAGAGGGTGGCGTGGGCGGGCCGAGCAGTAACAATAACCAGTGAGTCTGTATTGTGACAGAGGGCTGCATTTGTTCCAAGGCTGTGACCTGGAACCAACACCAGAGACACAAGAAGACAGCACCAGAGACACACAGATGACATCAAAGAGAGACACTGAAGAGAACACTGAGAAGACACTGAGAGACACTGAGACACTGAGAGACCATCTGAGAAGACACCTGGAGAGACAGCTGAGAGACACTACGAGACACTGAGACAGCTGAGAGACACTGAGAGACACTGAGAGACACTTGAGAAGACTGAAGAGAAATGAGAGACAGAGAGAGACAAAGAGACACAGATGAGACAGAGACACAGCAGAGAAGGAGAGAAGAGAACACCAGAGAGACAGAGAACACAGAGACACACAGAGACCACAGAGAAACACCACTGAGGAACACACTGAGAAACAACCAGAGACACACCAGAGACAGCACTGACACACACCAGACACCCAGACACACTGACACACACCAGAACAACCGAGACACACACGAACAACCACCACAGAGAACACAGAGGGACAAAAGAGACAGCGACAGACCTGAGAGACACACAGGAGCACCACAGGACACACAGAGAACACACTGCACTACACCAGCAGACACCACAGAGACACACAGAGACAACACCAGCAGACACCACCTGACACCACCACAGACACACAGAGACAGCAGCAGAGAACACAAGAGACACACACAGAGACACACAGAGACAACCACTGACACACACAGACACAGCAGAGACACACACCAGACACCACACACCAGAGAGCCAGCCACTGAGACCACAGAGACACACAGAAAGCAGACACAAGAGACAACAGACACACAGAGACGACCACACAGACCACACACACAGAGACAACGAAGCACACGAACGACACCACAGACACACACAGACACACACAGCAGAGACCCACAGAGACACACTGACACAAGCACAGACACAGCCAGAGACACAACACAGACACACAGCACAGAGAACCACACAGGAGGCGAACACAGAGACACAGACAGCACAGAGACATCCACCTGAGACAAGACCATCCGTCTCATGTATCGTAAAATAAAACCAACGCGCTGATTAAAAGCTGTAATAATGACGTTAATTGTTTATATTTGAATGACATTACCAGAATTTTCCCGCTCCTTTAAGAAATCCCTGTTTCGCAGGAGTTTTTTCTAGGCGATAACACGATACCACATGCATCTACTGCACCATTCCGTGGGCCTGTTTCACACCGTAAAGAATCGCTGATGCAGCATTAACGTTTACAACGCGTTGCAAACATTATTTGAGTTGTGTTGATCAACAATAATGTCGAAAAGTAGTTGGAACAAGTAATTTGTATGAGTGTCCTAAATCAGCTGTTTATGCTTTCCAATGGTCAGTAAATGCGTATGGCTATCAGGCTTCTGTCAGTGGGGGGGGGGGCTATCAGGGCTTTCCTTTCTGCTCAGTGGGGGCGGCATCCAGGGGCTCTGTCAGTGGGGGGGGGGGGGGCATCCCAGGGGCTCCTGTCAGTGGGGGGGGCTATCAGGGCACTGTCCAGTGGGGGGGCGGGCCTATCAGGGGCGCTCCTGTCAGTGGGCGGGCGGGCTAATCAGGCGCGTCGCTGTCAGTGGGGGGGCGATATCAGGGCCCCTCTGTCAGTGGGGGGGGGCCCTATCAGGGCCCTGTCAGTGGGCGGGGGGCTATCAGGGCTCCTGTCCAGTGGGGGCCCCTATCAGGGCCCTGTCCAGTGGGGGGGGGGCGTATCAAGGCGCTCCTGTCAGTCCGGCGGGGCTATCAGGGCTCGCTGTCAGTGGGGGGCTATCAGGGGCTCCTGTTCAGTGGGGGGGGGGCCTATGCCCAAAAGGGGCTTCCTGATCAGTGGTGCTTCAGGCCTGTCAGTGGGGGGCCCTATCAGGGCTCCTGTCAGCTGGGGGGGGCTATCAGGCGCCTCCTGTCCAGGGGGGGGTATTCAGGCGCTCCTGTCAGCCTGGGGGGGGGGGGCTTATCAGGGCTCCCTGTCAGTGGTACACCAGTAACCAGTAAGCTAATAATAACTAGCAGTAACTCCACGCCATCATCAACCAATCATCCCAACCATCCATCACATCGAAACACGGTTCGTGGATCCATCATGCCATCATCACCATCATCCTCATCAACATCGCTCATCATCAACATCCTCATCATCATTCATCATGCCCTCCTCCTACCATCATTCATTGCATCCATCAATCATCCTCCTCATCCTCCATCATCCATCCATCCTCGCCTCCCATCCTCCATCTCATCATCATCCATCCCTCATCATCATCTCATCACCTCTCATGAAGTCCAACAACCAGGGAACAAATTATAGTCCAACAACCAGCGAACAAGTCCAACAACCAGGGAACAAATCATAGTCCAACAACCAGGGAACAAATCATAGTCCAACAACCAGGGAACAAATCAAAGTCCAACAACCAGGGAACAAATCAAAGTCCAACAACCAGGGAACAAATCATAGTCCAACAACCAGGGAACAAGTCCAACAACCAGGGAACAAATCATAGTCCAACAACCAGGAAACAAGTCCGACAACCAGGGAACAAATCAAAGTCCAACAACCAGGGAACAAATCAAAGCTCAACAACCAGTGAAGAAGTCCAACAACCAGGGAACAAATCATAGTACAACAACCATAAACAAGGTGGAGAGGTGGAAACGGGGGTTTGCTCTATAAATGAGCAGACGCAGGTGAGTGAGCTCAGGTGTGGATAATCAGTGGCGGGAACTGAAAGGTTAGTTTACCAAAATAAAAGCCAACCGTCAGAAGTGAATAGGATGTTACAGGAGTGTGTTCTGTAACCAGTAAATGAACTGAACAGAATATGGAGGAGAAATGTTGAATTATTGTGAATGAAACTAACAGGAAGTGACATCAAAGGTTTCTCTTATAAAACAACAGTTAGTGACTGAATGTCCTTTATAGATCACAGGATCAGGACTTTAGAGGGACTCAAGGATGTGTCCAGCGTCAGAGCAGGACTCAGCGACTTAGAGGACTCAGGAGTGTCCAGCAGCAGCAGGATCAGGACTTTAGAGGACTCAGGAGTGTCCAGTAGCAGCAGGATCAGGACTTTAGAGGACTCAGGAGTGTCCAGCAGCAGTGTGAGCGGTGAGGAAGTCCTCTGCAGTGAACACGACGTCCTGTCCTCTGTGAGCAGTAAGAAGCTGGACAGCAGCGGTGGAGTTTCCTCCTCGCTGCCCAAACAACAATCAGAGGCGTGCAGACAGGAAACAGGAAGTGCCTGAGACAATACAGCGCGGAGAGGATCCGGAGCCCAGCTGCATTCTTCAGGCACGAAAGAAGGATGCAGTCGCACATAAAGTTTTCCTTATCAGCGCAGGAAGAAGTCAGCAGCCACTGATCACTTCAACCAGCTTTTACTTTTCATTTCAGACTTTATACATACAGAAAATAAAGACCATCAGACATCTGTGAAAGCAACAAAACACAGAATAATAAGCAATGTGAAGCTTCTGAAAATCTGTCTTATACAGCACTGGATCCCAACCTGGGGGTCGGACCCCCACCAGGGGTCGCCAAAGCTTCATGGGGGGGTCACGAGGCCTTCTTGATTTTAAAGCGTGTAGGAAAATGTTAAAATAAACACATTAGGGCTAAATCTCATAATCCACAGTTATAACAACCTGAGAGCTGAGAGAATAAAACAGAAGAATATTAAATAAAAATAAAACAGAATAATACAACAATATAAAAACATCAGGAAAACATTTTTCATCCAAATCAAATAACTTCCTGCAGTTATCAGTTTATCAGATGTTATGTGCTGTTATTGAAGAGAATGTAATTTGTTGTCTATTTACTGAAAGAAGAATCACTGAAGGAACAAAGTTGAGAACCAACCTCATTATTTAACAGCACCCTCGTGTGGTCTGAATGTGGCAGCTTCAACAGGACGTTAATGTTCAATGTTCTACTAATGTTTTTATTTAGTTCCCACGAGGTTCTTCTTAAAGACAGACAGACAGACAGACAGACACAGACACAGACACACACACAGACACAGACAAACACACACAGACACACACAGACAGACAGACAGACAGTTGAGCTGTGTATGGACGGTAGCTGGTAGGAGAGATTAACTTTATACTGAACCACACTAGGTCCAGGTCTGACTCAATCTGATGACCGACCACCTCAGACCCGGACCTGGAAATCTAAAGAGACCCAGCAACATCCCAAACTGTTTTTCTTTCAGAGGATAACGCGCTTTCAAACATTATAAACTTATTTGGTGGTAATTAAAATTATTACTTTAATTCACATTAATGAGCTGCAGTTTGGGATCAGTAAGAATTATTATTAAGTTCTTTTATTAAGAAACTGAAAATCTGCTGAAAGAGGAAAGTTTCTCTGAGCTCATTGATAATCAGATTTTTAAGGGGCGGGGCCTACCAGTTTAATCTGTGACCTCACAAATAGTCAGGAAGTGGATCCTGGTCCAGGTGTGATCCAGCAGGACACTGAGACTTTACAGTGAAAAAAAGCAGGAAAACATTTGCATTTTCACAGATTGTGGAGTTTTTAATGAGGTATTTTAATGTGGAAATTATACATTAACATATCAGACACACATTATTGATCCAAGCATGCAACACATGTCTGGAGGAAGGACTTTAAAGGACAATATTAGCAGATGTTCAGTCAAACATGAAGAAAAAGCAGCTTAAATCATCTTTAACATGTGATCAATAATAAACTGTTGACAGAAAAATATTAACTTTATTGATAAAAAGAGAATCTGTTGAACAAACTTCAGACTCAGCTCACAGCCCCGTTAATCAATATGATAATCAGATCAGATCGATTCAGTAAAGTCCAGGCTGTAGGGAGGTTATCTGCCCACTGGAGGGTGCTGCAGGCACGCATATTAAAGAATAATGAGCAAACCAACAATGAGACATTCATTCAACAAGAAGAACTTAAACACTCACACTCAGACTAATAATAATAATAATAATAATAATTTGATAATGAAAGAGAACTTAAAACAGGAAATATTCCTCACAATGTCTGACTTTAAGCAGGTTGAATTTACGACCTTTTGAATAGCTTTTCGAAGCATCCTTAGAACTATATTACGTCCAAGAGGAAGATAAAGAACAAAGTATTTGTTTTATGTCGGTTTTTAAAAGCTGAAATCTATAATATGTTCAAACCCAGAGACATTGGCCCTTTTATTCTCTCTTCTTCAGGTCTTATCGCCCCCTGCTGGTCAGAGGGTTTATTCTGTTTCTTTCAGCTCATATAGTTTACAGATTATTACTGGGGGGGCTGTTGGCTTACGGAAGTCGGAACAAACTTTTAAATTAAATCTCGTAGAGTTCAGGAGTAAGTTAAAGTTTACTCATTCATGCTCAAACCTGATTGGGGTCATATGCCCTTTGTGGGTCAGCGTTGTGGTTGTCTCCCAGAAGCTGTCATACACTGACTGTTTACCATCCACTGTTTAGATCTTGGTGCTT
>NW_023339785.1:26558868-26561164 GCF_004916995.1 Morone saxatilis | reverse complement strand
TTTGTATAGTGATAATAAAGTTGTGTGTCTGTACAGTTATAATACAATGATATATATTATAAATATAATATATAAGTTATATATATAATAAATAAAGTCAGTCTGTGATGTGTTCAGGTTCTGATATGAACACCTGTCCACAGGTACGCTGCTGTTAAATATCTCCTGGGTTCAGTTTGAGATGTCGTCAGCTCCCGACGAGATTTTAATTATTCATATGTGAGAAGAAGCGCCTCGCTGCTCCAGAAAGACTGCTTGAATTATTAATACAGGAGCCGCCATCATCATCATCATCATCATCATCATCATCATCAACATCATCATCAACATCATCATCATCAGCTCTACTTCAGTGTGTGAGTGTCCCATCCCTTTGCAGTGACTTCCTGTGGTTCACTTCCTGTGGTTCACTTCCTTCAGCCGGTCTCAGGCCAAACTCTCTGTGAGTGACCTGAGGGTAGAAACACTGACGGAGGTCAGAGTCATCAATAATGACAGGTACAGATTATCTCCTGTTTCCTCTTTCTGCACACCGATGATGATGACGAACTCTCTGACTCTTCCTCACGTCTTTTTTCTCAGGATCACTTCGATATTTCTGCTCTTATTAATATCATTGAACTGTCTGCTAGCTCATTTAGTTTACATGTTTTACACTGAAACAATATGAAGGAGATCTTCAGAGGCAGTGAGATATATTTTATACCTATAACTGATCCATCTGACGACCTTCATCTTTATATTGCTGATGCTCCTCACTGGATCCAGTCCTGTTGCCCACACTGACTCGTGTTTAAGCCTCTTTAACAGAACGTTGACATTTGGTTTCAGAGGTCACATGAAGGTGTTTGTCTGATCTGTCCATCAACCCCGCGACCTCCATATTGTGGACATCCTCTTCACACCACGCCACCTGACTTCAATTGAACACCAGGCGGACGCGTCCAGGAGAGACGCTAAAGGATTCATACAGTCTGAAGCAGACGACTCCAGACTGTAAATCCTCCATGTTTATATAATCCATCATCCATTCATGCTGATCCTGATACAAAGAGTGTGAACAGAGCAGCTGCTGGTTGTGGGTCTGCAGGAGGATCACGTTCCAGATGGAGGTCAGTGTGACGCTGCAGACGTCTCGTCTTTCTCTGAAACACTCACAGCAGTTAGCCTCCGCTAACTGTTAGCTGCTCTGCTAGCAGCCACATAGCTAACGAACGGATGCTGGTTATACACACTGACACCGTTTGGTCCATTCTGGAGTAAAGCTTAAACTTAAACTTAAACTTAAATAAACCTTTCAAAGGTTAAAACTTAAAGTCGGATATACCAATCCAATTATTTCTTAAATTATAACTGAAGAAATGTTTGACAATAAAACAGTTGCCGCTGGTGTCCAATCGATTTAATAAATGATATAAATATACAGCAGATATTAATGATCACAGGTCAATCCCATAAACACTGACAGGGGGTCTGTCCTGAATACTGTCCGGTTCTGGTCTTTCTGAGTCCGTGAACGCAGCAGAGCCCGAGCTCAACTTGCTGCTGCTGCTGAACGAGTTCAACAACAAAACCTTCCTTCATTTCTTCAGTCCAACAAGTTCAGGGAACTTTTCCTGTAGCTGTCGTTGCAGGTTGGATGCTGCTGCTGGACTCAGTGGCTGCTCAGCGGCCCATCCTCTGTCCTCTCTTCTCTGTCCTCTCTCCTCTATCCTCTTCCTCTGTCCTCTCTCCTCTGTCCTCTACCTCTGTCCTCTGTCCTTGGGTTTCCAGCCGTTACGTTTTCCTTTCCGCTCTGAATATTTCAGTGCTTAGCAGCGGTTTGTGTTTCCTCTGCAGGAGGCCAACGCTGTTTACAACCTCTGAACAGCTGTTCACAATATGTGGGTCAGAGGACAGAGGACAGAGGAAGAGGACAGAGGACAGAGGAGGATGACAGAGGAGAGAGGAAGAGGACAGAGAAGAGAGGACAGAGGGCAGAGAAGAGAGGACAGAGAAGAGAGGACAGAGGGCAGAGAACAGAGGACAGAGGAGAGAGGACAGAGGACAGAGGACAGAGGAAGAGGATAGAGGAGAGAGGACAGAGAAGAGAGGACAGAGGACGGGCCGCTGAGCAGCCACTGAGCAAGGCAGCAACCGACAACCTGCCATATACAGTATTGATAACTGATTGACTTTATTGTGTATTTATGGTTTGATGTTGGTCTGTTACATATTTTCTCTTTTTACAATCAATATATCTGATGGCTGTCCTAGGTTTCTACCTCTTAAAAGAAAGTTTTTCCTTGCCCCCGTC
>NW_023339785.1:26557434-26558848 GCF_004916995.1 Morone saxatilis | reverse complement strand
TGGGTCTCTGTAAATGTTAAAAGTAGTTTGGTCTAGACTTGCTTTGAAAAGTGTCCTGAGATAACTTGTTAACTGTTATTAATTGAATTGAATATATTCTATTAGTTATTGTGATTATTGATTAATCTGCTGGTTATCAATCTAATTACTGATCAGTTGCAGCTCTTTTACAGTTTACTGTTCTGTGTTTGTTGTAATATTGAATCACAGAACAATTATTGGATTATGTTTGTTTTCTGTTGATCAACTAATCGATCGATTAATGGTTCTAATTGATCTGAAAGCCTTGTATCTCCAAATTAAACTTTTACTGTGAAAACCCTCCGAATAGGAAGTCCCAGCTCACCTTGAGCTTCTGGACGCTCCGGCTCTCCTCCTCGCGGCACCACACCGTCACTCCTCCCTTGTTGTAGCGGCTGACCCATCCATCCACACTCAGGCACTGGTCTTTGAACGAGGAGAAGTCCGAGTCGTCCGGGATCTGGACCGGCATCTCGACAGAAACCACAATGAACCAGAGAAGAGCCGGAGTTCAGTTTGACATCGGCCTGGGATCTGATCGATCAGTCTATCAGTCGATCGATCGATCGGTAGAGGGACAGATGCTGCCAGCAGCAGGGTTCCTGAGCTCTGGAGGACTCTGGAGGTCTGTCAGCTGTGGATCTGGTCCCTGCACAGATCAGTCTGAACACTAAGAGCTCTCACTCTGACGCCACTTTCAGGAAACCAAACAATCAGTTGCAACAGAAGAAAACTCTCATCGCACAGATCCACATATTAAACTGTTAAACTGTTCCTAATGTATTATAAAATACAGAATATCACTGCTAACTGGAGGAATAAACCATGGAACCATAATCTGCATTATTGTTATTTGCATTATGCGTCATGTGTTTCCATAAAGACGTGGACACTGGACCCTGGTGGACCCAGTCACAGAAAGACTAATGAGGATGTTCAACAGCACATTAATGTTGTAGCCTTACCCTCTGCAATTCATTGATTAGTCTGGAGCCAATCAGAGGCAGTTAGAGAGTCGTTCTTGTTAAAATGGATTTTAAAAGTGTCAACAGAGTCAGAGTCAGGGTTGAATTAGGATAGTGGCACCATTAGCAGTGCATGGCGACGCAGTTCGAGAGCCAATCTGTGCATTTCTAAAGATTTGTACTGCCACACAACAAGGAGCACATTTTAAATAGTTTTAGTAGTGGACGGATACTGTCACTATAGTCTGTGTAGGACTATAGAGGAGAATCATTCTAACTACAGCTGACACCATAGTTACTGTTGCTCAGCTACCATTGGAGCTTAGCTAATTAGCCTCACACACTGCAGGGGGCTGTGGCTCAGAGGAAGAGTGGGTCCACTAATCGGAAGGTTGTTGGTTCAATCCCCAGCTCCTCCCGCCACATGT
>NW_023339785.1:26554918-26557334 GCF_004916995.1 Morone saxatilis | reverse complement strand
AAACACCAACATGGAGACGACCATGAAGCCCAACTGGAGGCTCCAGAGCTCCACAGACCAATGGGGTTGTCTGTTTACATGAACAGCTAAAAATCTCTTTTACTGACGGACAGACTGTAGCTCAGTAATAACAACAAACTCAACATTAATGCTCACCGGGTGTTTGACGGAGTAGTTGATGATCAGGTAGTCATTGCCGAGAGGAAGCCAAGATCTCATCGTCACAAAGTCTCTGTTCTTCAGAGGACTTGGACATTTCCCTGCAGACACACACACAGTACCGTCAGGTTGGAGCTAAACATTACAATAAGAATCAAGGTACGCAGACCGGCGGCGCTCCGAAGGACTGACAGGAGTAATATCCGATGTCGGCGTTGGCGGTCAGCCTGCCGATGTCGTACGTGTCAATCATGTTGGTGTCCCACTTCTTGCGGTAGCTGGTGTCATGGAGGACGTCATACAGCGTCTCTGCCATCACGTCCTTACACACTATCCTCATCTGAGACACAGACAGACAGAGAGAAACACAACATTTCATTTATGGGCTATCAGCCGCTGAAATGTCCCATGATCCTCTGCAACGTCTCACCAGAGTGGATTAAAGGTTCATCATGAAAGTTCATTCTTAGTCTGGAAACAACAGATCAATCAGTACTGTAATATCACTGCCCCAGACTCCATACACAAAAACACAAATTTTACCTCGAGAGGTTCTGGTCTACCTGCCTCCATCGATTCGTTTGCTTTGCTGTGATTATATTCCTCATATTGAGTTTCACTACAATGCTGCTTTCAATTGATCAGATCAATATATCAGTTTATATTATGAATTTCTTTCTGTTGTTGCCAAGCTAATGGCTAAGTTGTACCTAAGCTTGTAGCTTTGTTGTAGCTAAGCTAGCGGCTGTTCTAAAACCGTTAGCTTAGCATTCAAGGATTGTCAAGGATCAAGCTAAAGATGATTTCTTCTTCTACTCAATTATTAGAAACGTTTTACATGGATGAGAACATACATACATTGCAACCATACAGATTACATTCAACATCTCTTATTTCATGTAATTTTACCCCCCCGCCCCCCTTCATACTTGGTCTAGCCCAGTTACATCACTAATGATGTCATCAGAATACAGGAAGTGATTAGGCAGCACCTTTATGTTGATGGATGTAAAGTCCACATTATACATCCAACTGAAATAAGAAATAATGAAACCAGCAGGGTTCAATATGGTGATGAAGACAATCAGGGACTATGTTTGTCAGCTGAATTGATTCTGGCTGAGTTTTTGAACCAAACTGACGGTTCTTTTCTGAGCGGAGACATCTGATCATATGATGCCTTGCTCAGCGGCTCTTCCTCAGCTTACCGGGACAGCAAAGCTTCACTTTCCCTGCTCAGATCTTATCAGGCAGTCTGGGATTTCAGTGTTTAACCTTCAGCTCTCTAACAACACTTCCCATGAGTCTTAGCAAAGGCAGCACCGCAGCATCCTGTTTAATCATCCTGAGATCTGATCCGGCTCTGGTTCCAGTCCAACCTCATCCTGTGGGGTTCCTCAGCGCTCCGTTTTTGGTCCTTTATTGTTTCCTGTTTCTCTGGGGACGAATATTTTTATTTTTATGCTAATGACACCCAGCGCTATCAGCATTACAATCTCTCTAATTTCTGTTGTATTTGACGGGTTTTAGGTTTTAGTTTTGATATTTCCTGTTTTATTTTGTAATTCTCACTCCTCCTCGTGTCAGTTACCTCATTTCCTGTCTCTCTTTTAGTTTATTTATTGGCAGATATAGATATATTTATAAAGACAATGTTTGAATCCAAGATAGCTCGGCTTTAGGAATATAATGTATACATATATATATAATATATATTCCAGCAGCAGCAGTCAGATCAGAGAGAGAGGAAAGGACGAAGGACTGATGTTATTTATTTTATTGACATTTCAGATCAGTTTCCAGTGAGATATTCGTCTGTTTACTCTCTAACTAATTAGAGTTTGTAATGGCTGTACAATAATTGTGTGTGTAGGATAAACTAATAAACCAGGGGTATCATTTTAATTGTAGATATATTATGATGTGGTGACCCACAATGGAACACAAAAAGAGACATTCACCAGGAGACTGTACCTTAAGAGAGAGGTCATAAGGTGTGCAGTTCCGGGTTGTGGTGGCGTTGCAGTTGGCACCTTACTCGCTGTACAGTATTTGTTATATATGTGAAGTGGAGAGTAAAGTTGACTCGACGCATCTCCGTCTCTTGTCCTCCTCACTTATCACACTCCACATTGGTGACCCTGACGTGATTTCAACACTACTGAATTATGTCACACAAAGACGGTGGTGAAAATTCTGCCGCTGCGGCGCCGGCCGCTGCTAGCGGCGCGGCTAATGTCGGTGCTATCTACGCTGC
>NW_023339785.1:26550260-26554893 GCF_004916995.1 Morone saxatilis | reverse complement strand
CAGTTACCAGGACTTTTGGCAGCACAACCCACGGCCGTGGTTTCACATATCGAGGCCAACAAGTTCCAGCTGAGGAAGGAATAACACAGGACGTTACGAAGTATTTTCCACGTTGTAGTGGCCCTTAGATGCCTCGACGACAGCCAGGGCTATGGCGCTGTTAGAGCTCCTCCGGCTGACGGCAAGTAGACCGCACCCCAAAGCGTTCCTAGTTGCAACTCATGCCGACCCTTGTAGACGCCTTGCCGGAGTAGGAAGGCTTGGCGGACGTGTTGATTGGTCCCCAGGGATGACTTCATGCTTTTGAGGCTGCAAAACCGCGCTGGCCAACGCTGCTCTGCTGGCGCACCCGTCTCCGACAGCAGTGGCTTCTTAACTACGGACACCCCTGATTACGACAGTGGCTTGTGTGAGCCAAGTGGGTTGAGCCGGAGCTGGCAGCCGCTGGCCTTTTTCCAGCCAGCTCCTGGGTCTCTTCCTCGCACCCCGTCAATTTCCGTTTCCTGTTGGAGAGGCCGGCGGTTCACGGGCTTTCGTTGACCCACAAGCCGTGACATTTCGCCCATGGCCAAGTCCTTAGAGCCATGGGTCTGGTCGACACGCAGCGTCAAGTCGCTGCCATCTCCGAGCTACACCACTTTCGACATTCAGCTACGTGGCAGGCAAAAGACATATTTTCGTCGCGACTGCTCTCCCGGGCGTCAACTGGGTCCCGTCCACTTGGGCCTCGACTACGCAGCCATGTCTGCGGATCAGAACGCGGACTCTGGAGGTTGCAAGCTACAGGACGGCCCCGTACAGCGCTGCTCATGGAAGAATGTGGTGGTTTTTGACACGGCCCAACGCTACACTCCTCTGTGACATCTCCCACTGTGGCCAACCACCTCCCCTGGTACCTGCTGGCTGGATGGGGAGGCGTAAAGTCTTTGACGAACATCCCACAGCCTTTCCCGACCCAAGCCGGTAAGGCCTCTACCAAGCTGGTGGGGGCCAAGTTTGTCCTGGCACGGGCCCTGCGGAGGGGAACGTCAGGACCTGGGCTGCATGCCTGTTTTGGTGTGCCAGAAGCGCAAAGGTGACGCGTCATACCAAATGGCCCCCCTTGGCACCCTTCAAGGTGCCGGGGAAAAGAAAAGACGTTTTGATCATGTAAATGTGGGACCTGGTGGGCCCACTTCCCTCCTCCCGTGGCTACAACCTACCTCCTCACCATGGTGGACAGGACCACCAGGGTGGCCAGAATTGTTCCCTGTCCTCCACTACATCGGCTGATGTTGGCCCGGGCGTCAATTATGGCTTTGGGTGGCCCGTTTCCAAGCACCCCAGTCCGACCTGTCCTCGACGATGGTCCGCATTCACATCGGAGCTTTGGACTGCGGTCGCCGAGGGCCTGGGGGTGAAAGGTCCACCGTACCACAGCTTATACCCACAGATTGCAAACGGACTTTGCGAGCGGGTTTCATCGTGACATGAAGGCTGAAGCCTCGGGCCAGCCTTACGAGGCAGCGACTGGGCTGACGCCTCCCAATGGGTTTGCTTTGGCTTCGCTCCGCCCCAAGGAAGATCTTCAGGCCTCATCCGGCTGATGCTGGTGTAAGCGGCCAGCCTCATGCGCGTCCCGGGGTGAGTTTCTTCCCAGAGTGCCACGGCCCCTGGTGGTCGGTTTGCCTCCCATCGTGCTGTGGTCCCGGACAGTTGCCAGACGCTATTTGTTCCCATCCCATAACGTCTTCCACCATGGCCTCCACCCAGTATCTAAACGTTCCAAGGATTTACCGTCGGCCAATACGCTTTCATCCGCCACGATGGCCATCGTACCCGGCTGCGGCCCCCTACGATGGCCTTCCGTGTAACTGGTGGGGGGGGTTCTAGAGAAAAACTTTGTTGTGGATATGGGGGGCAGGCCTGAGCGGGTGCTATAGAACCGTCTCCAAGCCTGCTCATGTGGATATTGGCGAAACCGCTTCAGCTGGCCAGCCCCCACGGCAGGGGCGCCCCCCGCGGCAGCTTCGACCCCCTGCCCCATGGCACTGCCCCTGCCTCAGGTTTCGGGCCAAGCCCGGCCCTGCCCCTTGCCCTTGTGCCCTTTTTCCTGTTATACGCAGCGTGTAAATGGCCGCATGATCTCGCCCCTACACAGCTGACTTTCTGGGGACTGTTATAAGCTGGACTGTTCTGTTTGCCACTAGGGCGAGTGGGTGTCTTGTTCTATTTGGGGTACCTGTTCGGTCTGGCCTTGTTGTTAATGGGTGAATTCTGGGGGGGCCTGTTGTGGTGACCCACAATGAACACAAAGAGAAACATTTCACCAGGAGAACTGTAAACCTTTAAGAGAGAGGTCATAAGGTTGCGAGTTTCCGGTTTGTGGATGGCCGTTGCAGTTGGCCCTTAACTCGCTGTACAGTATTTTGTTTAAATATGTGATAGTGGAGAGTAAAGTTGAACTCTGACGCATCTCCGTCTCTTTCTCTCATCATTATCACACTCCAACATATGAAATAATAAAAATATAAAATGATATACGTAAAAAGAAAACAAGAAAACAGCAGAAACCAGCGTTTTATGTGTTTAATTTTCAGTTCTTTCATTGTTTCTTCCAGAGAAAAGAAATAGATCTGTTTTAGAGATCAGGCAGACAGTGACAGTCAGACAGACAGAGTTTGGATTCATGTGAGACGGCTGCTTCTACTGTATGACGTCACTGTTTTCCCACTGCTGTAATCTTTCCTAGGAGTGTTGGCTCGGCTGAGTGGTGGTCATCAGATTAATTGTGAAGGGTGGATCGCTGATAAAACGCCCCGTGTAAACTCAATCAGGCACAGCTCGACCGGCAAGCGCTTAATCCATTCATCAAAGAGCTTCACGCTTTGTCTGTCCCGTCAACTCAGCAGATTATTCCTCCTCAGACCGTCTACCAACGCTGATACTGTTTACTATGCAGTTAAATCACTAATCATATAGTTCTAGTTTATTAACCCATCTAACCAGAGAACTTCCAGTCTCAATTGACGGCAGCATGTATACTCAGCTGGACAGTCAGGAGTCTTGTGTATCTGTAACGTTATCGATAGCTAAAGTCTGATCCCAGACTGAATGGCAGAGGTCCCTTACATGTTCTGCCAGTGTGTTCATCCAGACTTAATTATTGTTCTGTTGTCTGTTCTGTTGTGAGCTAGCACTAAAAGTCTGGAAATGCTTCAAAATGCTTTCTTGTATTTAAATGTGTGTTACGTTCCCGACCAAGTCGCAGCAGCTGTAGTGTATCCATTAGTGGACTTCTGTGGACCTGGGAGCTCCCAGTGTAACATGCAGACCGGGAATGAATGCAGCATAGATGATTCTGACAGAGGACAGTTTTGACTACAGGGAAAGTAAAGGACTTGAGGGGGGTTTATTGTCGGGTTTGGCTCTGCTACCCTGGGCTAAGATGGCTAACAATTTACCATTTAGCACAGTTACGCTTCATTAGCAACAAGTTCATCTGGAAAATCTTCCATAAATCACCTTGTTACAGTGTCGTCAAACCTGTTCACGGCAGCTACATTTAGCCAGTTAGCCCAGCAGCTACATTCAGGCAGTTAGCGGAGTTGAAGGCAAGAAAACCAGATAAAATTATTCTGTCCATAAAATATGAATCCAGTTTCACCAAATCTCTGATAAATGTTGTGTGTTTGTACAGTGGATAATAAAGTTGTTGTTTTGTATAAGTGATAATAAAGTTGTGTGTCTGTACAGTTATAATAACAATGATTTATTATATCAAATATAATATATAGTTATATATATAAGAATATAAGTCAGTAAAAATGTGATGGTTCCAGTGATCTGATATGAAACAACCTGTCACAGGTACCTGACTGTTAAATATCTCCATGGGTTCAGTTTTGAGATGTCTCAGCTCCCGACGAGAATTTTAAAATTATTCATATGTGGAGAAGAACGCTCCGCTGCTCCAGAAAGACTTAGCCTTGAATTATTAATACAGGAGCCGCCATCATCATCATCATCATCATCTAGTTATCATCATCCCCAACATCTATCATCAATCATCATCATCAGCTCTACTTCAGTGTGTGAGTGGTCCCATCCCTTTTGCAGGACTTCCTGTGGTTTCACTTCCTGTGGTTCACTTCCTTCAGCCGGTCTCAGGCCAAACTCTCTGTGAGTGACCTGAGGGTAGAAACACTGACGGAGGTCAGAGCAATCAATAATGACAGGTACAGAATTAATCCCTGTTTCCTCTTTTCTGCACACCGTTATGAATGACGAACTTCTCTGACTCTTCCTCATCTTTTTTTCTCAGGATCCTTCGATATTTCTGCCTCTTATTAATTTAAATCATAATTTTGAACTGTCCTGCTAGCTCATTAGTTTAACTGTTTTACACTGATAAAATATGATACGGCAGACTCTTCAGAGGCGAGTGAGATATATTTTATACCTATAACTGATCCTCAATTGAAAGACCTTCATCTTTTATATTTGCTGACTGCACAACCAGCAAGCAGACTGAACCTTTATTTCGTTTATTTAGCCAAAAACCACCTCGGTACTGGACTCCCTGTTGGTCTCTGATGTTGTGTTCGGTCCCGGATCCGACCGGCAGTACACGCTGACGCTAGCTCATAGCACT
>NW_023339785.1:26549917-26550226 GCF_004916995.1 Morone saxatilis | reverse complement strand
CTGCTGTAAATGCCAATCAATATCTGCAACAGGTCCCTGCCTACTGCCTGTTGTTACACTTCCGGGCTTCCGGGTTAATGGAGACTTCAATCAAATACAAATAATAAACAGTAAAACATATGAAACCTAAAGGCCCCAGGAAACATGCTTTTTATTATTTTTCAGAATAAAAGTGTAAAAGAAACAAGATGGAGACGTAAAGAACATTAATCTGCTGGTTCCACAGAAACCAGTAAAGTCTCAGAGGATGAACAGATTATCTGAGAGTGGGAACAGGAAGCAGTGTATTTTCTACAATGTTAATATTCA
>NW_023339785.1:26548861-26549803 GCF_004916995.1 Morone saxatilis | reverse complement strand
TCCAGCAGATGTTCTCAGAGGTCAGTAGCCATCGGCATTGTAGTAGTATATATTCACTGAAGAGAGAGAACACAAACACACAGGGTTCATTGTACAGAGCGCCCTCTGCTGGTGAGAAACACAACAAATAGACAGAAACAGGATCAGGTGAATGTGGACAGGAACCATGTTCTCATTATTATATTATCACTGTCATTTCCCTCTGCATATGGATATAAAGAACTGTACATAGTGAATTAGCCACAGAACCAGAGCGGGGCCAGAATGAGCCACAAAACCAGAGTGGGGCCCGAATGAGCCACAGAACCAGAGCGGGGCCCGAATGAGCCACAGAACCAGAGCGGGGCCCGAATGAGCCACAGAACCAGAGCGGGGCCCGAATGAGCCACAGAACCAGAGCAGGGTTATTTTACGCCTGTCTGCATTTTTCTCAGTATACCTTTGTACGATGGCACTCTTTCATTTACAGTATGGATAACAAGCTGTACAGTCGCCTTTAACATGAGTTTAACTTCCGGGACTGGAAGGGAGAAACAGGTTGTTACTTTATCTGTAACTAATCTGACTTTCAGAATAAAATCTGGTCTCTAATAAAAGCTCAAACATTTGACTTCCTGTTTCAGTGATGAAGGTGATGTTGAAGGTTGTGTTCGTACCTTCGATAAAGACGCGGAAGAGGCCGTTCTTCATGCAGGTCAGACCCGTCTTCAGTTCATTATCAGAGGAAAACGCCACAATGTCTTCATCATCATCTGAAACACATCATCATCTTCATCATCATCATCATCATCATCATCATCATCGCCTTTGTGTACAGTGCTCCTCCACCAGCAGTGACTTTCACTGTGTTTCTCTGATTGGTGGCTGTCTTTTAGGTGTGGTGGATTCCCGTTGATGAACCAGCTGTAAAACAATGGATCGGATCAATAAAGCTCAATATAG
>NW_023339785.1:26547098-26548748 GCF_004916995.1 Morone saxatilis | reverse complement strand
ATATTATATATAATTAATATTTACCTTTATAGTACAGCTTAAAGCTTCCTTCTGACACATCAAACAGTTCTGCAATTATCCCTCTCAGACATCCAATAGTGGCTTCTTTAGCTATTTCAAACCTCCGGATCTCTTTCACTGACGAATCGACACCCCCCGTCCACCGGTGAGCTTTCACTGGCACCAACATCGCACACTGATCTACTGAACCACTGAACAACTGATCCACTTAAACAGACTCTGGGCAGTAAACACAGTCTTTCAGAGACCGTCAGACTCAGAGTGAAACTTCATGATGCAGCTGTTTCACATCCGCATTCGTGAAGCCCCGCCCTCTGAATGCATCTGATTGGCTACTTTCAGACGTGTTGTGATTGGATGCCATGTGCCCCTTATGTAAAAGTGTGTGTGTGTGTGTGGAGCAGCCTCTCAGCATTGTTATTTATTTATTATATTATTAGATTTATTTTACCAGAACAGAACACAGTAAGAGTGTTGATTTGGCTTTATGATAAAAGAGGAGCATTAGTTTCTTAGCTGTGTCTGAAAACACTCTTGTAGAACCTGTTCTCCTTTGCTAGTTGAGGGGAAACCAGTGGTTAACACACCCTGTCACTCTCTCTCTCTTGACATATTTATGGGTGTGTTTATGATTTTAATAAAACATCATGTCCAGGCAGCTGTATTCTCAGTAAATCTGAGCAGCTTATGAACTGGCAGAGGAACAAAGGAGGTGGAAGGCAGGAAACAGCAGGTGAAGGAAGTGGGAGCTGGTGTGAAGATGGGTGGGGCAGTCAGACGATGGGGAAAGGAATAAAGGTGAGAGGACACCTGGTGGACGGAAGGAAAATGACACTGAAGCAGCTGAGGAAAGAGAAGTTTCTGGAGAGGAGGGACAGGAAGATGCATTATAAAACCCACCTTCATTCAAATGTTTAAACGCACTCTGAGGACCCTTTAAAGCTCCACTGTATCACTGTAATATAACATCATTAGGTAAGTTTACATTAGTGTTTAATCAGCTGATAATAAGAATCATGGAGAATCGTGGAGTCCACCATGATTCTACGGTAGCCCAGAACAGACAAACACGGAGTTTTTCTGGCGTCTCCCTCACATCCTTGCTGGGAGGAGCTAAGGCGTGAGGAAAGGAAACAAAGAGAGACATTAACGTAATGAAAAACACACATTGTCTCTCTCTCCAACCACATTTTACTGCATTAAACACAAACACTCCTTACTGATGCAGAGGAAGAGAGAAACCTCCAGCTTCACACTTATTGATCTTAAACTTTTTATTACCACTTAATTTTACCTTTTATCTGGGTTTCACACATTTTATGTCTTATTCTTGACGGACAATCCTGTACCTGCCGTGCACTGACTGCTGAGAGCAAACAGGATATCGTTTACCTGAAGATATCAGATAATAATCAGATGGTTTTTACTGACTCTGCCTCTGCCCGGCTGCAACGAGCTGCTATTTCTGACACTGTCCTTGGGGAACCATCCTCCAGCTCGACCCCGAACTCCCAGGCCTCTTGGACCGAAAAGTTAGTTAGAAACCGCAAGAAGGGGTGCCCGGTTAGCTCAGTGGGTAGAGCTGGCGACCCATGTACCGAGGCTTAGTCCTTGCTGCAGCAGCCCAGG
>NW_023339785.1:26544003-26546998 GCF_004916995.1 Morone saxatilis | reverse complement strand
TAAAGTTGTGTGTTTGTACAGTGCTGATAAAGTTGTGTGTTTGTACAGTGCTGATAAAGTTGTGTGTTTGTACAGTGCTTATGTAAGAATGTGTCACATTTTGTTTTACAGGAAGGAAATTAGATTTTGATATAAATTCAGAATTCTGACATTGCTTTTCCCCCCTTTAAACTCAATACATTTTGGCCCTAATGCTCTTCCATACAGTATTTAAGGTTACTATCATTGACAGTCGTTCAACTCACAGCATCCAATCACAAGAGGCCTGGAGAGAGAAGAGCAGGCTACTGGCGAATCAGAGCAGGGGAGGGTGGCTCCAGATGAAGGCAGGACGAGAAGAAAGTTTCTCACTTAGATTGTGTGAAGTTGGTACCGGGACCCGGAGCAGGATGTTGGAGCCGGTGCCGGTTAAGGTTCACCTGTTGGGCATAGACGACTCAGTGATGGAGGTCCGGAGGTTCGAGCTCTCTCCAGCATATTACCACCGCAACATTAAGTATGTTAACACCACGATCACAGAGCTGTTTAATCTGAAAAGAACTTTCAAGCTCTTCTACAAAGGTAAATATGATTTATTAAACATATACAATAACCTGCCAGAGCAGGTGAGCTCAGATCTTTGTTTCCACTTGTTAAGGACAGGATTAATCACAGTTCATCAGTTCATCTCCGTTAGTTCATCAGTTCATCATGTAAACGGGGAATCGAAACTCAGACTGAACAGGGTAATCATTTATCACAGATTGTTAAAGAATATATACCTGCTTTATAATGTATATAAGGAGTTCGGTCTAGACCTGCTCTATTTGAAAAGTGTCCTGAGATTCTTTTGTTATGAATTGGTGCTATACAAATAAAACTGAATTGAATTGAATTGAATTGTATACCTGCTTTATAATATACTTTATAAGTAAGCAGTAGGTTGGTACAGGGTGGTGGTCGAGTGGAAACCTGTTCTTCAGTTACAGTGAAAGTCAGTTTAGGATTTCATAGAAAATGAAACTGAAATGCTGAGAGGAAAGGGTGCAGTCAAATCAAACACATATATATGTCCGTCTCACTTTATAGATTATAGGGATTATAGATAATAAATGCTCCAGTCTCATTTAATTAAAATTAAATAAATAACAGATGAAATAAAAAGTGTAGCTAGTTTCCTTTTTCCTTTTCCCTTTTGTTGCACTGATTTAAAATAACAGACCATAGGTGGCGCTATTAAGAGGCTAATGGAAGCTTCCCTAAAATGGTCCCTGTAGCCACAGTGCTGATCTGAGTTCAGTAGTTCATTGTAGGTCTGTGTGACCTTTGCTGTTTCACCCTCTGTGTGTACAGTTTGTGTGTCTGCTCAGTGCCTCCTTTATGAACTGCATCTACTGTATGTACTGTATGTACTGTATGTACTGTATATACTGTATGTACTGTATGTACTGTATGTAGCCTACTGTATCTACTGTATGTATGTACTGTATGTACTGTATGTACTGTATGTATCTACTGTATGTATGTACTGTATGTACTGTATGTACTGTATGTACTGTATCTACTGTATCTACTGTATCTACTGTATGTACTGTATCTACTGTATGTATGTACTGTATGTACTGTATCTACTGTATGTACTGTATATAGCCTACTGTATCTACAGTGTCTAACATTATGGGCTTATACTCACTCACTTTGATTGATGATGATGATATGTGTGTTTCAGATGAAGATGGAGACATGGTGGCGTTTTCCTCTGATAATGAACTGCGCACAGCCCTGAATTGCATAAAGGACAACACCTTCCGCGTCTTCATCAAAAGGTACAAACACAACCTGAACCTCGTCTTCATCACTGAGACCTGCTTTTATTTTACAGTCAGATACAGTTATAAAATATCTCTATATTTATATTATATATAATAGGTATATATAAACATTATGAAGGAATGAATAATGATTTTATAGAAACCTGGAACAAGTAACAGATGTAACCCCCTAACCCCCAATGCCCCTAATGCTCCTAATGGATCAAATGTTTCTGTAAGTTATCATAAACCTACTCAGACCGACGCTTCGTGACTCGACCCGCCTGCCTGAACCCGGGTTGGGGGTCAACCTGGGTTCTCGCTCTCTGCTCATGTTCCAAAGGTTTGTTTGTGATGTGTCTGTTGTTGTTGTGTTATACTGCCCCCCAGAGGCTAACTGTAGTAACTACTCACTGTCCATTTCAATGTGTTTTATGCAGAATTTATGTGCTTATTAAATATGTAAGTAAGTTTTATGTCTTAAAATGACGACTAATTATGTGTTTGTATTATACTGTATGATATATCTGCAGTGCACAGAGTGAACAGCTACAGTGTCTTCTTCCTGACTACATCTACTTTATTACAGTAAACCTGGATGGGTCATTGAGGTTTAACTATTAACCCCAACCCTTTTAATTAGTAAAATAATACCTTATCCTGTGTAGCTGAGACAGAACGAGACTGAACGCAGACACCAGATCAGACATTTACAGTATTCGTGTGTTCGTCACTATAAGTGTTCATGTAATAATAATGTGAATCCTGGAGGGGCCTCACACTCAAACAGGCCACTGCTGCACTGCAATGTATCGCACCGTCCATGTAAACTGTGTGTATTTAACTAACAAACAAACAGCAAGCAAACAAACAATGTTCCCCAATACGCAGAATAAAAAAAAGATATACCAATTCTGTAAAAACTAAATATACTAAATAATAATAATAATAATAATAATATAAATAAAGCAAACTACAAACAACAACTCAATACTAACAATTATTCATTAATCCGAGTCTGGTACATTTCACCAGCAGAGGGCGCTGTGCACACTGAAACTGAACAGTGTGTGTGTGTGTGTGTGTGTGTGTGTGTGTGTGTTCCTGAACAACGCAGGACTTTCTGGTGACCTTTGACCTCGGAGAACATCTGATGGAAACCTGAACACAAAGCCGCCCTGTGTTACTGACACACACACACACAC
>NW_023339785.1:26541467-26543955 GCF_004916995.1 Morone saxatilis | reverse complement strand
CACTCACTCACTCACGCACACACACACTTCACTAGTTTCTATGGAAACAACAGATTAATGTTCTTCAGAACTCAATCTTGTTTTAAACTTTTATTTTGAAAAATAATAAAATAAAGCTGTACAGCTTCAGTATGTTTTATTGTTCATTGTTGGGGGGCGGGTTCCATGTAAACAGAGTTACAGTAAAAACATGACTGTATGTTCTGTGTTACACTGACAATGAATAAACAAACACTGGTTGAATGAAGTCACTGTTATTATTTATTATTATTTATTTATTTACATTTTCTGGAAGGACAAGTTCATTTCATTATCATGGTATGCTAACAGACTGAGGCTAAAGCTAACAGACTGAAGACGTTCTCGTTCTATTTCATGACTCTCAGTTTGTCATGTCTCGGCTGCAGGGGGTCAGAGGTCGTGGAGCTGGTGAGGTCTCTTTGAAGGACACAGCAGGATCTCTGAGCTGTGACCTTTGACCTCCATCAAACATCAGAATCAATATGTCGCTGCCTGTTCAGCTTTTCCTCCATTCAGAGGTTTTATGGTGGAAAAGGTCTCAGAGGGTCAGAGGAAGAATCCAGGTCACACTCAGCTGTCAGCTGTTAGCTGTTAGCTGCTAGCTAGATATGTATAAGTTCAGGTAGTTCGAGCAGTTTGTTGTTGCAGCTTCGGTCTCGGAGTAGATTTCTGACAAACTGTATCTTCGTCATCGTTGAACATCTTGTTGCTCATCAGGCTGATGAATTAATGTTCTAGCAGACTGTGTTTGGGTCCCGTCAGCAGCAGAGGGTCAGCACTCAGATGTCGGAGCTTCCTGGGATGACCTGAAAGCACCACAGCCTGAATCACTCAAACTGAGACACCGAAGGTGAGTTTGAGATCCCCCGAACAACCCAGAATTATTGGAAGTGATGAAGGTGGTATTTCAGTTAGGTAATCAGGATACAGAAAAGGTCAATTTAATCCATTACAGTTACAGAAAAAACATGTAATCAGATTACAGATTACAAATTGTATTTTATTTTTATTAAAAACACAAATTCTAAATATCAAGTTACTTTAATATGGTGATACTTGGATCAGGTCACTGACTACATTTCCTAACAGGTAATTAGTAAGTGTAATCTGATTACATTACTCTATATACAGTATTATATATTATATACGGACTAAACATAAAGACCAGACTGCTGCTCTGTAACACCACAGCGTGAGACAGGTCACACAGACAGACAGACAGACAGACAGACAGGGTTTACTGTCTGACCTCCTGTACAGGACTCCAGAGACTGTGAGGTGGTGATGAAGAGGAGGGAGAACTTCAGTATAAACAGAATGTGAGCTGTGATGAGTTCACTGACGTCTGTGTTTAAAGATGTTGAACGTGGCTTAAATCACTTTATTTATTTATTTATTTAAACTGATCTCCATTAGCTGAATGCCAGAGGCAGCAGGTCGTCCTCCTGCAGCCTGAATCATTCTTCATATATTCATCAGACACACAATGTTCACACAACATTCACACAATGTTCACACAACATTCACACAATGTTCACACAATGTTCACATTGTTAACCTTCACAACCGTCACAACGTTCACAACGTTCACATCGCTCTCATGTGCAGCTCTTTCATTGGAGAGACCTCAGCAACTGATTTTTATGAACTATACAAAAACAAAGCAACATATTTTCCACTCTTTCAGAAGAAGAAGAAATACTCTGTAGTTCTGATATAACTGATGCTATGCTAACCTCTTTAGCACTTCTCACAGAGCTGGTGCTAAACCTCGACTGTAGCTGCCAGCAGTTCCTCGAAGGACGCCGACTAGTCCGAACCACCGTGGTGGTGCGGTTGAAACGTGGTAAAATGGATCCGTGCATGTAGCCATGTTGGAAAGACTGATCAGTGATAAACATAAACATAAACATATAATTTCCACAGAAATGTTGACGTTTTGGAGATCATTTCCTGTCAATACGCGTGTAGCGTTAGCATCACTGATTATTCATAAGTTGTTGAGATCGGTGAGATCAGGGTCGACATCCTGTCTGTAAAACCTGGTCCTGGTCTCTGTAAACCGTCTGACCTCAGCTGTGTCTCATCCTCAGAGAGATGAGTTCATCTGTTTGAGCCTCGGCCTACGTGCTCTCTCTCTGTGGCGGGCAGGGCTGAATACTTTCCATCTATATTCATTTGTATGCTGATGACACCCACGTATATCTTACAATGAACTTTACCAGAATAAATAAAATCCGGTTGGATTATCTTCCCCACGAAGAGCTGATGATTACAAGCAGAAACTCAACCTCACACACCAGAGACGTCTGTGACCATCTGGATATTAAAAGATGATTTATTTATATCTTGTGTCCATCTGTTCAATTTAAATTCTGACTTTATTTCATCTTCACATTAGAAGTTTGATATTTCGCCAATTTCAGAAAAAAGTACTAACATTCACGTTAAAAGGCAGTTTTTCCTT
>NW_023339785.1:26536927-26541329 GCF_004916995.1 Morone saxatilis | reverse complement strand
AATTGAATTGAATTGAATTCATTAAACTTGGCGAGTAGAAAGCTATCTTTAGCTGAATCCTTAATAAGTCGCGTGTCCTTTGAGCCCTCACAGTGAAGGACTTGAACGTCTCTTCTCACACTGTCGACTGCAGTTTCCTGTCAGTGTTGAGCTGATGGAAGCCGACAGTTCTGATTTAAAGTGGAAACGGCTCGCAGACCGCAGGTTTACACGAACTGAGGACGGTCCTGGAGGCCGGCGGACGTTCAGGAACTGAAACATGTTTGTGTTTGTTTATCGTTTCAGTGTCTCAGCTCTTGAATGCAGCGCCGTGTAACAGCTGGTTTGATTTACCGCATATCAGATTTTATCAGTGGCTCATGAACGCAGCCAGTGAGGAAGAGGAGGAGGAAGCAACCACACACATCTTTAAAAGGTTGAATCAAATAACCAACAGCCCTCACTGTGGAAGTATATATGAATATATAATAATAAAAGAACAAGTTCAGGTTATTTTGGTTGAGTATTGTTGTTTATTGTCTTAATGAGATATTACAGATATTAATATTGAGCTGATGGAACCAGAAACAACTCCTCAGTGTTTATTTTGCTGTTTGTGTCTTATTGAAGGATTTTATTTTGGCTAATATTAGCTTTCAGATGTAACTAGCTAGGTAATAATTGATGTAGATTAGCTCGCTTGTTAGCTCGTGGTTTGTGCTGCTAACTAACCAGCTAACTGGTGTAATAATTGTTAGCTAATTATCTGGGTTCAGTAGAATCTAAAGAAGTTAACGATGGAAAGTTTTACCATAAAACACGATGTTATTCTACAACATTTATATTTTAATTAACTCAAATTTCACTCTAAAAACCTTCATGATGAAAAGATCCTGAACACACCACCATGTAAATATTTAGTCACTGTCACAGCGCCACCTCCTGGCAACAGGAAGTATGCTTATAAGGGAATCACCATCTGAGTTTAACCTTTTTCTTTGTTTAGTGAAATATGAGATTTCTGAATGAAACTGAAACTGAGAGAAAGTTTGAGAGGAAATAAACATATTATTTACATATTATTAACATCTTATTAACATATTATAAAGATTATTGTTCAACTTTGAGCCCTAACCTGTAATAATAATCCATCATACATACAATATATAATAATGATAGAAGCTTTAAACACTCAGTACTTTTACTGGAGGAGTCCCCCCCCCCCGGTGTCTGATGTCTCGCCCCTCCTCCTCCTCTGCTTTATAAACCAGTCCCCGTCCCGGATCCTGGAGGGACCACTGGGCTGCGGAGAGGACGAAGAGGACAAAGAGGAAGAAGACAGAAAGAGAAAAAGAGGAAGAAGAGCAGGATTTTT
Organism: Morone saxatilis; assembly: GCF_004916995.1. Classification (NCBI taxonomy): domain Eukaryota; kingdom Metazoa; phylum Chordata; class Actinopteri; family Moronidae; genus Morone; species Morone saxatilis. The sequence continues at coordinate 26,539,975 of NW_023339785.1, read as the reverse complement.
CACTTTGATTCAAGATGAAAGTGTGCGTGCTGGTCCTGGGTCTGGCCCTGGTTCTCACCGTCTGTGTGGCCCGGTCTCCGTACCAGGCGGTCCTGCAGCACAGCCGGATCAGAGGCCGTCAGCAGGGGTGAGTTTACCGAACCGAACCTAGCCGAGCAGAGCCGAACCGGGCCGAAACAGAGCCGAGCTGAACCGGGTCGAGTTTATAGTGAAGTTCTGCTGCTGGTCTGGAAATATTCCCATAATACAGATTTCTATATTGATCTGTGTCCAATAATCTCAATAATCAGCTGTTAATAGCTACTATTGATAATCTATTGATATCATTATCATTATTATTATTACACAGCAGCTCAGCTCGTTATTATATTTATATTATTATTATTATATTATTATATAATATTATATTATTATATTAATATATTGATATAATATCTGCAGAGACACAGCGATGATCGCGTTAATACCACCTTTATTTTGAGGACCAACTGCACCTGAAGACTCATTAAATATAAGATAATAATAATTCAAACAAAGTTGTGACTTTAAGGGTTTTACAGATTAATAACTGTTTATAATATTCTCTGTATAACATATCTATATTTATATAATGTCTGTTTTATTTTTATTGTAATACTTTTTATTGAGTTTAAACAAAGAGCACACAGCAGAAATAATTCCATAAGATTAAATATTAATTCAAGTAAAGTCTAATAAAATAAAAAAATAACCCTAAATATATATAGTATGTTAATGAATCATCTGAAGTTTCCACTGTATGTGTCTGAGAGTCGTTAATAATCAATAATCAATAACTCATGTAATGTATTATTATTATTATTATTATTATTATTATTATTATCATACAGTAATAATATGACTCTAATAACTTCATCGTGATGTTAGAAGGAACCAGTCCACCTTAAAAGTCCTTAAACCTTTTAATCAGTTGCATTTTTTATCCCATAAATAATAAAATAAGTGAAGTGAATTAAACATTAAATATTCATATAAAACTGTTCAAACTGCAGAAATATTAGTTTTGATCTCGTGAGTCGACTGTAGTGAAACTTTGTGTTTGTTAAAATGATTTTATTCTTCAGATTCTGGTTGTAGTTCCCAGTTTATGTGAACTCAGTGTTTGGTTCTTCCAAGCATGATGGGAAATAATGTGAGAGCTTTAATGGTTCAGTGAGTTTATACTTTATGAATTATTGTCTCTTCCCTTTCAGACCCAACGTCTGCGCCATGCAGCAGCTCAAAGGCACCAACAAGAAATACTTCACCAACTGCAAACAGTGGTACCACCGCAAGGTCTGCGGGAAACCCACGTGAGTCTGTGGAAACACATTGTGCTCTTGTTTGTGACTGTGCAGCCTGCAGCCGGAGGAATGTCCCTCTCCAGAGGAGCCCTCACCTCTTATATAACCCCTGAAGAAGAACAGAGCTCAGGCTGGCAGAGCCATCAGTGTCAGTTTACCTCCGAGTCCCAGAACCTGCTGAGAGGTTCATCTAGAGGACGCGTTCGCCTCCCTCTGCTCTCTGTGTTTAACGCCACGAGCGGCGGTAATGGCGTGCAGACGCTCTGACAGAGTGAACATAAACACAGCGGGTTCAACCTCTGAATAAAAACCTCCTTTCTGAGGAAGGAAAACTTCTATTTGTTTGCATAAAATCTCCAGAAGCAGCTTTAAATCACTTCCTGTTAGTGCGTTTAAGTGCTTGTGAGAAAGTCTGAAAGAATTTGGAAGAACATTCCCAGTTAATCATTTAATATAATGAAATATATAGTATAATGATATATATAATGATATATATATATATAATTAATATACTATAATGGTATATATATATATATATATATATATATATAATATAATGATATCTTCCATTTAATCCTGTCATTAGTCTTCAGTTTGGTCCCATACAGAAACCAGTACTATCTGTATCTGAAGGTAAACAGACTGAATTGTAGTCCAGGTATCAGATCGTATGAGAGGGGACGGACTCAACAGGTTTTATGTCTGTGATAAAGTCCACTATGTCGAGTCCTTGAGTGGGTCCACAAGGTTTCTGCTGGTTCTTCACAGTGTGCATGTTGTTAATGAGGCTCTGGCAGCAGTGAAGCAGCTGTGTGACAGATTCACTCTGCATGAGCCCGACAGGATTAAACTGTGTGTGTGTGTGTGTGTGAGTGTGTGACAGTAACTGTAATAATTCCTCTCTGGTTGTGTTGAAGCCTGTTTGTGAGTTGAGCAGCAGAGGAAACGTCCTAGAATCCTCCCAAACTGTGTGTAAACAGTCCAGTGTCCCTGCAGAGCCATGGACAGGACGGAGGAGGAGGAGAAGGAGGAGGAGGAGGAGGAAGGTATAGCTGACATGAGGAAGATTTAAGAGACTGGAGGTCAGAGAGTGTTTACACAGGAGGCAGCATACTTTCACTTCAACGGACTGGCAGGACTTTAACTCCGGGGTCCACTACAGCAGCCATTGTACCAAATATAATAATAATAATAATAATAATAATCTGTTACAGGTCTAAAAGAGGAGCGTCAGCCTCATGTGAACCACTGCAGTTATATTTCTGTTAGAATAATCTGTTTAGATTCATACAAAAGGTCCAAATATAAAACTATAAATCAATCCACAAACAGGAACTTTAATCCATTTCCCTTTAATTAATGAATTATTCCAGTGGTCAGTAACCCTGTTGTATGTAGACCGTCAAGTGTTCTCAGAGGGTTCGGGGCATCAAAGCGTTACTTAAGCAGTTACTTCAGTTTATATTGAACGCTGAAACCTCAGACCCCTGGTGGGTGCGGCCCTGCTCACTGGGGGGGGGGCAATCTGAGCCGACACCCAGTGCTTGTGAGGACTGTTTGGAGGTCGGTACTGATGGCAGTATCTGTCTGTCTGTCCACTCTCAGCCTGATCAATAATCCGTCCTCACTAACCTGATCGACCCTCAGATCTCTCCGATTGGTTCTAGTCATTGGTTCAAGTTATTGGTTCAGTTATTGGTTCTGTTATTGGTTCTGTTATTGGTTC
>NW_023339785.1:26531539-26536827 GCF_004916995.1 Morone saxatilis | reverse complement strand
ACACACACACACACAGACACACACACACAGACACACACACACACACTCACACACACACACACACACACACTCAGACGACTCTTTTCATTTTTCAGATTTATTTTACAAAAAAAAAAGAATCGGGTCACTTTTCTGGTTTTGTTTGTCTCAAACCTGCCGACATGCTGCAGGGCAACAACACACAGAGTAAACAACGAACAACAAAAACACACTTTACAAAAGTTTTACATGTGAGAGTTCAAACTTTAGACTTCAGGAAGTTATTTTTTTACAGTACACAAAAAACAAAACACTGAGTTTGGTAAAAAATAAAAAATTAACTTCTTTATTTCATCTTCTTCTCCACAAACCAACGAAGAAGAAAAATCCCCCTCAGATCCTCTCACGCTGTGGGATTCAACTACATTTCCCAGAATGCCCTTCAACATCTCCAGAGAAGCTGTGGAGTCATTTGGTGTCTGTATTAATGTAGATTCTCTGCCACTAGGTGTCACATCAGAGCACCAGACTCCATTCACAAAAACACTAATTTTACCTTCAGATCATTTTAACTTCATTAAAGTGAACAGAATCAGAGATATTTCATAAATCAGCTGTTTGAGTCTGAATGTTTGTTAATGAACAGATCCATGAAATGTTTGAATCCAGAAACAAGCTGCAGCGTTCGGGGACTTGAGGGGGATTTTTCCAGATTTGTGACCTTTGACACTTTGGGTGGAGAACATGTTGGTTCTTTGGTTCTTCAGACGTTCTGCTGACGTCTGTACCTCCTCCTCCTCCTACTCCTCCTCCTCCTCGGCCGTTACTGACCCTTGTTCATCGTCCTGCTGGAGCGACTCCTGACCACCTTCTGGAAAAGATCATCTGAGAAAAAGCAGCAGGACTCATCAGGAAGTGGCTCACTTTTATTCTGACAGAAATATTTCAAAATAAGACAAACTCACCATTCCTGAAGCTCTTGGAGTCGGTCTGCGAGACACAAACCAAAAACCAGCAGGAGTTCAATACAACCTCTGACCCCCCCGTTCACATCTGAGACTGGTCATTACTGTACAGTCTGATAGTGATCATTATTGATTATTGATTGATACTCACCACGGAGGAGGAAGCTGATCTGAGAGGAGCTGCAGGTCCGTCAGCCTGCTCTCGGTCCACCTTCAGAGCTGCAGAGACACCATCATCATCATCATCATCATCATCATCATCATCAGGATCTGTCTCTGAACGTCTCACTCATCCATCAAAGGTTTAATCCAGAATGTTATTGATTAATAATCAATAACACTTTAAAAACAAGTTGTATTGTCTGATGAGGTTTATTATACATCTCATCTATAAGTATATAGATATCTATATATATACTGTATATAATATCTCCTCATAACCTGAATATAAAGATATAATTATATATAATTACAGAGACAGAGACAGGGACAGAGACAGGGACAGGGACAGAGACAGAGACCAGGAGACAGAGACAGGACAGAGACAGGGACAGGGACAGGAGAGGACAGATTCAGCTGAAGAAGTCCAGTCCAGGAAATGAAAGCTGTGAGCGGAGGTCAGACTCACGCAGAGGTCTGATGATGCTGTTGACGGCGTGGACGACTCCATTGGTTGCCATCAGGTCTGCGTCCGCCACCGGGACCTTGTTGACGTACACCGTGTAGTTCCTCTGAAACACAGAGAGGACGGCGTCAGCGTTTCTGCTCAGTGTTTAAATAAAGTTATTGAGGAGAGGGAACCCACCACGCCCAGCTCCAGCTTCTCCCCCTGCAGAGGTTGGAGTCTGGTGTGAGAGCTGACTCCCCCGCTGACCAGTATGCCCTCCCCCAGGTGGTACCTGAGCACGGCCTCCAGCTGCTGGCGGTTACCTGAGAGACAGAGGACAATATGTCTCTTCAGAAAGCTTCTGTTTAAACATTTTATCTTTAAATATGCAAACGAGGAACATTACCAATGTGTTCATTTACAAACATTTCCACAATGTGAACATAAAGATTGAATGTGAACTCCTGTCTCCTGCTGTCCCAGTTGCCCCCCCTGTTGCCCCCCCGTTGCCCGCCATCCTTGCCTTTATTAGGCGGCAGAGACAGTTTATATAAAGCTGATTAGAGTCTGAGTCACAGAAACAGAATGTGTCTGAGCGCTGGCACCAAACAAGGACTGAAGGACTCTGTTTACGTTAATGACGGCCAACATGGCTGCCGGTGGATTCTGCTTTCTACTCACGCATCAGTTTGTTGAGCTCGGGCTGCGACATGGCGCTGAAGGCATCGTTGGTGGGAGCAAAGAAGGTCAGCGCCCCCTGCTGGTTCAGCAGCTCCGTCATACCAGCCGTCTGGATGGCGCCAACCAGGAGGCTGAAAGAAAGAGCTCGTTTGTTCCTGATGTTCACGCCAACCAACGCCAGCTTAGCTTAGCATAAAGCAAGCTCATGTTAGCCCGGGAGGTAAACATCTGTGTATTTGTAAAGGGGGTCTCTTTGTAAATAACTTTATGGACTTGAGGAAACGTCTACAAATAAAACTGAACTGAGTATGTTGCATACACAATAAATCAATCAAACTCACCTGAAGCGGTCGTGGGCCTTCAGGACGTCCATGACTGTTCCCGTGGGCGGAGCGAGGACTTTGTCCACAGTGAACATGGTGGCGTAGCGCCCCTTCTTGTCGTGAGCGGCAATGCAGGCGTTCTCAATGCACACATTCTACAAACAAACAAACAAACAAACAAACATCAGAAACCGGTGAACAGGTGAGAGGACTGACGGGACGAGGAGAGGAACTCTGACAACAGCTGACTTGTTGTTTACTGGTGTGTACCACTGTTTACATGTTGTTTTTCTGTTGTTTACTGGTTGTTTACTGGTTGTTTACTGGTGTTTACTACTGTTAACTGGTTGTTTACTGTTGTTTACCACTGTTTACTGGGTGTTTGCTGGTTGTTTACTGGTTGTTTACTGTTGTTTACTACTGTTAACTGGTTGTTTACTGTTGTTTACCACTGTTTACTGGGTGTTTACTGGTGTCTGTAACTGTTTGCAGACACCAGTCTGAGCTCTGATTGGTCGGGCTCCAACCTGCAGAAGACGAACGCTGCTTTCAACTGTTAAATATAATACCTTTTATTTTCTATGTCATGTGACCAGGACGGGAAGTGGACGGGGGAACTATGTAACTAAAATATGGAAAAAAAGTCCAAACAGTCCAAACTGTCTACGTTGGTCGTCTGAACGTCTGCGACCTTCGACAGAAAGTTTCACGAGGTTCACGAGAGAGATAACAAAGATATAATAAAACATTTTTTTTTTTTTATTTATAGAAAGACTCAGTCTGTCCTGGTGCTGGTCTGAACGTCTCTGTGGGTCTCTGGACTCCTCATCAGGGTCTTGGATGGCAGCCATTTTGTCAGAGCTGGTCAGACACACACACACACACACACACGCCTACCAACGGTGTCTGGAATGATTTAGCAGCCGTGGGAAGCAGGAAACTTCTTGTGGTCTGCAGAGTTCATTACTGAGCAGAAATGTGAGCCACCCACGAGCCCGGGACCTGAAACATGTGGAGACCACCAGAGACAAGCTAACGTCGCAGACGGATCAGTGCAGGATCAATAACACCGTCAATAACGTCCAGTCAGCTGTTATTTCAGCTTTAGAGGAGATGATTGAACTGATCAGTAGCACTATAAGGAGTCTCTCCAGACTCATCAGCACCCATTTATAACATCTGCTTCATTACTAAAACGAGTTTAAAGACAGGCACACAGAGGGCAACTATTTACTGCTGTTAGATAATAATAATCTGATCAATACCATCCATAAAGATCAATAGAATACCATATACCAGAGTAACGATGTGGTTCTCTGCTCTGATTGGCTGGAGTTTGTTGCTCCCTGACAACCAGATATTGATCCTGACAGATATATTGGGTATTGGGCCCGTGTGTCTGCTGTCTGTCTGCTGGCGGCTCCGATTCACCACAACGTGCTTTGGATGACATCATGACCACATGTGGTGGCAGTAATGAGTCGACGGGCAGCGTGGGACGCACACAGTCGCCACATTTCCTTCATCTACATACACGAGCCTGATTGTTAAAGGAAAGACAGTTTGTGCCTCAGTAAGTGACCATAGAAGAACTCACAGGTCAATGCAGAGCTGCTCCTCACAAGCAGAGGCTGATCCAGATGTTTGCTAAAGTTATTAATGAAAAACAGCCAGAAACTCAGTGACCTCATGAAGTCATCACCAGGATGGAGAGACAATGTTTCCGGCCAATGAAGACAGACGATCCGCCAGATCCGCCCAGCAACAGCCGACACAGTCTCTGTGTTCTCAGTGAGCACAATGAGAGCTCTGCTGGAAGTCGCTCGCAAGAAAATATGAAATAAAAATAATAATGTGGAAAAAATGTTTGTGAGGGTGCGTTCAGGTACAGCAGGAGTGTAGGTCACACAATCACTGCAGTTAAAGCTGATGTTTATGAGATCATATAACAATAATATTAACCACAGACACACAGTCACATGGTGTCTCTCTCCCTCTGCCTGTGTTGTATCGCAGCCTCTCTGTGGTTTGTTTCCATAGCCGGTCTGCTCCGACTGAAACTGCTGTTTTTATCATCTACGGGCCTAGCGGTCGGTTGACATTAAGGTTTATTTTCCACCAAACCAGAGCTTGGTGATTGTGGAAAGCGCACTAACAGAGACTTTAATGAGTTTTTTCTGTTTCTGTCCACTGGGCGGAATGAATTACGATGATTCTGAAGGTAAATGAGTGGTTGCGCTGTCCTGCTGGGAGGCGTCTGGGTGGAGAGTGATAGTGATATTTGACGTGACTGTTTGTGGTTAACTAAAGGTCGTATCTCTGTAGCGGGGTTCCTTCAGTAATGGCTGTCAGACACTGACAATAGAAGTAGTTTGTGATTGTTATACAAAGACGTTTTGGTTGAGTTTTATTGAGTTTCTGTTCGATTGGTGCTGTAAAATTAACAGGTTGTCGGGAATGCGAGGTCTAGGCGCCATAGTTTGGTTGAGATGCTGCCTGGGCGCTATAGTATATGATACATATATAGGTTACTACTGACATTACACACACACACACACGACACTCACACACACAGCGGTAGTCTAACCTTTAACCAGAAATTGAGTAGGAATTAATCTGCACAGTAAGTTAGTGTGCATCAGCTAACTCTGTGCCGTCCGTGTCACCTTCTAGTAGGACACTACAGCAAATATAAAATGGAGTACACACAGTGAGACTGATAATAAACTCGGA
>NW_023339785.1:26526775-26531439 GCF_004916995.1 Morone saxatilis | reverse complement strand
CTCGGACTCTCTCTCTGGACTCTTGTTATTGGCCGACTCTGCTGTTGTTCTGCAGGTTTTTTCTGATGAGTTTCTGGCAGCCAGGTCCTTATCCGACATGTGTTTGGGGTTTTTTTCTCGACTCTTTTTGTCGTACGACTCGTTCTCTGGAGTCACTCTGGAGATCTTTTCTGAATCGTCTTTGCTGACTGATTCCTTTTCTGGAGACTTTCTGGATATTGTCTCTGACACGTTTTTGGGGTCATTTTGTAGACTCTTATTGTCGTATGACTCGTTCTCCGAACAACTCTTTTTGGAGGTCTGTGACTCGTTTCTGCAGACTGGTTCCGTATTTTTGGGGTCACTTTTTAGACTGTCTTTGTCCTCTAGAGTCTTTTTTTCTGACGCCTTCCTCTTTGGAGAATCTCTGGACTCCCTTTCTGAAGAATTCTTATTGGACTCCTTTTGAGTCTTCTCTGGAGTCTTCTTTGAGCACTCCTTCCTCCCCTCAGACTTCCTGATGGACTCGTCCCTGTTTGGTCTCTCGCTCCTCCTGCTGCTGCTTCGACTCTTGCGCTCGTCCGAATTCTGGTCCGGTTGAACCTCCCACCTGTAAAGACAGGAATTTTGGGTAAATGAGCACAGACAGTGTAACGGGGTGAACAGGATCAAACAGGGGACAGTTTGGGGACTCTGACCCGTCTGTGAGTCTTCTGTACTTGTTGGAGATCTGGGCGACCAGTCTGGAACCATGGAAGGTGACGGGTTTCCTGGTCAGCTCTTTAACGGCTCTCAGAGCCTCCGAGGACGACGACATCTCGATGAAACCCTGAAACACACAAACGCTGAGAATGAGGAAGAGAGCAGTTGTTCCCTGAAATAAAGGATTTCCTCATTTATCTACAGGAGTTTCACAGAGTCTGATCACACTGGACATCAACAGCAGCTCCAGATTTCTCTGTTAGCATCTTTATGTTAGCAGAGGGCAGTTTGGTTCCTGCAGTCAGACACACAGTGAGTACTTGAGCTCAGGTTGAGGTACAACAGTACAGTGTGTGTTTGCTGCCACAAGAAAGAAATCGGGATACAGCTGGAGGTCTCACAAACGTTTCAGAGCTGCAAGCTGCAGGTCAAACTGCATCAATCTGATCACCTTTTCTCTTTTGCGTTGTGTTTGCACAGTGATAATAAAGTTGTGTGTTTGTACAGTGATAAAGTTGTGTGTTTGTACAGTGATAATAAAGTTGTTTCTTCCTGACGTAAGCATGTGTGACATTTAGACCACAGAGACCGACAGGAAGACACACTCACACAGCTCGGAGGTTTGTGTAAGTACCGCAGCGCCGTCCCAAAATCTCTCACCAGCCTGAGGAAGTCAGCGTTGCTGTAGGACTGCAGCGGGAGGTTCCTGAAGTACACCACCCGGGTGGACTGAGACTGGAAACAAACCAGAACTCAACATAAAACCAACAACAACAACAACAACCAGTCTGCAAACACTCAGTGTGTCATCCTTACTTCTCCTGGTCCGTCTCCGTCTCCGACTTCATCTGCAACAGACCACATTCACATCAATGAAACAACAAGAAATATTATTTAATGATCATCAGGACTTTATAGACCCTCTGGGTGTACCTGGGTCCTCAGACTGCTCCTCTTCCAGTTCATCCAGAGTGATGCAGTTCTCCAGGTCCACTGGGAAACCTGGTTCCTCCTGGAGACCAACAGGAGGACAGAGACCAGTATCAGTGGTTGATAATGAGTAACACACACACACAGCGCCCCCTGTCTGGATCACCTGAACCTGCACTTCTTTATCCTCTACCTGGTACACTGAAGTTCTCTCTGGGGATCCTTTCTACTGGGATCCTGAACTACTGTCAGAGGGCGACCCCCTAACATCAGCTACGTCAGTGAATTATGTATTATTATTATTATTATTATTATTATTATTATTGGTGATGGTTGGACAGACTAACAGACAGTTCTGGTGAGTTTTATTTGGTCCCTGTCCAGTTGGTAGTGGGAGGTAAAATGCTTTTGTTTGTCTGGTTAGCGTAGCGCTGCTGGTGCTCTAGTGCGACATCTGGTGGCATTGCAGTGAATTTCCTCTATATAACTTCATATGTCTGCGTTCACAGCAGAGAAAACTGTGCTGAGGTTTTATCACGCAGGATAAAACACTAACTGAGAGTTACCATGGAAACGTCTTTTAGGAATGTTTTTAAAATAAGTGAGTTGTGTCTCCACCTCGTCCTTCTCCTGCTGCGTTTCCGATTCTTCCTCCTCCTTCTTCATGCCACACACCTCCTCCTCCTCCTCCTGCTCTCCATCTTTTATGGCTGCCTCCTCCTCCTCCATTACGGTCTCCTGCTGATCATCAGCCTCTTCATCCTTTACCTCCTCTTCCTCCTCACCTGAAACAGACAGAAGACTTTCTGTATAATCTGTCGCTGGTGTTCTGCTCCAGCAGCAGCTCAGGTTTCATTTCTACCTCCTTCAGGTGAGTCTGTTCTCTCAGCAGCTTCCTCTTCCTCTTCCTCCTCCTCCTCATCCAGGTTTTCCATATCCTCTCCAATCACCTCCATCCCCTCGATGTCGCTCTCGTCTGCAGACGACCTGAACGAGAGGACTCAGCTGACCAACTGAAAACCGACAGTGAAGCTGTGAGACTGATTTTAAAAACATGAGACACTCACTCGTCTTCCTCCTCCATCTGTTCTTCCTCTTCAGCTTCAGGTTTGGAGTCTCTGACAGGAGCTGGATCAGGAACTGGATCAGGAGCTGGATCAGGAGCTGGATCAGGAGCTGGATCAGGATCAGTCCTGGACTCAGTGACTGTGGAGAGACAATCATCATGTAGAACAGAGCAGCAGTGTCAGTGTTTACGGACGCTCTGGTTCTGGTAGGAAGGTCCAAGGTCCCCTCCGCCCCTCTCTCCAGGTGTCAGACCCATTTTTACTGAAACCTTCAGGTTGTTTTCTTACCCTTCAGCTCCGTTTTCTCTGGTAACACCACAGTTCCTCTGGACCTGGACCTGGACCTCTTCTCTCCGCTGGACTTTTCTCCAGATTTCTCTCTGGACCTGGTTCTGGTCCTCCTGTTTCTACTGGATTTATCTCTGGACCTCGACCTCGCTGGTTTCTCTTTTGGAGACTTTTCTCTAGATCTGGACCTGGTTCTTGTCCTCCTGTCTCTGCTGGATTTATCTTTGGATCTAGACCTGGTTCTGGCCTTCCTCTCTCTGCTGGACTCTTTGCAGTCTTTACTGCTCCTCCTCTTGGTCTCTGCCGTCTTGTCTTCTTTCTCTCGGCTGGAACTCTTGGTCGACTCCTCTTCATACTTTTTAGCTGCTGTGACCCGCCTGCAGGACAGAAAGAAGGAATATTGGAAGCGATCAATAATCGGTGGATCCGAATCAGCCGATCAATCTCCGGTCAGTCGCCGTACTCACATGAGGCTCTTGTACTCTCCGGAGAAGGAAACTTTGATGGAGTCGCCGTTGATCCTCAGAGTGTTGGAGGAATAATAATCCACCAGCTTCTGAGCATCAGGAGTGTTTTTCATCTCCACAAACGCCTGAGAAACAGATACAGCTCATCTTACACTGATCGATCCAATGACCGATTGATTTTATTTAGGTGTTCTGCACATACGAGCTCACATCAGCCAATGTCACAATCATAATGTACATTTCCACAAAAAAGAAACCATTTCATAAGATTTCCGTCTTTAACTTCCACACACAAACCTGTCTGAGGCTGACCCGACTCAGCGGGTCGGGCTGTATCAGGTCTGAGCTGGACTGACCAGAACCACAACAGTTCAGAGTGTCTCACCTTAGACGGCAGGAACAGGGTGTAGAGCGGCTCGCCGAAGCGTTTGACGATGCTGATCAGATCTGATTGGCCGTTCTCTCCCGACGGAGCCGGAGAGAAACTCACCACCCGAGAACTCTGAGAGGAGACACAAAACTCTTCATTTACTCCACAATTCCCTCCCGTAGGGGGCAGCGTGCTTTAATGTGCCCACATATGGGCCTCTAGAGGCAGACGGTGCCTGTTGATCAGTTACAGAGAGCGGCTGCTTGGATGAACATCTACCTGGAGGAAGCTGAAGGTGTTGGACAGCCTGAACTCCATCTGCTCTCCATTCACAGTTGGAGGATAGTTAACGTGGAACTTCACCAAGTCCTTCGCCTGATCGATGGATCCCAGCTCCACGAACGCCTGCAGGGTTCACACACACACACACACACACACACACACACAGAGTCAGCACAGAGCGAGACCTGCAAAAATCATAAAAGCGTCTCAACGCCATCCTCCTGATTGCTGGCTACATCTGTGTTTCCTGTCTTTAACAGAGAAACACCAAACAACAGCTCAAAAGAAGGTTAAAGCAGTCAGAAGGAAAGCATTAAATTATTTCTGCTCCCGTACAAACTCTTCTAATATTAGAAATATCTCGCCCCCATCAGGCCTCTAGAGAAGCTAAAAGTAAGTGGGTGTGGTCAAATTCGCTCAGTCTGTGGACGAGGCGTACCTGAGGAAACTGACCGAGCCGTTCGGAAAGATCGTCAAGATTCTCATGTTCCCGCGTTAGTGAGTCCACCGTGTTCGTTCACACACCAAACACCATAAAGTGTTCTTATATTGTCCGTCCAGCAGACTGTGTGAGTCTAC
>NW_023339785.1:26521119-26526675 GCF_004916995.1 Morone saxatilis | reverse complement strand
GAAGCCAGGAAAAAGGTGCCCGGCCCGCCACTTTGATAAACACTGTGGTAACTGTATTTGGCTTTTAAAAACCTCCCAGTGGTGGGCAACTTCCCCCAATGGTGTGGGCTGGCTAGAGAGAACACCCGAAGATACACCCTACAGCTGTTCACAGTCCGCGGGAAAGCGCCATCGGGCCACAAAGTTTGGTGAACAGACACACATATTTGTGCCCTGACAGTGCTGACCTTTAAAGGAATGGGGAGACCTGGAGAGATGTGTCATACCATCCAATTTCTTATAACCCTACCAGAACTGCCAGAACGGTTTACAATCAGTTGTGAAATAGGAATTACGCTACAAATACGTAATCAGGTGTATCGCCCTACTGTCCTGTTAGTGAAAAGAGTGCAAGTAATCACCGACCTTCCAGCGACACCTACATGAATGTGCAAATGAACCTTTGCTCTGGCAGTTTCTGGTGTGACTGAGCAATTACATCGCAAACGATTATAAGGATTATGAGGGAAAAAATTAAAATAAAGGATGGTGAAATTAAGAGTGAAAGAATCCCCCACCTCAACGGCTGTGCAATATGGGCAAGGAAAATGATCAAATGGACAATAACCTGGACAATGACAATGAGATTATTGTAATAAAACGATTAAAGGAAACATGATTCGATAGAAAGATAGCATACACAGAAGCAGAGGTAGCATCTATGTTGGCTGCTTGGTGACATCACTGTATGTGTGACAGGCAGTGTGCGTAATGATGCAGAGAGCTACACACTGGTTTTCCAATGGGCAATTCCTTCCATATATCATAATTTCAACTGAGCTAAGAGAAGAGACTGTCTTCCATATGAGGGACCACATCCTTCAGGATCCACCTTCTACGTCTGGATTTGTCAAAACGGGTCAGCAAGGCTGCTACGTTCCAAACCAAACTGCGGAAACAGGCAATTAATCAGCCCAGCTCAGTCATGTAGACTAATGGTAGATGAAAACAATGATTCCATTTTCTGATGAGCAAAATATGAACAAACTGTGGGCCTACAACTGATTGAAGCAACTATGTGGTCATTCCTTTTTGTTTAACTTTTCAGAATGTTGCTGTGTAATAAACATGCACATCATTCATCAGCACATACAGTGACGGTACAAGTCCAAGCAGCCCCTCACGACCCCAGAGCATTTAAATATGTTGACATTGAAACTAACATTCAGTTTCCCATTGTTTCCTTTTTTTTCCTTCAGTTTACAGTTTACAGTGACTTTCTTTGTTTGCACCTGCCTCTGTGGTGATGCCACTGCCTCCCAGTATGGATGAGAACTGGGTCTGAGGATTGCTTACCCATGAGATGATTTTGGTTCATATGCAGTGTGGCACAGTGACATTCAGAGCGGCTGCTGTCATTACGCCGAGACGCAGGCCAACCCCACAACAAATCAGGAAGCGGGGTAGACAGGGTTGGCGGGTATGTGTGTGCGAGGGGGGATGTTTCCATCACAGGATCTCAGATTAGCTCAGAGGACACTCCAATTATGAAGAGGCTTTGGGGCACACGTCTGCCAGCCCGGGTGAATTAGTCTTCCAGCTGAATCACACGAGCTGCTGTTGCAGTCGGCGATGAAGGGGCTCTCTGCTTATGCTACCTCTTTCTGAGGGCTTGTTTGTGCCACAACTTGATTAACATAAATTTTGAGTGAGTGAGATGAATCCCCCCGCACTCGTAGCTGAAGCTCCCAAAAAAAGTCCCTCTGAATCGCAAGTTTGGAAGAATCTTTTTTTCGTGCGATCACTCAAGTACAAACTCGTTCTTATTCCATGGGTCTGATTTTTACGCAAAAAATGTGGTGACAATCAAGTGTGACAATAATACTGTAATTGGCTGCCAGATGTTAGAAACATCTGCCCCCCTGTTTTTTGTCTGAAAACGCCCTCAGCCAATGGAGCCAATCAAATTAATAGACTGAAAATACATTTCCTGGAAGGAGTGTGTCATGCTGGTAAACAAGTCATGTTTTTCTCCCTTATTAGTAGTATCTGTAGTGGTATACTATGTTTAGCAGGCTGCCTTATTATGCAGGGATCATTGCAGAATGTGCCACTGTTTTGGATGCGATTATATTTGTTTGTGTAATGAAGCCATCTGCTTTCCATTCTCTCTGTACAATTCCATTAATTAGTGCCACAGTTGATATTAGAAACACAATATTGAGAGATTGCGGGAGGGGAAGTCTGGAGAGATGAGGAGATGACAGAGAGCGAGGGAGGGATGGGGGATGGACGTAGAGCATGCAGAGGAGAGAGAGAAAGAAAGAAAAGGAAAGAAAGAAAGGGAGAAAGCATGGCTGGAAGTGATTGCAAATGCAGATGGTTATGAAGCTAAGGCAGATGGCGTGTCAGATTGATTATTGTCGCCAGCGCAGCGTGATAGATACAAGTTGAACACCAAGCTCTCCCCTCATTTCAGATGACACAGAGTGATAGAGACGTGTCAGCTCACAGGGTTAATCTCGACGTCATTTAAGGTGTTCCGAACCATTTAGAGCTGTCCACGTGCACCGTCCCGTTCATTCTTGACAAGCCGATTACACCTGTAAATAAATGCAGCGGCCTCCCTTCCCCCGTTCCACCCACGCACTTGTGATTATGCAGCGGACAGGTGGGATGTTGTGGCGGTGGCGGCATCGTCTTCGTCTTCGGATTTGTCCGCCACGGTGCTTTAGCGCTATCTCGCCGCAGCAGAGGGGAGCATTCTCTCCGGCCCCATCATTTCGTACGGGTGGCATTTCAGCTGACCCTTCTGGGAACAAAAGCAGCTTATGGCTGCGGCGTCTCAGCTCCGGCATGAAGTATCAAGAGCCAAATGGCATCTGACAATATGTTGGGTGTAAGCTGGCCTGTGTGTGCTATGATATGAGACTGCTATCCACTTTCATTTCTCTGTGTTTCATGTGGGGGACGGTGCACGTGAAGACATCTGAACTGTACAGATGTTGTTCTCACAGCAAGAGCGTCGCTAACAGGGCCGCTGTGATGATTCAGTGTTACTGACAGTTTAACCTCATTGTTGAACTCACTGTCAAATAGTCTGTTTGGATTGTGAGAATGGCAGGAGAAGAGAGCAAACTGGAAGTACAGTAGAGTGTGGTACAGTCATTGTCTTAGCATTCTGTCTGAAGAAAGGATAATCTTTTCATAATCATTAAAGATTTCCGGGTCTGTGAATGAAGCCAACGCAGAAGTATCTTAAACCTGCATTCTATTTAAATGCCAGCAGGTGTAGTTTCCTAATGAGTTTATGGTCTCAATCTCTAGTTGCAGCCTTCTTCCATACAGCATAATGATAATCTACCATAAAGCAGGGTATGCTTTAGGGCGTGGCTACCTTGTGATTGACAGGTCACTCTCTGTACGTCTGTCCAGCTCAACACATCAAACTCAGATCAAACTGTATAACTAGGCAGTGCTGATCAAATACTGATCCAGATTCTATTACTGCCTTGACTATTTCTCACTTAAAATCCTTTCACAAACATATTTTAGTGTACTGTTCATCTGGAATACAAGATCATACAAGACCAGGCAAGCACAAAATTTGCCTCATGCGAGTTGAAAATATTGAACTTTCAGTGAAACATTTGTGCATATCGCAGGGCTTTTGCAGTCTGGAGGACCGAGGGAACGGGTGCTGTCAGACAGCTCCCTTGTCTTTTTTTGTTTGGCTTTTCTTTATGTGAGCTCACCAAACCTAATTCCTGTCACCAAAAAATAATTTAATTTTGAATCTGAATCTTTAATTCATAACATGTTATATGTAGAAACAGTGTTGTTTTGTATATTTGAATCAATATATTTTAGATATGTACTGGTTACAGGGCATTTCATTACACTGTGTCCCCAACATATTGTGAACCTGCACATATACAGCACATTTTCTGGTTTTCTTTAATGCATTTTAAACTGCATGACAAGTATTTTACGTTATTTTCAGAATATATTTGGAATCAAATGAGGTAAATTTAAAGGACTGAGGAGTTTTTTCCAATGCGATGCCAGGAAGAAGAAAGCAAATGTGTGCAAAATGTGTGTGTTTTCCTGGGTTATTTTCAGTCAAGCAGCACATTTTCAAACTGCATTTAAAATGCATTCCAGCTAAAAACATATACAAATTCAAATTCTCTCCGTGTGGACTTGCTGCCATTTTAGATTCTCTTTACATTACAACTAAACTGAATTGCGCACTTTAGTCAAATTACTTGCGTCTTTCCCAAAGGATAGGGGGCTAAAAGGGGAAGAAAAAATATGAATAATGTTACCTTGTGTGCATACTGCATACTGGTATGTGTAGGCACTATAGAATAGTCAGTATAAATACAAGAATTATGTTTTCTCTGCTAATAGAGAAAGTGGGGTCACTATAGCTTGACCCCCCGCTCAGACAAAATGTATATATATTTCCATGTAAACTGGCTTTTACAAGTTCACGGAGTCAATGCCTAAGATGCAAATCAACATCTTAATTAAAAGTTTTATATAAGACCATTGTAAGACAAGACAAACAACAAGATGAGTCACACCTTTACTTGTGCTTCAAAACTGCCACCACACTTTTCCTTTTTCTTCCACTAAAGTACATTTGATGCTGAACAAAGTGTAAACAAACTGTTAGAAAACTTTCCCTCTAAACTATAAAGCACAGAGGTGGAAGAAAAAAGCTCAGTTCTTCTTTGTCTCTGGTTGATCAGCGTGTCTGCAGCCAGCTTTCACAGCCACTCCCAAACTGCCAGAGAAAACAAGCACTACCTTTAGTTTTTTTCATGTAGAATTTCTTCATGATAAACTTGACTACTTATTAACTGAGGCTGCTGATTGGGGATGCCATGTGCGTCTCCTCCCTCATCACCTTGGCTCCCTCGGCTCCTCAGTCTCTCTAGCAAAGGCTGTAATCAAAAGCACAGCCGACTACAGTGCTGTGTCCCAGAGGATGCTCGCTGACTGGCTTCTTTGTCATCAACAGCATGCAGTTGTTGATTTTCTTTTATTTAACCCATTACTGTGTCAGGATTTCTTTTTGTATTCCAACACAAAGATGTGTTAGTCCCCGAGGTACTCGACCACAAAAGGTGTGTGAGTGTACACAAAGGGAGCACTACAAAGTGTAAAACCATCATAGCTAACACACTATCATGTTTTTTACCATAGTGTGGGGGCATATGGAGACACGATTTGTTTGAAATTGTTTATACATGACACGACACGAAGAATCAGTACTACACCGATCAGCCATAGAATTCTGAGCACCTGGGCCCCCTGGTGGCCATAATGTTATGCAGCCCCATACCAACAATTCTTGACACTGTTTTCTATCAGAACCAGATGTAACTGTTTCGAGTTTGAGCTAACAGTAGCTCGTCTGTTGGAAACGCACTGGCGGAGCCAGGCCGTTCCGCGATCCCCCCACCAAATGAGATGCGCTGTTCCAGGGTTCGTATTTTCATTTCTTTGAGCTTTTCATAGGACTACAGCGACTCTGCAGACCAGGCAGCCCCACAAGAGCTGCAGGTT
>NW_023339785.1:26517651-26521094 GCF_004916995.1 Morone saxatilis | reverse complement strand
ATTTTGACAACTGGCGGAGAGCAGCCAAATTGTGATTAGAGCTAGCTAGATAACTGGGTCAAGAGCATCTCCACCAGAGGCCTGAGGCTCTGTGACTCTTGTTGGGGTGTTGCCTGGTCTGCAGTGGTCAGTACCTATCAAAAGTGGGCTCGCAAGGAAGGATATAAGGCTGACCTGTGTGGTCTGATCCAAAAGACGAGCTACTGTAGCTCAAACTGCTGAAAAAGTGAATACTGGTTTAGGTAGAAATGTACTACTGGTTTAGATGGTGGTGTGGGGTTGTATAACATTATGACCACCAGGGGGCCCAGGTAGTCAAAATGTCATGCTGATCGGTGTATATTACTTGCATAAACAGCAAAAAAAAAAAAAAAAATTGATTTTCGGCCTGTCTGGCCCCATGGTCCCAGTCTGGCCTTGGCACAGTCCAGATCATTGTTTTTAGTGCCACAGATTAATGGATGACATTACAGTCGTAACTATAGGTAGTCTTGGTAGATGTAGGGCTTTTTGGTTTGCCAGGATGATCAAACTCCTTAAAGGTTCAGTGTGTAGGATTTAGTGGCATGTAGCAATGTAGTTGGTGATTGCAACGCCATCACCTCACCCTCCTGCTCCAGGAGAAACTACTGTACTCCCGAAAAACACGAAAGGTAACAATTGTCAACAAATACCATAAAAAAGCCACAAGCAATGACCTGTAGGCCGTCTGTCTATACTTTCTGACTTCGATTCTGACTTCTGTGGCCCATTGGTTCCTACTGAAAGCGTAAGTCTTTAAAAATGGCGTACAGCAGCAAATTAATACACATTTGTCCTTTTGTGAGTATTTGGGGCAGCAGGACGGTGTATGTGGGACTGAGTAAAAATAAACTACAGTGTGTGTGTGTGTGCATATTAATGAAGGAAAATGTCACTAAGTGCAACTGTGGTGATTGATGTGTTTAAAGTTTAAGGTTTTTGGACAACAATGGAGCTCTATACATATGTATTTAACATTATATAGCTCAGTATGGTGATATGCACACATTTTTCAGTGTCTTACTCTGTGAATCTTTCTTCTTCCTTCTGAAACTCAAGACATTGTGTACTTGTATTGTATAGCCTGTACTGCCATTGTTGCAGTGTTTGTGCAGATGTCATTATCAGACACCAGCACAGTCTCTTGACCCACATTGAAGAGTCTTTGGCCCGTATGAGCCTCCACTTATCTACACATGATTGCATTCATTTGTCTAATGACCAGTCGTCCCTTCTGAATCCAGGCCAGGAAACAAATAAACCTGTGTGTGTGTGAGAGAAAGAGAGAGACAGAGAGAGAGAGAGAGACAGAGAAAGAGTGTGTGTGTTGAGGGTGTACCATTAGAAGCACCACAGGTTCTCTAACAATCTGGAACAGTTTCAATGCTATTCATACGTTCATTAAATTCTATACTCCTTATTAGTACAAGGTGGTTTGATGTTAAAGGGATACTCCTGCATAATTCATGCTGCATACTCCACTATGCAGGCCTATAATTTAACATAAACGGGTTAAGTAAAATGAAGGAAAACAACATCAGTCAGCCATTGCTGCCTCTGTCAGTGCGGCTCGCTGGAGACAACCTCGCCACTCTGGCTCCACGTTCAAGTCCATCAGTCTTTCGCCCTTGATTGCAAAAAAACTGCATTTTATGCCTCATTGGGCTTTAGCAATCAGTATTAGTAATAGGTTTTAATCTGGGAATGTAATGACTTTGCAGATGGGTGTCACAGTGCAATGCTGTGGCTCTCTGACCACTTGTCTTCTTGACTGGTCTGTGAAAACTGGCAAGAAACCTGGAATAGGAGGATTCCTCTCTTCTCTGAGAAAATGCAAGAAGGTGAATCACTGTCATGTGGGTATAGGGTGTTATAAGTTAGTAAATATGGCTGGCTTTAGTCATACTTAACTATTGGTATTAAGTATGATATTATTAGCACCTTATCAGATCCAGAAGGCTCACAATGATGCCGAAATAACTACATCATGATGCCAGTTTGGGACACGTCTGAATTTATAGTTTGTCAGGTCTGCCCGCAAGACGATGGCCAAACAACTTTTTTATAAATAATTGTGTTCCTGTTTGGTGGGAACGCACCATTATATTACATTATTACCATCAGCTGCAGAACCTGACCTGTTTTCAGTAGACACAGTGAGCTGTGGTCCTGACTCTACTCTCTGGTCCTCCTGTCTGGCTGTCATGTGCAGATCCACTGCTACTAAATGTCGGAACTAGTTTTAGTGAAGCATTTTCTGTTCAGTTTTTTGTCTCTGAAATGCCAATACACCTTAGAATCTGTTTTTTTTAAAGTGTTTTGAGTATACAACAGAATAACATGTATATCAGCCATAATTTGAAACAGCCACTAAGATGATGTAATATATATGTTTTTCAAAACCTAACAGGACAGAGAAAGAAGAGATAGGTGAATGTAAAATTCCAACAGGTTACAAAGAAGGAGAAATATCTATCATGTTATGGATATTTCATCAATACAAGCTGTAACCAAACACAAAAATGTGGCGTACTGTATACTTGACTGATATTATGTAATTAAAAGATATTTTGATCAAGCTGTCAGAAAATCTTCCCAGATAGCTATTTTATTTCAGTCAGTCAGCAGTATTGGAAGTTTGCAGTTAGTTTTCAACTTAACTTTTCAGTCTTGTGCTGATGATGTGTTGTAGAGTGTGTACACTGGGGGCTACATGGTAATTTTAGCTCCGAACAAAGAGGACTCCCCTGATAAGCTGCCATTATTACGAAAGCCCTCAAGACACAGGACTTAGGAATTAACCCTCTTTTCTAAGCCAGTCAGTGAACATGTGATGCAGCTGCTCTGCTCTGTGAGTGAGCCTACGCTCGGATGCCTTCACTAAACATCAGTTTTATGTGTATCTTTTCTCAGACTCCATATGGGAAGTCTTCCAACAATCAAGCCCAAAGGGAAGTAGAGGCTTCAGTACACGAGCGCACACCTGCCCTCTGGTCATGATTGACCTTTAGTTTTTGTGCTCTTTGCTGTACAGACCTCACATCACCTTGATAGAACAGAAACATCCTCTGCTGCACAGTAGTGGAGGTGCACACATATAAAGCCCCTGGCAGGGTTTCCACCATACATTATCTGTGCACTAAAATTCCACAGGAATTCAATTCAATTTTATTTGTATAGCGCCAACTCTCAATAACAGAAGTTAATCTCCAAAAAGGAACTTTTCAAACTAGAGCAGGTTCTTAGACCGAACTCCTTTTAACATTTACACCGAGATGTTTAGCTGAGATTGTTAACTGGACTGCACTCTATATCCGTCCCAGTCAACATCAGCAGTACTGCAGTAACCTCCCAATATAGTGGATCAGCTAACTCTTCTATTTAGCTCGTCTTGCTCCACAAACAGTCTAGTGATCATCACC
>NW_023339785.1:26504641-26517551 GCF_004916995.1 Morone saxatilis | reverse complement strand
GAGTGTGTCAGTCTTTTCAGTCCCAGTCCCAGTGTTTCTGTACTGACCGAGGTTCTCTGACACACGTTTTTCTTCAGGACTCAGCTGGACATTGCAGACAAAATAATAAATGATACAAATCCACGTGTGCTCTCCTTAGAGGCTACATCTAGATCACTTGAGTGGGCTTTTGGGCTACTGCAACCATCTGTGCCCAGGACATCTGTAGGCCCTGAACCAGGCCCCTGACCCAGGGCTGCTAAGAGCTCGCCTGCCTTGTTCTTTTGCTTTGTGTGCTTTTTACAGACAATGGCGGCAGCTCTAGAGAAGGGAAGTGCACTTCCTGGTTGCGTGGCAACATGGAGCCGACCATGGACCCTCACACTCCGAAGATCTCTCGCGCACCGCAAGTGTTGTTTTTTTCTTATTCTTGACTGTATGGCAGCCCATAAAATACATGACTGAGTCATTTTTTTTCACACTTTGCCTGCTGATAGGCCCCTCGGCCCTCCAGAGTCCCAAATGTACATAATGAAATTATTAAAAAGTTGGTTTTGCATAATATGTCCACCTTTAACACAAGAATCAGATACAGCCACAAATATAGGCTAATGCCTGTATCTTGTGGCAATATGTAATCTGTGATATACTTTTATGTACATGAAGTTCAAGACAAACAAATATTAAATGTGTCCAACCTTCAAGAACACTTTCAGTCTTGGGGAGGATTCATGACTGAACTGAAAAGTGCTATTACCAGAATCTACATCTGAGAGTTAATTTGAGATATTAATTTCCTGGCAATGTGATGCAACACTGACAAAATATATCAGGAGATTTATTGAATGAGCTCAAAGATCCCTGCAATGTCCAGATTCCTTTTATGCACTTTTTCCTGGCTCCTGGCTTATTTTGGTATATAAAATGAATATTAACTGGGACGTCATTCCTACATGTATTGTTGATTACTTTGAACTGTTACTACATTTGTAATGCACCATCTATGCATGCTGGCATGGCATAACTGATATATTTCCCCTTTTCCAACAGTTTCACAGCCAGTTCCAAGTTGGTGCATAATCTCGAACCAGTTCTTTGTGTTTCGTCAGCCACAAAACCACTCTTAGCCAGGAAAACCAGTTGCAGCGTGGCACCAAGACCTTGCTTGTCTAGAAACCAAGAATCGATTGTGTCAGGGGCTTGGGGGAGAATGGTGGCAGGCCAGTTAGCCATGCATTTATAAGCTGTTAAGCAGACCAGAGCTGTTAAGCAGACCAACAAATAGCTAGTTACCTAGCTATTTGTTGGTCTGCTAACATTACCCAAAAAAACATAGCTACTCATGAGTATTGCTAGCTAACCAACAGCTAGGGAATCTTGGTATCTTGAGATAACAAAGCTTGAGATAGCCTAATGAAATAATTAACTTGTGTTCTCAAGGTAGCCTAACAAAGTAATTAATTTGTGTTCTCGGCCTATGCGCTATCCGACGAACTGCTGCTGCGACAATCAGTTTAAAAAAATGCCATGATACACACAAGGATAAATCAGGGCTTATATTAACTTGACACGAAGCATATGAGATCAAATTTTAATTCAGTTCAAATAGCAGAAAATTTATTTTACCACCTCTTCTCTCCTCTAGTGACACCATCAGGCCAGACTTGTAGTACACAATAAACATCAGTCTAGAGGGACTAATGCTATTCATTGAGCACTCCCATGCTCCCCAGGGGATGAACCCTTTCCATTTTGGACACTACATGAGGTTTTTTTAGCACCACCACTATACCATAACAATGGCACAGATATCTTAATCTAATAGGCTGTTTTGTATTTATTTTGAATTGAATTAACCCAGGCTCTGGAGGTCATTAGTGGGGATGTTCTGTCTGTTTCTATAACTACAAAGATATAAAAACAATAAATAGATATAATGCATACTTGCTCAATTACATAAGATGTAGCATACAGACTTCATAGTAAGACATGTATGATTAAAAACCCTCTGAGCACTGCCAAGATTGTTTTTGTTGTTGTCTCAGGAGGAACTGATCTGTTTGCAGAATTTCCTGGAACATCATCCAGCTCTGACAAACTCTTTTGTTCCATTTGTGAGATTTTGGACAACGTGATTAAGCAAAACATACAGTTGAGACTCCTCTATTAGAAGCCAGTGGAACAGCAGTGTAGAACAATAGCTTCTTGTCTGTAGTTGGGCTGGCACTGTGGGCTGAAATAAAGGCTAAATCAAAGGGCCTTAAAATACATTTAGGAAAGAGATTTGCTTGATAGAGTAAGAGCAAGATATATTGCCTCTGACTGTGGAGCTGAAAGGTTTGGCCTTCATGAAACAGATTGTGGAGTCTGGGAACTGCAGAAGTCTACAGAAAAAAACAAACCATTTAAGAACACATTTTTGTGGCCTTCAGGAGACTCAACATACAGTCATACAGTATGTACAGTATATTTTAACTATCCATTCATGAGTTATGACTAGTGACTATTGCTGGAGAGACAAGTTGAAGATTGGTTGGCTGCCAGGGATTTTTCCTCCTTGTATCCATATGACAGCAGTAGAATTTATTACTTTAAAATGCAAGATGTAAAATGTGCATTTTAATGCTTTTCCTATACACTGTTAGGGATGGTCTTAAAATAACTGCATATTGTCATCTTCAGCATGCTAACATGCTGATGTTTTGAGTATTTGGTCATTAACCAAAATATTGGACAAATTGACACCAATTCACGCCGAGGAGGGACATGCACGTGTATACCAAATTTAATAGCAGCCCATCCAGTTGTAGCTGATAAAAAATGTCATTGTTGTTCTGAAACAGAGCTGAAATAAAGTTAAATTGAGTCTAGCTAATTGTTGGTCTGCCAACATTATCCAAGCAAGCATAGCTACTAATTTCTCACATCAAACTAGTTGGCCACCTAGCTAATTGAACTAGCACTAGGTTTCATTTAAAACCACAAATGTCGATGTTGTCCTGATACAGAGCTGAAATGAAGTGAAATTGGGCAACCATGACATTGGCGCTGGTTGCCAGCCTGTCGACATTTTCATGTTTTATAAAAATTGCATTAAACAAGCCAGATAAAACAACTTGAAAAAAAAGAGTACCCTAACAGTTCTCCAAATGTAATGCAGAGACAGGATCTACCCTTGCAATACACACACACTCCCACACACTGTCTGTGTTCGTTCTCCTCTTGAGACAGCTAATGGAGGGTTTAAGAGAGCGAGTATGTTGTCATTTCCCCTCTCTGGTCTGTCTCCATCACTCACAGCCCTCTCCTGCCAGACAGCATTTATGGTCAGTGTTTAAATGATGCAGTCCCTGCACTGAGCATACTGATGCAACACCATCCTCTGTTTTTCACTGTAGAACACATAGGCAATTGAGCGGCCAAGTCAACGCTGGGTCACCGCAAAGCGTTTAAGGTCCATGAATCAATTTATTTCACATTGTTCCAGCCTCACTCATTTACTCTCACGACATTTATGAAATTATATTGCGGTATTTTTCTTTTTCCTTTTTTTTGAAGTACATAGCGACCTCAAATCTCTTGATTTTGGGTTTCGCCACAGATGTCTGCATCTCAGCCAAATGGCGGCATCAGTCAGTGGAAAGACAGTAAATGTTAAAAGATTATGCATTTGCTCAATTTAAAAGTTAATCTGTTGATGTGACCCTGTTTTTGTATTTTGTATTGTATTTGTATTATAAGAGTTGAATATAATGTATTTATTTTACACTCATTATTATTTTTTCTTTCTCAGTGCATGCGTAATAAACATTTCTATTTTGTTCATTATTATCATTAACTAATTTTTTTCTTGCTGATATTTTAACTGTTTTATCTATTATTATGATGATCATTTTTATTATATAATATGGTTATTCTTATTTATAAAAAAATATATTAATTATTATTATCCCAAACAAATAATACAAAGCAAATGTGTCACAACAGATATCCCTGAAAAACCCATTTAAACTGCAGTAACCTTTATGTCACCATCATTATTACATTTATTAAGACTTTTTCTGTTTTTATACCACGTCAAGTTCTGCACATCATTGTTTGTATTTTTCGCTTCATTTGTTTTCTCGTCTTTGTGTATTTTATTCCTGTGTATCATTGTTCTATCTGAGACATCAGTGAGGCACACTGTTGCACTGGGTTTAGAGTGTAGGGTTCTAATCTTAACTGTGACTAAGCTGTTTAACCATAAATCACAAACAGCCTCAAATAGCCCAACTTAAAAAACTGAGGTAAGTGGTTGCATTGGACTTTTTGAGTTGATTTAACTTCAATGCTTTATTAAGTAGAATAAACACTGTAACATTACTTAATATGAACCCAAGTTGAGTTAATCAATACTACTGATATTTGTTAGATTAACGTAAAGTAAAGTACATTGATCATTTTAGGAAATTAAAAAAATAGACTAGATCACAATTAGTTAAAGTATATTAAACTTACATGATGTAGCACATTTTGTCCACTGCAAGGGCACCTACAGAGGGCACTTTATAATTTTTATCTGGGGCGTCCAAGAGGGTAGCCTTTTTTTGACTCAATCGCACATACACAGTCTGCTGCCCTGAGCAGTGGTTTTCAACCTGGGGGTTTTAAGGAGCATAAGATAACTTAAAAAATTAGGACTATATGTCAGCATTTCATTCATTTCTGTGAAGAAAACTAAATTACTATTATGCTATATTTGGGTTCATTGTACAGTTTATCAGTCTGTACTGTTATTGTTATTCATTTAATATAAAATGAAATATCTATAAAATATGTCACTAGGGTCGCCAGTTTACTCAGTGATAGAAAGGGGCTCCTTTAAAAGTAAAAGGGTTGGGAAAACACAGCAAGAGCATAATGTGTGTTTTAATCAATGACTGGAAAGAGTAACAAACAAATACAGTATTTCCTACAGAAGCTAAGAACAGTTTGTGCTTGCAATTACTTTTTAATTCCACTATCTCAAGATAGTGAGTTAATTCATCTTGTTATCTCGAGAAATGTGCCTTTGTTTTATCGAGATCACAAGATCATTTTTCACAGGAAAATTATGAAGAACTCTAAAATGAGTGTCTGGTCCCTTTGATCACACCTGATTTCAGCCTTCAAGATCACTGTCAGGACTGTCGGGGATTCATGACTGAACTGAGAAGTGTTGTTACCAGAATGTACATCCGAAAGTTAATTTAAGCTTTAAATTTCCTGCCAACGTGATGCAACACTGACAAAATATATCAGGAGAAGATTGAGATTTATTAAATTAGCTCAAAGATCCCTGCAATGTCCAGATCATTTTCTTGCATTTTTCTTGGCATTTTGGTCAGCATGAAAATGAATATAACTGGCACGTTGTTGCATTCCTCCATGCACTGTCCATTATGTTGAAGCAATGCTACATCTAAAACACCATTTATGTACGCTAGCATGGCACTTATCTCTGATAAATATTATAAGTAATAAGAGGAAACAACCTTTTGTTTTCTCGTGATGTCTGATTGTCTCGAGATAACAAAGCTTGTTGTCTCAATTAGGCATTAAAAAAATATTTTCTAGCATGGCCGTTCTCAGCTTCCATACTGGACAACTGAGGCAGAAGATAAAATACTCCAGTAAATAAAAGAAAGAACAAATAGGTAGGTCAATATCTAAGGAAACAACCTTTTGTTTTCTTGTGATAGGCGGTTGATTATCTTGTTATCTCAGAATAACTAAGCTTGTGATCTCAAGATAACAAAATAAATGCAAACATGGCTGTAATTCTATATTGTTTGAGTAACATTTATTAAAAACTGCAGTGACCAGCTGTTTTAGGACAACATTGACACTGGGATTGGGAGCTACTGAGTAGAGAAGTCAGAAAGTTTTGAGGGGAAGACTAGCACATTGCTTGTTTTGGCCTTTTCATGCGATTTGTTGCCAATAAGAAAAATGTATAACAGCAGCCTTATCATTCAAACAACAGATATCACAGAATGTTGCAGAGCGGATTCATACTCCCCCAGAAAGAGCCATCTTGAATTTGGTCATGTCATGCCATGTTCTGTAGTGCCATACTGTCAAGTCAATTTACTGATAAGGCTCACGCCGGCGCTGTAAGACGCGTGCCAAAACACCAGCCATGCCCACGCTCACACAAACCAGCAATGTCTCATCGTGAGTTGACGCAAATTGATGCCTCAGGATTAACCTGTCCTTTTCCCCTGCACTGAGGCACATCAAATCCCCACAAAGGCAGCAATTTGTATTTTCTTACATTCTTTCCCTGGATCAACATATTCCAGCTTCTGCACCATGATGACTTCTGTCTGTGATGTGTGTCTGTTGTGTGCTACGGACATCAGTTTAAACGCATCAATAAAAAAAAAAACACCTGCACACTTACTCCATGCCACAAAGGTTTAATAATGACAACTTTTGGAACTTTTCCACCTGGACCTTTGTCCGATCTGAACCACACTCATATTTATGCATTATGCACATCAATAGGCTGACGAGCTCTTTGGCGGCAGGTGTGGTCAATCATCTCAAAGGGTGTCACCCTAAAATACAAAAGCCAGTGTGTCTGAGAAAGGCCATCAGCCTTAAAAGACGCAACACTATGCGATACAGTTAATATATTAGTTCTGTACACTTGAGTATAACAACAACAACGTCATAAAAAACTATTATACACTTTAAACATTGACATTTTAACTACAGATACAGTGACTGTTACACTCTTTCAGGCCTGCTGTTAACATGTAATAGATTCTGAGCTGTTGCAGTTTATCAATCTACAGTATATGATTCCTGACTGGTCATGCCTGCACTGATTCTATCTCTCATTAAAGAGCAGGGACCCAATTCCACACAGAGGCTTACAGGAGTGGATTACTGGATGTTTGGCTCTGGGGCCTTAATTGAATTAGTGGATTAAATCATCTCGGTTCTGTTTCATTTAGGCCTAATCCAGGCTATAGCGATGGCTGAAATTTAAAAGACCTGTTGTTGCTGATCGGTGGCTAAAAGGTTCTGTCATGTTTTAAAGAAAACACATTTTCTTAACTGCAGCTTGTTACTGTGAGCGACAGGTTCCTAAATGAAGACAAAATAATGTACCAAAGTTTTGGTTATTTCACATTCCTGTATTTGTTTATTTCTCTCTGTTCCTCTCATTGGTTTGAAGTGGGGGTGAGGTGACATTGGGCATATGTCAATGAGAGGGGATGCCATCACCTTTGTTGGCAAAATTAATAAAATACATCCCCCTTGTTAACCTGCCAAGCCCAGTCTCCATCCCCTAGTACCAACTAGGCATGGATGATGTGAAAATTTCATTTCACAATTATCTTGGCCAAAATAATTGCAATAAACTATATTTTCACAATAATCATTAAAATATATCTCATACTTTTGGAATGGCACTAAAACATACTTCACATTTGGAAATACATACATATATTAATGGATGCTGTCCTATCCCGGCTCAGACCTATAACCAATAAATTATTCAGAATTATTCCATAATTTTGATGCTCCCATTGGGTCATCCCCCCATTAAAAAATGAACAAATTGCACACTAGCTAAGTATAGCACACATCCAACACCTCATATACAGATTGGCTAACCCCAGCAGGCAAGTGGCTGACATAGGATGTTCGTCAGCTGATTATGCTTACCTGGACACTGGACACACCCTGCATCTTTGTCTTTTGTCTTGTCCTATGATTTGTGTTGACCTTAGTTTATTAAATGACTCTTTTTTTACGAGTAAAGTGCCTTTGATGTTTAGAATTGTACCATTTCCCACAAGTTTTTGTTCTGTTGTTTTAGAGTGGTTACCTTTTATAGACTTTATTTTGGTGGATATTTAAGGGAGAAGCATTTTTGTCCCCAATATATTTAGTTTGCAACTCAACTCCTGTATGTAAAGTACAGACAGGCAGATGTCTTTAAAAGTCTCTGAGTGTTCAGCTCTCAGTACTTTTTAGCTTCTAACTGAATCTCTGTGGTTTGAAGTTTAGTTTCTCTTCTGCGTCCCTGTTTGTACTTTCAGATATCTGCTTCATTTTATGATTTTATGTTTTATGATTTCAGCTGTATAGAAGTTAAGGAGTTTGTCTTAAGTTATTGCTGATTAAAACCCAACATTTCCTGATTTTGCAGATTCATATAATAAAAGTGTTTCAGTGACGCTGGTCCCTCTGTTTTCACTCACTCTCTCGACCATCGTAGCTCTCTCTGCCTGTAATGACACTCCTTCAAGCCAGTAGCCCTGTTGTAATAGAGATGCAAATCCATGCCGCATTCAGCTGGTGCACTGAGTCAAACCGAGTTGAGCCAAGCCAGCATGTGTATGGGAAAATGCCATATGAGTGACTGTGATAATATGGCTGTTGACAGTGGAAGTCAGCTTCTGCGACAGGAATCAAAATGCTGCTAGTACAAAGAAAACAATGGTTCAGATGTTTTGACGCATGTTACACATTTTGTTATTGTGTGTCACACTTCGTCTTTTATTCCATACAGTAGGACTGCCAAGTTCTCTGCATCTGATGGATACATAGGGGCTAACAAACCATTTGGTCTAAAACAAAAATGAACCTGTAAGGCATGTAAAAAATGTAAAAGGATAAAACTGCATGAATTCCCCATACTTACTCATTTGCCTCAGTGGAAAAACAATTAATATTATGCTTTAGGTTGTACTGATCATCTTCAGTGTAGCTTCAAGATTGTTTGTAAAACAAACAGACTGAGGCACTTTATAATGGTGCCTATACTGCATTGTGAGCTTCAGTTATTCTGCTTCTAGCAGTTCCACTGCTGCATTTTAATGCCAGTGGGTGCACTTGACCCCTTGTCCACACATAAGCTTTAAAAGGCCCAGAATAGAACACAACCGGCATGTACATGCATTATCCAGTGCATTTTCCCTTTATCATCATTTTTTCAAGTGTTATGAGGAGAGAAGTAAAAAATATGATGCTGCAACTGAGAAGTATGTTTTTCATGCTGTTTATGCTAGACAAAAGTGCACTGAGAGTTTAAGGAAAACGTGTAAATAAGTTATACAACGTCCCACGTGGCTCTCAGCAGTTACATCAGGGGCCAGAAATAAGACAAGTAGAGATGAGATATGTCTGCTGCGGAGGCATTGATAGGCGTTCAAAGCCACAGCAAGTGGGCAACCATATCAACGGAATATTTGCACCAAATTTAAATTTAAAGCAGATGTCTGTTTATTCCTCAAAGAGTATGAATTTTTCATATGACCACAATTTTGTATAATAACATAGATGCATCATAGTTTTGAATGAACATCAGCACAGGCCAAGTATGGGGGTTGTGTTAAAGGGAAACCTTGCCGGCTTTCAACCAGCTTTGTATCATTACAATGTGGGTAGTATACAGTATTTGACTTTGATAGTGGTGCGTGTGGCTGCTGTTTGTACAGATTGTACTTCCCGCATTTTTTGTAAACCTGTCTCCACGGACAGTTAGATCAAGAGAGGCAAAAGTCACGTCATCTGGCTAAAATAAATACCCCAATAAATATGACATTAAATGCATCAATACTAATGTTAAAAATATAGACATTCATTAATTTAGATATAAAGATATATGTAGCAATATGTAGCAATGTGCTTCTGTATTTATTTATCTTTCCATGAATTCCCCTTTTTACTTTTCAATTGAATCATCCATTTTATTTATTAATTTCAACTTTAACTTAAAAACGTATTTCTTTCTAAATGTATTAATTTCTGTATCATTTCCCCTTTGCATTTCCTCCCCTATTTATTTAAAACGCCCACAATGTTGTGAATGAAACAACAAACACCTGCAATTTTGTGCACTAAAAGCAAGTTATTACTGTGGAGGACCAAAAATGCCACAAAAAAAAAAATCACCCATTAAAAAAATAAACATGCCATTAAGTGCACCAAATATAATATTAAAAAATAAATATAGACATTCAGTAATTTGTAGATGTGACAATGATATCTCTTTTTTAATTTGCTTCTGTATATATTTACTTTTGCATCAATTCCCCTATTTATTTACTTTCTCGTTTAAATATCCATTTATTTTAAATTGTATTTATTTATACATGTATTTATTTCTCTACATTTTCTCTTTATATTTCCCCCCATTTATTCAAAACAGGACTGAAGGACTGTGTAGGATTGAAAACGCCAAAATCAAAAATGTATGAATAATTAAATACCCAATAATAAATTAATTAATATGCCATTTAATACACCAAAACTAATATTAATACACATAGACATTCATTAATTTAGAAATGTGACATTCATTGATATTTCTTTCTTTAATTTGCTTCTACGTTTGTTTACCTTTGCATTAAACCCTATTTATTTACTTTCCTATGTAGTTTTCCAATTTATTTATTATTTCATTTCTGTATCATTTCCCACTCCTATTCATTTAAAACAGCCAAAAGCTTGTAAATGAAGCAGCAAATGAATGAACAAGAGATTTTTTTTGGTTCACAAAAACAAAGCACATACAATCAAAGATAGCACAGAAGTCCAAAAAAGCCTCTTGTTCATTCATCTGCTGCTTCATTTACAAATTTTTGGCTGTTACCTTTACATTGCATCCTGCTTCTAGTGGCAGCTGTGAGACAGTTGCACTGTAATCAAGGGTTTAGGAAGATTCAGTTTGTATTGCAAATATTCTTCATGAAATGAATTTTATTTCATTTTATCATTTTTGTGCTATGGTTTGAGTGGTGAGCTCACTTCTGCACATGATGGGGGATGTTACAGATAGTTTCTTCCTGTTCACACGCTCACTTGGAGAAAAGATGCTGAGTTTGAGGAGTTGTGAATTGTGGGACTGCCACATTTTTCTTTTTTTGGCACAGCTAGGGCAGATACCTGTGGTTTTAATTTCTGGCCTGACCATAAACCTCTGGTGCTGCTAATCAACACCAGTGTGCCAGATGCTCCTTTTGTACCTTATGAGGTTGAACCAGAAAACATCCTTAAAAGAGTCACTCTCTCCCATTGAGTGGACGGAGACGAACTAGTGTTTGAACAAACCAGTAAAACCTGTTGTTTGAGAGCCTGGCTGAACAGAAAGTAGCACCACAGACAGAAAGACAGACAACTGCAACTAAAAGCAGGTAACAGGCTGGAGACTGGTATACAATTTAAGTAGAGGCTATGCTGGAAACAGCTAAGGACTGGTTCAAAGACAAGTGGGTGGAAAAACCGACTAGCTATATCTCAAGCATACTGGCTGAATAGACACACATTTTCAGGACAGGAGAATGTAGCAAATTACTTTATTCATGGCACACATTTGCCAAATTAGATATCCTGTCTCAGTCCGTTAACATTGTGAAGAAACATCAACTGATGACATACAGCTGTATCACCCGATTGATCTTAGGGTCACTGACTGGAGGACAAAGAGTCAAATAATAAGCTGAGAGAAGCACTGAGGATGGCTACAACCACAAGCTAACGCAACCGGGTAATGAGACAACAAGCAACAGCTGCGAGAGTGAACTCTGGGTTCCACCTGAGGAACCTACGAGGCAACTCTGCTTGACAAACATGAAGGAGCTCTAGGTGTAACCACAAAAGAGACTTGGAAAGGGCAAACAAAGACAGAGGGAGAGGTGGAAGAAGCAGAGGCAGCTGTAATATGACCTGGCTCTCACTGCGACACCGTTCACCTTGCAGTTATATTTGAGTTTCAACCACGAACCAGAGAGCCCTTTTGTCATTCACAAACTCAAAGGTAATTGATCTAATCTTCCTCAGTTATGACATACATCATCTCTGGCTAAAACAGATCAAAACAGTGTGAATCAATAGCTGGAGGGCATATTGGCCTTATACCACATGTGGGATCTAGAGATGAGACAAATAATCCATATGAAGATACATTACTATACATCCCCTTGGGATAGGAGAGCACCATTCCTTTACTCTATAGTTGAATATGTATAGTCAATTTGGTAAATAAACGGCAGTTTTTACACGAAAAATACATTTTTAAACATTTCTCTCATCAGTTACAAAAATCCAACCATACCTCATACCTTTACAGCAAAAGGCAATTTATTTCTGCCATGCAACATGATCTGCCACCTCTGTTACCGTATATACACGTCACATTAGCATATTATTAGGGTTCCCACACGTCCTTTAAAGCATGGAAAATTAGAGACTAGTATGACTTACAGTCCCCCTCAAAATTAATTAAAATGATCAAAAATCCTGGAAATAACTACAATTTAATTGTATTTTAGCCTCTCACTCAAATTACCTTTTGTTTGAAACTCAACTGTTGTTAAGACGATAATATGATCATCAATATGATATGATATTTCAAAGTGGGAATGCTGGAATGGACTTGCAGCAATCTTTTCTGCATCATAATGAACCTGAAAAACTTCATCATTAAAAAAAAGGAGGCATAAAACTAGACTTTATGTCAATATGATGCCTACCAGTAAATCATACAATCATTTTAGAGCAAGATGCAAAACTGGAAAATGTCCTGGAAAAGGTCCTAAAAAAATATTTTTTTAAAAGAGGGGGAACTGACTGATGATTTGTATCTGGATATCCTATCTGGATAAGGACACAGCGTGCAGGGTGTATGCAGATGCATAATGCTTTTTCGATGGGACTGGATTGGCCAAGAGTTGATAAGTCATCTTGAGGTGTTTAGACAGAAAGCAAACACAAATTTTACTGCTGGATCACAAATGTCTCGCCCAATTGACATTCAATTTAATCACATCTTTCAATTGAATCCAATTCTAATTTGCATATTGAGGTTACTTGAATGCTTATTGATGTCAGGTATTGGATGTAATATTCCAGATAATGGATGGACCTGGTAAATGGACCTGTACTT
>NW_023339785.1:26502502-26504611 GCF_004916995.1 Morone saxatilis | reverse complement strand
CACATTCACTCAGTGATGGCAATCGAACAGAAACTAACTCATTCATACACATTCACACACCAATGCCATGCATCGGGAGCAATTTGGGGTTCAGTATCTTGCTCAAGGAAACTTCGACACGTGGCAGGAGGAGCCGGGGATCGAACGGGGATCGAACCTTCAACCTTCTGATTGGGGGACGACCCGCTCTGCCTCTGAGCCAGAGGCGTAAACCCAGGTGAACTTAGTTTATCCACCTCTTTGAATTAAGGCTGAGAGTTTGTTTATCCATTTTTAGATCAACTGTATCAATCAATAAGGGGGAAAAAGCCCTGTATTTACCACTACACCCCTGAAGGTATCCTGAAACATATAATTATGTAAATATTGGTGGAAATGGAGCCTACATTTAACAACTTAACCCCAACATCAATAGATATAACGTTAGCTAATTAACTAGCGTACATTTAAAATAAAGAAATAAGGAAATGCAATTATTACTAAGTATATGTTAATGTTTATAACTGAATATGGATTTATTTATAATCCAAAAGACACCATCATATAACATGAACGACAGGATGAACTCCTCCATTCGGCATTCATCTGTAACTAACTTCAATGAACTTTGAACCTTTACAGAAGCTCTAAAATCGAAAGGTACAATGATGGGTGGAAGAGTGATGTTTTTAAATTTAGTAAAATTTAGTAAAGACTGATTAAGATAACCCAGATGTAACTGTTTTAAGGTTAGGGATTAATATTACCTTTATTATTTTATAAAATCAATCTTGGCACTGAGTAGAAGACAGGATGCAATATGTACAGTGTTACTTCATGCCAATAAAGCCATTTGAATTGAATTGACAGGATGCAAATCGTGGTCTCTGGTGTCGAAGGCACATGCACTTATTCCCAACCATCCGCCTCTTCCAAAGGACTTTTTGTTGTGTTTTTGAAGAACACTGGAGAACATTTGGACATAAAACAGGTGCTCTAGAGGTTTTAGTCTCTTCATTTCATCATGTCTTCTTTGCATACTTTCATTACATCAATTACATCAGAATCGTGCCTTGTAAATACAAAGACAGACAAAATCATAACAATTGTTTTTGTTTTCTCGTGTGTGAAATTGCATTTCAAACGCTGCAGATGTTTTTTAATCTGTTGTTGGACAAATTTATTTAATCTTCATGGTGCTTCAGAAGCAATAAAAACAAACAAGAATGTGCAAAAGTACTTAGTACTTAGTCCCTGTTGCTGCACAGTTCTGGAAGATATTTGGTCAAAAAGGGGCTATTGTGGGTTAACCTTTTAACCCCATCCGTTATGCTCCCTAGCCTGAGTATACAGTATCTTTCTGTTATCATAACTCCAACACTGTATCAGAACATGTGCAGTGAGGAGCAGGGGAACACAATCCATGCTACTTTTTGTGTTGACTCACAAGATAATACCCTACATACATTCACTGAATTGAAGATACAATCTGATAAAAATACTTTCTAACATAAAGGGAAAGCTAAATAAACTTGTCCCTGATGTATCGCTATGCAACAAATGTCATGGTGTGGAAGGAATAATGTTAACATACAGAAGCCTTATCCTTTGTTCAAAGTTAAAAGACTTGAGCACTGATGTTTCCTCGGCCACCTAAGAGATCCGTGGCATTGATATTCTCTTACAGCCGTTTCTTATTATCCTTGGAGTGTCACAGAATCAATCAGGGCTTCAAAGAGCTAAAGGACAGCTTTTATCTTACGCTTGCATTACTGAGAGGGAATGAATGCTGATATTTCACAACAAGAAGGGAGTGCCTATGATGTAGCTATTGCTTCTTGATTTGACAAATATTCTAGACTAGACCGTTAAGATTCCCTTTGAACAACACATCTGTGTAAGTCAGTATCTGGCAACATCCTACCTGTTACCTACAAATCAAATCCATTCGCCTAGCCATTTTACTCTACTTAAGCAGGTCTGAGACAGGCCAAGAACCGCAAACCAGATTTGCTTCCCTTAGCCACATCCACCCCTCCATGGTCAGATATGTTTGTCTCTCTGTCTCTCTGTCTCTCTCTGTCTCTCTCTCTGTCTCTCTCTCTCTCTCTCTCTCTTTCTCCCCCAACT
>NW_023339785.1:26499741-26502402 GCF_004916995.1 Morone saxatilis | reverse complement strand
CACGAAGGAGCAGCAGTTCTACTCTGAGTTTCTTCAAGATGTCCAAGCTCCTCACCCTGTTCCTAAGGTTGCTTTTAAACTGGTAGAATAATGCAGGTGATTGATTCCCATGAGCAGTTGATTTATTTAATAGGGTTAGGGTTAATAATTTAACTTTTGATTTCACACTCTATTCACACATCAATTATTACAAAATGCTGTGTTTGGTCTGTTGTGTCTACATCACAAATAACCATATCAGTTAGTCTTATTAGAACCAGACCAACACCCATGTGAATGCCAAGGCATTTGCAGGCCAGATAGGATAGGATTAGTATTCCAGTTGGATGATCCAAAAACGACAGCAGCCTAAAGTAACAGTGAACCAGGTTAGTTGCAAGAGCAAACCAACTGACAGCAAGCAAAAACAACTAATTTTGCTAACATCTCATTCTTTCAGTTACTATACCCTTATCAGGAACGTATGTCCTGGCAAATCAAGAACTGAGCCATTAGGTTTTGCAACCTTATTACCACCTATTACTACCAGGTCTACTGTACAAATACATTATGTCAATCCCATACTCCATCTTACCCTCAGTTATGAACAAGACCTCAAGATAGCCCTTCTCTTGGGTCAGCAACTTGCTCAATACTCAAAGCGGGCATTCCAACATTCTATGGTACCATGGTCTGACTTGGAGATGTTGATTCTCATCACAATCTGCTGCAAAACATCCCAGTTCACGCTGGAGGTCACTCAGGCCTTTGAATAATTTAAGATACCCAGGCTATTGATTTGCAACCTGGAATGCAGGCAGGGAAAGGTGTGAGTAATAAATTGAATGGAGAGGGTGAGCAAAGAGCTTGGATGGAGAGGAGGCAATGAAATGGCATTAAACCTTTTTGGATATTGACATGTCTGTGTGTTAAAAGAAAGTAATGGTGTATGTCTGCAGAGCATAACATTTTTTGACAGCAGCACTCAGCAGATACGGAGAGGAAAGGCTAATCATTTCTACTGTTGCTATGCGACTATTGTAAATCTGTTTAGCAAAATTTGAAGTGTTTTGAATACCCTAACACTGGTCAATTCTCATAGCTGTTGGGAAAATACACTAAACAGGCAAAATAGTAGTGCTGAGACACGTAATTAAAATATCACAAAAGATTTAGGAATTCAAATTTATATTGTGCTGATTATGGTATTTACAGACTTCATAAATGGAAGGAAATTAACAGAGGTAAAAAAACATGAAAAGAGAGAAATGAAACCAAAAAGAAGACAGTGAAAAGAAAAGACTGACAGAGACCAGAGAAGAAAGAGAGGCTGGTTAATTTGTGACCTCAGTTACCTTGGTGGTTGCAGTGGGTAACGATTGATGCCTTTTCACAGCTTTCTCTCCCATTAGTGGCGTAATAAGAAAGAGCCCATCACCTGTGTCACCTGAGGGCTGATGCCGCCTCCACATCCATCATCCCACAACAAAAGGTGACCCATATTATCCAGGTAGCCATCTCTAATAATGCTGTCTGCTTTCAGGCTGTTGCACAGAATACCATGGCTTTGAAACACTTTAATTTCTACTCACTAAGTGGCAAGTGTTTACATACTCATATAAGTTGCTTAACAACTAACTAAACAAAATCTAAGACCAGGAATTCCACAGTGGTAGAAATAGTGGAACCACCTACCCATAGCCTAAATAACTTGCAAGAAGAAGCCAGTCTGGAGCTTTATTGTTCAATCTCACCACTTTCATCCACCTTTTTTCTAACCTCTTTGTCCAGCAAATAGCCAAGAGACAAGGTTAGAGACTAGCTGGTAGACATTTACTGTAAAGGCTAAAGATATTTTTCTCAGGTGCTGAAACCAGAGCTAAAAGGAGAGCAAATACTCATCAGGTGGGCACAAACACAATTATGAATGTTGCCCTTTGTCTGCTAGATGCTGAAGTAGGCAACTGCTTGATAACACATTTGCCAAAAACGACTTTTCAATATAATAGCTTGTTGTGTTGCCCGCAAATGCACAAAAAATTCATTCATGCAGGTTTAACAAAGACAGTGAGGTCAAAGATTCAGGTGTGTTATGCTAGTAGCAGCTAATGTAGCGTGGCGCCAGTAGTCTAAGCATAGATGACAAGCGGGCTCAAGTAAAACTACTTGAGATAATTTATCAAACTTTATTTGTCGCTCCATAAGGAGCTATGCAAAGACCTGCAAACGGATGCGTAGAGTTCCCCTTTAACATTGGCATTGTTTTCTATTACATAGTATATGTAACAAAAGTAATTTCCTCCTGGGATTATTAAAGTATTTCTGATTCTGATTCTGATTAAAACCATGATGAAAATAATGTTAAACAAGGATCTTTCTCCAAGCAGCCCTTAAACATGTATTAAAGTATAACATGCTAAATGTGTATAGTACAG
The DNA here is from genome assembly GCF_004916995.1 of Morone saxatilis. Lineage (NCBI taxonomy): Eukaryota > Metazoa > Chordata > Actinopteri > Moronidae > Morone > Morone saxatilis. The sequence goes on along the minus strand of NW_023339785.1, from coordinate 26,499,988 downwards.
TGTTTCTCAAACTTTTTACCATGATTGCAGCCTTTCTGAACCATTCATTTTGCCTTCACTTACTATCTTACCATCAGTATTCCTCCACCAACCACTAGAGGAAACTTGTGCATACCACCAGTGGTAAATGTACCATAGATTGAGAACCAGTGCTATAATATTTCTGGTCATTTTAAGTTAACGAAAACACAATGAGTCTTATATTCAGTAATTATAGACTAATTAAAACATGCCTATGAATATTATA
>NW_023339785.1:26486914-26499724 GCF_004916995.1 Morone saxatilis | reverse complement strand
GTTACACACTGAACCTTTAAATGTTGTATAAAAAGCTGACTCTTGAGGCCACTGCTGCCGAAATGTCTTTATTTATTTTTTTACCTCTTTTGTTTTTCTGCGCTGCCACTGTCCACTGCCTCAGGTCCCTGCCTCACTCCCTGTGTGCATTGTGCCTCCACAGCATTGGTGTCACAGTGAGGAAACATACATGTCCATCAGTAACATACAGTGTGGATGCACCTGAACAAGAACAGGCAGACTGTAGTTTCTTTTTTTTCTTAAAGTAGACAGTGTTTCTGTTTACTTCCTTTATGGGGTGAGCCTTTCACTGAAAGGACTGTACCTGTAATTTAAATGTCTCCCATGTCACGCTGTTGCATTTCAGTTAGTGGTTTCAAACTGTTTCACTTGGCACAATAAATAGGTGACTGCATACAGAATATGTATGTATTGAAGCAGAGCAGACACAAATGCAGCTACAGCTTGAGGAAAAAAGAAGCTTGAGGAAAGAGGCTGTCCTCATTCATTAGCTTCAATCCATAAAGTGAAATTTTAGTATGAGACCATATATTGATTCATATATTGATTTTTTTCAGTTTTTTCCATACAGATGCAACCACAAGTCAAAACAGAGTATTTCCACATTTATGCAAACAAGTGCAGCAAAAGTAACCCAGAAGTTGCACACAGCAAACAGAAAATGACTCTTGCTTGTAAGAAATGTGTCACTGTTGATGTTTTCATTTCTAGGAGAAGGCCAAAGTGTGGCAAGGTCATTTATTAATCATTCAACGTTTCACTGTGTCAAGGAAAGAGAATCATTATTTATTTTAGTAATGTTTTATAAGGAAAAAGACTGAGCTCTGATATATTGAGTTGGTGTTAATGCATTCATAATGAAGCTCAGAATGAAGTGGTAAATAGTAAAAATAAACATCTAATAAACAGAAACTGACCTTTCTCCATGACAACTGAGAAAACCTGTTGATGAAGAGCTTGAAATGTGGTTGAAAGCCCCAGAAAAACATAGATATACAATTATTATGATGTATTTATTTATTTATTAATTTTCATCCAATCCCATGAAAAGATAAAGTCCTTATCTCAATATGTTCTGACTTCCCGACATTGTCTGTAGCACTCAGACCCAAGCCCATGGGTTCCTACTGCAGATATAAATCTTTAAAATGCCTTCCATATTTCTATTTACGATAAAGATTCAGCAGTAATTCCCTAAAACAGCTTATTAAACGTCACTCAAGCAGGAGGAAGTAGTGCACATGTCTAGGACTCTTATGCAATGGATTAATACACCTTTGGTGCTGTAACCCAGTGCAACAGTGTGGCTTTCTGATGGATTCTGTAAGTCATTATGAGAAACTTTCTCAAAGTAATGACTTATTATCCTTTTTTTTAATCATATATAGGCTTCCATACCATCCCGATTGTAGATGGGAGTATGCTGTTGACGGGTTAACATCACTCCACAGTACCTGATAGCATCACAGAAAAGATTATTTTCTGGATACCAACATGCACTGATTTAATATTGTGCCGAGGACACACAAGAGACAGATTAATAAAAGAATGGTCAAATCGATCACAGGGTTAAGCGCCACAAAGGCTGAATCCTACATAATGCAACCAATAGCATATTTTGTTTCAACCCTCTCTGCCTGGTCTTCCCATGTCTTTCAAACTCCAGTTCCCCAGTTAGTAACACAGGGAATCTATGTGTAGCCTAGACGTGTAGGAGTTCTATGACATCATTCAAATTATTTTCACGAGACTCCATGAAGCTCCTCCAGGCTGAGCTAAAATTCTAATGATGAATAAATTGATCTGAAATTGGTGGAGTACCCTTTAAAGCTGCAGTAGGTAACTAACTGCAGCTTTAAAGCAGGAATTCATTAGTGATAGGGAAGGCTTAAAATGCAACTTCTCAATAAATAAAAAGCTTCTGAGCTTCAAAGTCTTGTGCAGATGTACACAATGTACATAAGTGAAGTCTGCTTTCTATATTTAACATTTAAATTAGCTGTATACCATTATTATCAAATTAGAATTAGACGAAAAATCATGGCAAATATCAGAAGGGCTATTATTATTAATATATTACAGTAATTATTGTATGACTTATGAAACACCAAAAGGAACTAATTGAATGTATATAAAAATAAAATTACAGTTAACTGTGTGAGTCAGTGCAGTTTTATTAAGTCTGAAGCAGAAACAATACTTTCTCTTTACTGCAGGATGTCTGCTTCTGTGCGTTGAGGCACACATGCAGTCATTAACACATCAAGCAGAGTGAATATTTTTAAGAGAAATTAGATCCATTAACAGTAAAAACATGTAGAGTAGTTTAAACAAATATGAGAAAAGCTCCCAACCTCCAGTGTCATAAATGCATATTGGAGCTTCAACAAAGTCTCTCTGATCTTTCCCTCTGCCTCCCATCACTTCCTCCCTCTCAGTGAGAGAAATGGGCTGCCAGTATTTTAGACCTTGACAAAAATGGTGTCATCTTTGAACAGCATCAACCTTTCTTATTTTCAAGCTGAGCCCCCTTTTTTTCGTGATCGCTTGCTACCCTCCTCTCCTGCTTCTGCGCTGTCTGTTTCCCCCCAAGGACAATCATCACACTCCAAGAGCAGAAGTACAAGTAGAAGGGATTCAAAATGCAGAAACAAATATAAAAACACAGATAAAAAAAAAAGCACAAATGTGAAAAACCAAAATCAATGAGCCAAATTTATACTACAGAAGAAGCCTAGACCAGAAGTGATTTTAACTGATCATTGGGAAAAGTGACATATGTAAAAAAGCTTTATCAGAAACCTAATAGAAACTTGATCTTTGATTTGCTGAGAGTATAACTTACTTTCTATCACAGCAAGGTCTAAGATTGTGTCTTGATGTATGGCTAGTAAACATATGGCCACTGGAGCGGTATCTTTCACTTCACCTGCATAATTAATATATCCACCAAATGCATTCTGTTACTTCTGTCCTGGTAAAAATCCATTAGCACTATGAGTCAGTTTGCCTCTCCCTCCTACCAGTGAGCAGTCTGTTTTGGGTGTCGTTTCACATCAGCGCTTTCTCTACTAATGAGCTGCTGCTCTGATTGGCAGCTGGACCAGAGGCCCTGCCAGGAGGCCGCTGAGCGAAGAGCAACCGGGTCAGGTTAGAGCCGATTGGTCGATTTCAGACAAAGCCAGCATCTGCACTGACACCAAAACAAAATCTGCATCAAATAACAGGAGGCACTTTTTTAATAGTTGGTGACTGCTGAATGTGCGGTAGATTTTCCAGATGTGTTACAATTTATTATGTTATTATGTAGTTATTTTGCTGTTTCTATTAGAAATACTGTCAACATTTTACATATTACAAGACGAGAATACCCATTTAGACATCATTGTGTATAATCTCTGAGTAGTTTTGGCGTGTACAGACTGTATCTGACAGAAGCATCGGTTGGCTCCCTGGTTTGTGACTGACAGAAGACAAATCCTATCGCAACTCGAGGACATTAACTATCGCTCTATCAATGAATCAATGAAGCTGTAAGTGAATCACCTGCTCTGTCTCATTTCCAAAACTACAAGCATCTAGTCTGGTATTAAAATTCTGACCTATTCTGAACCGAAATTGATGATGTACCGCAGGTATGCTTAGGTTTTTAGGATTTGACAAATCAGAGGTAAAGCTACCTTTTTGGATACTGATTGGGGGCAGGCACTTTCAAAATACTCAGAAGGTCAATGGATGGACCATCTGTCTATTACCGTCTATCATGGGTGAACTTCAACCTATCGAATTCAATCTCTAAGTAAATCAGGAAAACATCTTTTCCATGGAGAAAAGCCTTCAGTCCCTTTTTTTTTGTTGCCATTTTTGTTTTTGAGTAAACTCTTCTCACACACCTAGCATTAAGCCACGCATCTAGCTCACTCCATAGCTGCTAATCTTTGGATGTGCAGGCTCTGTTTTAAAGTTAGAGTGAAGATACTGGTATCATATATGAAAGGGGATGACCTAACATATCCATTGGTTGGAAAGGGCTAACGCTTCAAATTAAGCAAAATTTTGGTAAAACAAAACTAGTCACTTTCAAAGCGATCCCTTGACCCTTGACCTCAAGATTAATGAATAAAATGGGTTCTATGGATACCCACAAGTTTCCCCTTTGCAGACATGCCCAATCTCATGCAGTTTTAGGCAAAACAGTGTCGGAATTGCATAAATTGGGAGGGACTGGAAAGCTGAGGCACATACTTGTGCCATCCCGGTCAAAAAAGTCTGGAAACGCCCCTGGCTTCGTGGGCATTACCACCACCCTTGGCATTGATCTGCTTGTAGACAGGGGTGAAAGTTGGATTTGGTGGGTGGGGGAACCCTAAGATCTAAGATTAACTCCTGCCTGTATACCCGGAAAACCATAACGGATTGCAAAGATTTGTAATGTGGTTAACAGAGAGAGACATATATCTGGCTAAGTGTAGGCAAAAGTGTATTACATTAAATCTGGGTTTCATCCAGATGTGATACAGTTGATATCACAAGTGTATATTGGGACTGCATGGTCTGTCATTTCTAAAAAGGTCAGTGCATGTTACAACTCTATAAGCTATCCGACATTCCCCACTAATAAAGGCATAAATATCCAAATCAGTTATCATCATGGACTGCTTTCTTGAACATGGTAAACTGCACCCCATTTGAAGGCACAACGTTCCACCATCTGCACATTACACTGCTGCTCATCCACACCTGCTGTTTCTACTGAATTAAGCGTGTTTGTGTGTGTGTGTGGGCCACACCAGTGAAGGTAAACATCTTGGGCAGTTCCTGTGTCAGATCGCATAGCATGGCGCTCGGAGTGATTATGCCGCCCCTGCAGCCTTCCTAGACAGAGTCTAAATTGGATGTGGCAACAAGAATGAGAGGGAGCCATGGGAGTGGACAGATAAACTTTCCAGGGAAAAACACTGTCATGCACATGGAGCTCGCTGGATTCTGCCATGCTGGTGGCATTGAGACATCTCCTCACTGACACCTTTGAACTTTGAAGAATAAAAGATTGGAGGAAAAGTGGCAAGGCCATGATGTTTTATTTTTGCATCAGACACATAATTTGTCTTAACTCCCTCCTCACACTCTTATTTCACCCTTCCATCTCCCTCTTTCCTGCCTCTGATGCCTGTGGCCCTTATTAATAGTAATAATTAAAACAAATGTGGAGCTCAAAGACCTCTGCGGGGTACCAGGCTGCTGAAGTGGGCTGACTGCCCATCAACCGAAGGTATACCAGCAAGCCTTTGCGTGGTCAAAAAGAGCCCTGGCAGAGTGTCCTGGAGCAGATGACTTGACCACCATGGCTGAAAGGTGTAGAAAATACAGACTAATATGTTTAGCATTAAAGGATGGCTTTTTCCAGTGGATTCAAATAGGTGTTAAGCATTTTGAGTATTGGCTTTGCAGTCCAAGTATCTTGTTTTTTATCTGCTATCATCTTATGTTCTGTCCTGGGGTCAATATCCTTCGAGCCAAATGCTTATCTGACCCCTAACAATATTGGTATTGGGGGTTGCATCTATCCTCAGTCGCTTTTCAGGCTCTCTAAAACTGACTGTTTTGACATTCAAACCCGCTCAACGCAGCGATTGTCCAGGTGTACAGTGGGGTAAAATAGGCAGGTTTTGAATTTCTCTTTCAAGCTCCCTTCTTTAATTCCTCACACAGCTCTACCTGTCAGTTTTCTTGGGAACAACTGAGTGCAGCACCATGAAAGCCTTCAAGGAGAGACAGTCTGAAAATGTGCACTGTTATCCCTATTTGGACAATCCATTGCATCAACATTACAAAGATCAGGAAAATACATGAGGTTAGGAAGGCAGTATGATGCGTCTATGATGACTCTGATGGCAGGCTTTTTTGCTTCACCTTCCAATGTTACCATTCAGAACCATTTTGAAAGTGAGACTAAAATTGTGTTTTTCAGAAAAATACAGCATCTCTGGGGACTGTGCAGAGGAGGGTGTTATGGGTAACTATAGGTCCCAGAGACTTTTGGAGGATCTGATGGAGGATCACCCCCTAAATTTGAACAATGCAGACCTGGCATCAAGCAGGCTGGTTGATCCAGTTGCGAGGTATAAAACCAGTCACACAAGCAGCTCGGAATGACCCCCTTTTGTACGTCTGCCTACCTGCTGGAAGCATTTTGCAGCCTTTATGCCGCATAACTCGCAGTTCCCAAGTGACTGACAGCAGCAATGCATTTCCTAGCAAAACCTAGTCATTTCTGACTGTGAAGAACACCTCATGAATATGAGTATGAATGGGATCAGAGCTGCAGGGGCGAAAAGGACTGTGGGTTCACCTAGCCTCTGCATTCAGTCTAGATAATGCCTTAAAAAAAACTGTAAGTCTGCACCGATTCCATTCATGCTCCATTTAGAAAAAAACTAAAGCAAAAGTATATCAGACATTAGGGTTAAAAATGTCCCTTTGTCTAATGTTTCTTTGACATTTTGAGAATGTTTCACAAAACCATTATTAAGGTTCACAGACAAGTATGACCACATTTGACCACATTTGAATTTCCTTGCTCCAGTAACTGACAAAGATGGCAGCGAGCCATCCAAGCTTCACAACATGCCTTCAGAAACCCATGACTGACATCGCCTGGTTGTTTTTCTACACTCAATGCACTGAACCCAAAACATCTCAAGAGGAGCTGCTCTGCAGATGACCCAGACCACTGACTTGCCCTCCTCAACAAGAGGGCAAGAGAAGAGTGAATTCCCCCTCCAGGATCGATAGAATACCAAATTTAAAGTCTGTTTCAGGCCTGTAACAGACTAAAAATCCCTTTCATTTGTTCGGTGTTGAGAAGTCTACATGACTATATTTGTGTTGTTGTTCTTTTATTTCATGCCCTTCAAAAAGCATCGACCAGATGGCAATAGCTATTAATTAGAGTTTCACACCATAGTTTCAAAGATGAGGGATCAATCCCATTATCATTTAAATCTCAGCCCTCGCAGCCTTTGTTGTACCAAGAGAAGGCTCACAGAGTGGTCTGTGGGTGCCAGCGGACAATGGAAAGCTCATTTACTTCTATGCACTGTGTAGCTTCCCCTTGCAGAAAATGAATATGTCATTAGCCTGGTTAACCCCAGAAGTAAATTGTTTTAAATCCAGGCTGTGCTATATGCATTATGTAAAGCAGTCCTGGATCTGAACTGGACCATTACTTTAAAGCATGGACTCTACTCTGCAATTAATTTGAAATGATTGTTCATAGAGAACAAAAGAAAACCTAATTTAGTTTTGATTTACACGTCATATCGATTTCATGCTCACATGCCTAACCTGGCTCGATAAAAAAAAAACCTCAGTTCTTCAAAATTAATTATCCTCTCAGGGATTTGAAACATTCTACATTGTTCTTTTCATGTCTATGGAAATCCCAAATATGCTTTTAAAAGCTCTTTTGAAAGCAAATCAAATGTAATAAATGTGTGCTGATCCTCTGAGATACAGAGGAGTAAAATAATGAGGCAACGTTTGGAAAGATTGAGCACTGAGCAAGATTGAGTTTCCCCTCAAAGGGGAAAAGTTTGTGCTCCCCTGTTGTAGATCGATAGACTCTCGCTATAATACTTGCTAGTTTAATCATTTGGCACTAAGTGTACCTTATAAGTTGATGCACCGTTTAAAAAAAATTCTTGATTTTGTATTACTTTATATGTAGTATCAATTTTGGCTGCTAGATGTAGAGCTGAAATGGCCACAGAAATGCTTGATAAGGGAACCAGTGGTGGGGTTGGACTGAAACACAGATGATGATCTTCAGAGCAAAGTTTGAAATTTATTAAAAATTGTAAACAAACATTACAGATCTCCTGATCCTAAACATTTTTGACCCACCTATTGGAGAGTGTACTATATTTCACTGACCTGTGCATCAGGGCAAAGTAAAATTCTGTTATGGGTAAGCTGTAAAAGCCTTAAACCTGACATTTCAGTCAGCTCCTACAGATTTAGAAACATCACTGAATATGGAGGAAGGAGGGCGCAGAGGGCCAGAAATTGGATTAGTCAGTTGGATGTGATGATAAGCCAGTGAGGACGGCCGGTGCAGTGCCTCCGTGGCCTTTCTGATAACAAAGCTAATCCATCCATCTTAGCCTCCTGGCCTCTGCTTTGATTCCCCTCATCAAACATCCCACTGCCCTATTGTTAGCCATGTTTGCTGCCTGTCCTGCTGCGGCGCTCCGGCCATAACTCTTCACTCTGCAACGTGGCGAGCAGGTCAACTATTAATTTAGGTGAAGTGCCACTGTGTCTGTGCCTGCTGTTCAGCTCAGCACGGCGAGCCGAACCGCTCGGCTGAATGAAAGAGACATGCTGCCTGTCATCTTTCACCTGCCTGGCACCCGCGCTCCTCTGGGCCTTCTTCACATGCACTTGTCTTCCGAAAGTGCCCACCGTGACCAGCAAGACAAATTGCGATATTACGGCAAAACTATCAGCAGGACATTTACTGTGGCCAAGAGTTAAGCTGGAGTCATAAGTCAATCCTAACGGACAGCCAGTCGTCGAGGATGGGAGACAGGCAGAGAGGGAAGAAGAGGGAAGTGGCAGGGCGGGAAATGAAAAGATGAGGGCTGTGTTTGACACCAGAGGGGGGTTCACAAAGTGAGATTAAGCATTCATGCTTATTTCAGCAGAGTTCTGTGTTGGTAAATGCTGCTTCCATTAAGCATTTACCTCTTAAACTCCACTGCTATCATCATTTAAGTGATGATTTAAGAGTGGGTAAACAAAATAAGAAATACAACTGTATTGTCCAGTATAATGGAATTTTGCCTTTGACTACAGAGACAGCAGCATGTGAAACAGCACAAAATATTACTGATGTGTAATCTGTGGCGTGCTCTCTACCAATAGCTGGTGTGAGGGCAAGCAAGCCAACAGTAGATGTATACATTAAACAAATAATATAAGATAAAATAATAAGATAACAAATAAATAAGAATACAATTTTAACTTTAATTCAAGTGAAATTGCGTGTTAGTTGTTAAATGTCATTTTCTTTGGGAATAAAAAGTTTTCTTTCTTTCCAAAGGGCATCATAAAACACCCCCAAAGGCAACAATTCAGTCATACTGCGAGTGGGTGGTATATTTTAAAATACATCAGGCTCTGTGTTTAGTTCTGATGGTATAAAAAATCTGTCTTTGAAATTGTAATGCATTTCACTGCATCTTAAAGGACCACTGTGTAGGATTTAGTGTAGGAGCAATAAAGTTACCACCCACCTTCCAAACGCGTAGGAGAAACTACGGTGGACATGAAAAAAAATTGTGAAAGACCTTATCTAGAGCTAGTGTTTAATAGTTTTATTTATAAATTTGACTATATACATAATACTGTATGGCCATAACAGATCATTTAATATTTTTATAAAATATGATTGATGGTGATGATTATTAAATGAATGTGTTAAATTTGACAACACTGGACACCAGGGCATTTTTGACACCCATTAATGCCACCCATCTGTCTTACTGTCATTTTTGAGCTGGAATCTAAAGTGTTACTGATCAATCACATGAACACATACTGCAAGATATATTATATACAGTATCATTTAGTTATACATGACAAACATGTTTGATTTCTTTCTGAATTCCAATTTATTCTGGCCTGCCCACTTTACTGAGCAGACATTAACATTTTGAGCAATGCAGCGTAAATAAAGCAGCGGAGCGGGGAGTGTCTTTCTCATTAAAGTAAATTTAGACTGATTAGACAAATTGATGTGATCAGCATTCCGCTGCCAGAGTGCATCCCCTGACTTTCTTAATCAAGCTGCTGTGCCTGTTTTTGGTCATTAGATGCTTGCTATCGTCAGACTGCATGTGTTCTTTCATACTGTGACTACTGCATCACACATGCTTCAGCACATAGCACGCACGGCAACCCTGTCATGACTTCATTAATCCTAACTGGAGGAGTCACTAGTTAGTTTAGTGACAGTGAACTAAAGCCGAGGACCAAGTCACGCTTAATGAAGTGAGACTTTCATCAATAGAAGTCCTGCTCGCCCCCCTCCGAGCCTCCTTGGTGAAATACCCCCCAGGTAGCTGCTCCTGACAGCTGCTCCCTTGTTTGAACATCAATTTCATTTTCAGCGCTCCTTTGCCTCTGCCGCGCTAAGTCCCACAACAATTAGGGCACAGATAAAGTGTTCTGAGGGGGAATGCGGCTAATGAAATGTGGCCTTTAGGGTCACTCGTGTACAGTTATGTGTCAATGCAGTGGAATTGCTTCAGGCTAACAGTGTGTGTGTCACCGGCTTTGTATTAACCTTCATGTGAGAAATATTTTTAGCAGTATTTGTTTACTCTAGTTTTTGTTTTGTTTTGATAGTGATTATCATTCTTCATCTCCCAGAGGGGAAACCTTCTTTCCACCCCTGAAAGCTGTTAGAATATTTCTCAAGGACACACACACACACACACAGGTACAGCATGGCCCATTTTATAATTAGTAATTAAATAATGTATTGATTGGTGTGATTAGTTGATTAGTTTCTTTTCATACACTTGTAGTACAGACAACATTGTGTAATTTAGCTCAACCTGAATGGAGAATTTGATATTTTCCAGCTCCAAAACAGGCATTGTATCAAGCAGGTAAAGTCCGGGAGGTGATGGGGGAAACGATTTCTTTTAGAGGGCTGCATTGGGACCCGCAGGACCCAGCACAAATCTCACAGGAACTGGGCGTTTTTCTTGACTGGAGCAGGTGGCTAAAATGTGGGTCCCAGGATTTATCTTGCTCCCATCAGAAAGATAGAGACAGAGTCAACAAAAGAAGTGAGAGAGAGGAAGATAAACGTGACATTTCTCAGTTGTCACTGACAGAAAAAAAAACAACATATTTTCACCTGCGAGACAGGAAAATACACAAACTCTCTTTGTGTGGGAGTGAATGGTCAGAATGCTGATGGGAGTGGAACACACACAGCGGGAGCAGGTGGTAATGCTCAGAAATCCACTTACAAGTATTTTCTGATTGCAACTAAATGACCACCATGTGAGTGTGTATTTAACAACCTGGGAAAGAGAACCTGAGCCTAGACAATGTAATAAATCACTAGTTCAGGCTTGTTTCTGAGATCAGTCCTGGAAACTTTCATGTCTTGATTATTGTAATATTTACAGGCAACAGCAAAAATTGCATTTTTTGGCACTTGCACTTAGTAAATGAAGTTGATCTAATCCAAAGAAAGCCATTGAATCATGTGGGAAACTTCCATGACTTAAGTAAGTTGAAAGCATAGCTTTTGAGTGTATTTTAAAAATCAACATCAAACAACAACAACAAACATAAAACAACTTCACATGTATTTGTTTTTAAATCTAGCATCAACAGATACATTTTTGTTCTGTTTATGTTTATGTTTTGCAATGAGGCTATATGAAATGTCTCTATAGAAGTTTTTCTTTTTAATGATTTTTTCCTTGTATGCCTGAAGAAGGTCTATGACTGAAAGCTTTTTTGAGATTAAATAAAGTGTGTGGATTCTAGTGTGCAGATCTTCTTTTATATTTATATATATGATTGTCCCTGAGCACCCAGCAAAGCCTTTCAGCCATGTGAGTAGTGAACATGTTAGCTCTTTGCAATGTGTCTAAATATAAAAATGTAAAATGTGAAGTGTTTCTGTCATACAGTATTTATTACCTTGTCTATATTGTACACTCAATTTATAGTTCTAATGTTCGACAGTCACCTGAAGGCAGCTTTTTTGTTGGTTAAATATGTTGCAATTTATGCACAAAAGAAATCAGTCTTGTCACTGTCAGCTCAGTATAAAATAATAAAATAAAACAGCAGTGTAACATTGCTGGGCTAAGAAATGGATTTCTGAGAGTGATGGATTCGTGAGCACATGCACTCTTCAGTATGTGTCAGTCTAGTGTAAGCAGAGCTATTTGCAGGATTTTTTTTTTTAAAAAGACAACTTTTTGCAGCAGTGTAGCTGGACTGACAGTTGTCTGACCCCCAGAATAACACCCCTTTATGTAGTCCAGTCCCTGCTGCTCTGGCAAACCTATGCTTCAACAACTGAGCTAAACTCAGAGTGATGTAGCAGTCACCCTCATGGAGACTGAGGAAATTATGTTATTACTGTTCTCTACACCTCTGAAACAGCCTCTAAAGGGGAAAAAATATTTTAGACAGTAGTTCATTTTCATGGGGTTATATCCCTTGAAAATGAAAGATCAAAGTATCCATTAGGCAAATCTTTCAATAATTAGAGATGATTTTCTCTTTTGGTGCTATTATGATTTTCAATGACTGGTCCTTCCTTTACATCCTGTCATTACCACAGCTCAATATCATTACCGCAATGTGTTATTTACTGACAGTTGTGTACTTGTCTTGGCAAAATCAGCCTCTGTAATTAGCAGCGCATTGTGCTGAGGGTAGTTTGTGAGGTGAAAATTTTTTAATGAAGTAGGCACAAAGATATTTGCAGGTGTTGTTGACAGAACTTATTAAGTTATTTTTTCTTATGGAAAACACTCTCTCGGTTAAGCTCAGTAAATCTAACATGCTGAATGAGGAAGAGCAATTCATATACCACTCAGAATGCAAACAATATTTCATAATTTCATGCTTCAGGACAGTCAGGACAAAACATTTCATAAAAACTAGTGCCTAGTAGTACAACGTGATAAATTGCACCATGAAGGTATGATTATGTCCGCATATTGTTACTTTGAGGGAACAAAT
>NW_023339785.1:26486644-26486876 GCF_004916995.1 Morone saxatilis | reverse complement strand
AATAAGTGCAAATTATCAATATGTATATATTGGCAAGTCAAGGCAAGTCTATTGTGACACCTAAAAACACAGATATGCTTTACATAAAGCAAAGAAATGCCTTAGACCTCTGCACAGGTTAAAGTTGGATGTAACTATGCAGGGATTTATGGGATGTCACCAAGCTATGTGCTATATATAACCCATGGGTCTCAAACTGTAGCTCAGAGGAAGAGCGGGACGTCCACTAATC
>NW_023339785.1:26482586-26486588 GCF_004916995.1 Morone saxatilis | reverse complement strand
GTGTGTGAATGTGTGTGAATGCATTAGTTTCTGTTTGATGGGCTTGGCCATTACTGTGTGAATGTGTGTGAAAGGGTGAATGTTGCATGTAGTGTAAAAGCGCTTTGAGTGGTCGGAAGACTAGAGAGGCGCTACAGGTCCATTTACCATTTACCAAACTCAAATTGACTTGGGGCCACTACTGATGTTTAAATATTTCTGTTACTAAGATCATGCTTATACTGTATTGGGGGCTGGCTACATTCAAGCTATAGCACTATACCAATGCAAAGTTCATTAAAACATACACTCTGCACACTCATTCAGTGTACTGTTTGCAGTCTACTGTCCACACAACCTGTTATATATTGGCAACACACAGAAAGTGAATATAATTTAACACAGTGGCGTGTCTAAGCTCTTATTGAGGGAGATCGATGTCAACAAATTTACCGGTATTAAGAGGTGAAATGGAATTTTGAGCACATACAATAAACAGTAAATGTAATATTTAATAAAAAATATATATATTTCTATTCATCCTGAGGGGGAGATGGGTGGCTGTACAAAATTTCATGTTAATCGATCCAATAGTTAATTAGCTAGCCTATTTGTATCAAAACTACATACCAACCTCATAGTAGCACTATAGGAAAAAGTCAAGGGATCACCAAAGTCTGTAAGATCTATTGTCTGGGAACCGTAAGTGTACCAACTTTTGCTCCATTCCATTTAGTAGATGTTGAAATATTATGAAAACCTAGTTGCGCTAAGGGGAAAAGTCAGAGGATCACTAAAGTCATCAAAATGCATCCTCTGGGCACTATGGGTACCTGTACCAAATTTCATGGCGATCCATCTAAGAAATGTTGAGATATTTCTGTCTGGACCATAGGGGTGGGCCAACCCCTAGAGCCAAACCAGGGCTCTTAAATTTCAGATTAAAAAGAAAACTTGGTTTAGGGGGTATAATTCATTTTCTATTCTTTATTGATTGTGTTTAATGCACCTAAGGGAACACCTAAAGAAAAACTACAGTACATGACAACTTGGAGATTATTTTTGTAGCTCTGGCCATTAGTTCTATTAGGTATTATAACATTACCCTAAAACATATATATATATTTTTTAAAGTTATTTTTTTGGCCTTTTATTGCCTTTAATGTATAGTGACAGTCGAAGATAGACAGGAAAGGGAGGCAGAGAGAGAGTTGATGACACGCAGCAAAGGGGCGCAGGTCTGATTCAAACCCGGGCCGCTGCAATAACTCCTTACATGGGTCGCCAGCTCTACCGACTGAGCTAACCAGGCCCCCACCCCCAAAAATTTTTTTTCTTGTTTTAAAGTATGTTTTTTTGGGTTTTATGCCTTTATTTGATAGGACACCTGGAGACAGACAGGAAAGGGGGGCAGAGACAGGGGATGACATGCAGCAAAGGGCCGCAGGTCGGATTCGAACCCTGGGCCACTGCAGCAAGGACTCAGCTACTTGTTGGCTTGTCTGATCTTCGAACTGCTTGCGATTTAAATGTGACCCATTACACCTGTTTTTCACAATGTCACCATGTTTTCAGCAATCACTTGAATGACCAGACATGACCAGAACTACAAAAAATAAGCTAATAAGTTGTAATCAACTATTACTAAAGCCTTTAATGCCAATTTTGGGGATACCGTACATAATTAAAACTGACTTGACTTGAAACTTAATGCAAAACCATTGTTAACATTTGTGACGACCCACTCCACCTTGTCTTCCTGTTCCTGTTTGTGTGGCTGTTTCTTTGTGCAGGTACTTTAAGTGAGCGTGGCAGAAGGTCGTCAGTAAATTGGACACACCTGAGGCCTGTGTGCCATGCGCCTTTAAAAACCCTCTGGGAGCTCAGTACTGGCTCTCTCCTCCCTGAGACAACTATCGGATTTCTGGGTTTTGACGGTTTGCGTCTCCCTCCTTTTGTCATGGCTGTATGTCCCGGTTTGTGACAAGTGGGGGCTCGTCCGGGATCACATGTTAAGGTTTTATCTGGTAAAATCACAATAAAAATTGCATAAGACTGGGCTCGACAGGTGTTGTATATGTAGATGTACACCTAGAATATATCAGCGTTCGTCCTGTCCATTGAAAGTAGTTATTGTAAATCTAACGCCATGTTATTTTTATGGTCAGTATTCAGCGAGTGAAAAATATAATAATAATAATAAGACATTCTTACGTAAACCTGTCCTGAAGGATTTACGTTTTAGACTTGCTCCCCAAAAACTCGGTTCCAAAACTGAAGATAAAGGGTTGTCAGATGACAGCAATACAAATAAACCACAACATTAAAAGCACATAATATGATGGCCAAAGTCAATACCAAATATGTTCTATTGTTTGGAGTACATCTCTCCTGGTTTCCTAAAGGGTGAATAGAAACAGCATGTGCATTGGTGTTAGAAAATCTCAGGAAAAGAGAAACTCCTTCCATCATCCCTGGGAATACAAACTAGATGATGTATCACTGAGGTTATCTCTTGTCTCCTTGATTTCCATTTGTTCTCAGCAGTATGTCGGCCAGGCATGGAGATAAAAATCACAGGCAGGATGGAGACGGGGAGGCTCTCTGCGGCATGACAAGATGCTCCACTACAGGAGAAACAAAAGGAAGGATGTGATGCTGATAGATTTCTCACAAATGAAATCCTCCAGTATTTGCCTGCCTTTCCTTACAGGTATTTTTCCAGTTGTTCTTGCTTTGACTTGACTCCAGGTTTTTAGAAATAGACCAAACTACTACTCTTAACCCAAACTACTACTTCACAATTTGGGTGGAGATGAACATCTTAAAATCTGAGCAAAAACTAAACAAATAATATGTAGTACCTCTTACTAACAAATGTTGGTATGCCTGTTGTACTCCCTTGCAAAGTTTTTGGCTTTTGCTGTCTGATGTATCTGCTTTTCAAAATATTTCTTTACCTGCTACAGTCTCGTCTAAGTTAACCACATAGTAGTGACTAGCTGGCACAGAGCAGGTAGTAGTTTTAGAGCTTTTTCAATGCAGAAAGCACTATGAGAGTGGTGAGAGTGGACCAAAAAAGTAAAGTTGTGGCAGGACAGCTAAACAATGAGCTGAAATTCACTGTTAAGTTTCATAAAGCTGAGAAGGGGCTGCAGATTCAGCTAATTTTGCTGGTACAATCTTACTCGATTTTACAGTACAAAACAGTCAAAACATGACAAAAGACTGTAAACTCTAATAGGTTAAAGTTTCAGTAACAGTAAAACACTGCGATATGTCATGGCAAAACCTTTATTTATACAGCATTTAAAAGGAATTTATATAATGTATAGATTTTTTATATTTATAGACTGTACATTGCATAGACCACCATCATAGCATTCATATGGTATTTTGATATGGCAATACTGTTTCATTTGATGGTAAAAATGGGCATTTATACGGTAAAATATGGATTTAAATGTAAAATCAGTACTAATATAATTTACCATAATAGTAGAAAAAGTTCCACCATATTTGTTATGGAAAAGTTCTGGCAACTACAGCTAACATTTTTGTATCATATAGTGTAGTGTGTGAAAACTTGAGATACCCATCCTATGTCACGCCCCTTTTGGAACTCTCCTTTCCTGTACTTGGATATGCTATGCTAGGTTTGTGAAAAGACAACCAAATTTAGAATATGGTTAAAAGATGAAAATGACAATATTCAGTACATATAGGCTACATATATACATATACTCCATCTTAAGTTAGCTAATGTTGGCAAAATGCTAGCTAACTAGCATAAACATACTCTATAGAATGGAGAATGAACCAAACTTTGTTGGTAACAGTACTGGCAGTACTTTGTTGGTAACAGGCAGCCTGTTATGGCAGCTCCTATAATTGTTGTAGTTTTAGTGTGTTTTCAGTAGGGATGCATCGATATGAAAATTTTGGCCGATACCGATATCCGATATTAATTTTGCTGTTATGGCCGATAACCGATATTTACCGATATCGATATATGTTTTTTTT
>NW_023339785.1:26480770-26482561 GCF_004916995.1 Morone saxatilis | reverse complement strand
TTTTTTTTTTTGTTTTTTAAGTTTCTGAGATGGTTAAAATTTTGTACGGACTGATTTTAATTTGTCGTTCCTTTATTACAGACATATTCTTACTTTCAAATACAAGGTTACCCGGGTCCCATAAACTAGTACACCTTACCACTATCAAACATGCAGTATTCACAACATCGTTTTCAGCTCTGTGCACCCAATTAAACCAAATCTGTGAAAAGGAAATCAAAATCCAAATGTCCGACTGTTGTGACATTTTTTCAACTGCACTTAATTTGCATCCATCTTCGATTGTTATTAATCATCCATTACCTTATTGGTTATATGACCTGGCCTTTTGTGCTGTCCTTGTGCATTCTTTTGGTCTTGGGTCGAGTAACCTTAACGTTAGAGCATCCCACGTCACGTCCAAAGTACCGTCCGCAAAGTTTTTACGTATGGAAACAGAACTGACACTTCGCAATAGCACACAACAAATATAATTTACCGTTTAAATGTTCCAGTAACATAATTGTTTGATATCAGGACGTTGAGCCTGAGAACTGACAAGGCTTGACGCCCTGTCAATAAAACGACCACCGCGTTACGTTTTCCCTTCGGGGATAAATAAAGGGTTTCTATCTATCTATATATTACTATTACTACAACCTTTTATGTCCATGTTTTTTGCTCTCTATTTGCTTTTATTTATGTGGCCACATTAGTAAATGTATGAATTTTCCTC
Source organism: Morone saxatilis (assembly GCF_004916995.1). Taxonomy (NCBI): domain Eukaryota; kingdom Metazoa; phylum Chordata; class Actinopteri; family Moronidae; genus Morone; species Morone saxatilis. Next base: position 26,481,846 of record NW_023339785.1, on the reverse strand, counting down.
AAGCAAGGGGCTTTCTATTGTCTTTACTACAGTCAGAGATTCTTTGCGTTTCTGAGCATGCCCTTTCAAGAACTCCCAGGCCCTGTTAGTGTGGATCAAAGGTGGTCATATGGGAATATACTGAAGGCCTACATATGTGGTGGAGAGAACAACTGCAATAAAAATAGTCCAGGGAAAGTAAAACTGGAGACAAAACAATCTCATATTGTGCCATGCCCAGTTGTTCAAATGACAAAAACAACTATTTATGTCCTTTGGCTGCATTCCAAACTGGTCTATTGAAGCTTTATTGTGTGGGCAAATTGGTATCTCGGCACAAAACTGTAGCTCCAGATTGAAGTTCTTTGATTCTGTGAGCTTTATCTCTGCGAAAGTGTGCAGCACATGCCATCTTTTGTGGTGGCAAAGTGGCATTTAACTGCCAGTGACCACTACTGCTGTAGAAATATTCAATGATCAACATTGAAGTTGGAAGGCGAGAAGGCACCACAGTTAAGGGTCAGCAGTCAGAATGGTCAGATGAACTAGAGAAACCAGAAGGTTAAGAGTGGGAGCAATGTCTCATGTTTGAGGCTCCATCCAGTCCCCCAGAGGAAAAGACTGAGAGCGAGACAGGCAGAGAGAAGACAATCAAAGGAAATAGACATTGAAGGAAGGGGTGAAAAGCTGAAAAAAGCAAGGACATGAAAATTGAGTTGTTAGTTGAATTATAGTGTAAAAAAGACTAGCAGTCAGTTTAGGGGGTGCAAAGGCTTGGTCGTGGTGTCAAAACTGTTCCTCCTTTGCATAGTGTTTCTAATAGCACTACCCTCAGTGGCTGGGTATGGGGCAGTGGTTTGACGAGTCCATAATGTTGAACCACCACACTTTTACAGTTAAACATACCAGACAAACCAAATACTGGCTCTAGTAATATAAATATAAATAGTGCAAAAGGTTTGTGCGTTGTAGGTAGGAGTTTTAAACCAGTCTTTGTCTGCGGGGGTTGGAGGTACTGGGTGCTGTGGTGTTGTGCAGTCTGATGGCTGATGGCACAAACGAGCCTCCAAACTGCTTTGAGGCTCGGGGCTGGGTCA